>NC_064822.1:71688488-71991518 GCF_024166365.1 Elephas maximus indicus | reverse complement strand
CTCCAGGTCTCGATCAGCATGTGCTAAATGAGGGGAGCACCTCACAGCTCGCCACTTCGGAAGAAAGGTAGATAGCTCAGTATGACTCCAGCAAAGATTTGAAAAGCAGAGAATGGTTGAATATGAGGAGAGATGTAGGAAGGGCCATGCTTAGGAACTTGTACTTTGTCCGGTAAGCAATAGGGAAGTCTGAAGAGGTGTGAGCAGAGGAGCGACAATCAGATTTATTTTTTAGAAAGACGTGGAGAATGAGTTTGAAGCAGGAGAGGAGCTGAACTAGAGGTGGAGTTACCAGATAGGAGGCAATTTCCGCGGTGTTGATAAGACCTTGAACTAAGGCAGTGACAGAGGGAAAAGAAGGAAGGGAAGGAGACAAGAGATATTTTAAAAGGTGGAATTCCTAGGACTTAGTTACTGATAAGCCAGTTGCCATTGAGTCAGTTCAGAGTAGAACTGTGCTCCATAGGTTTTCAATGACTAATGTTTTGGAAGTAGATTGCCAGGAGCCCTTGGTGTTATAAGCAGTTAACATGCTCAGCTGCAAACCGAAAGGTTGGAGGTTTGAGTCCACCTAAAGGTGCATTGGAAGAAAGGCCTGGTGATCCACTTAAAAAAAAAACAGCCATTGAAAACCCTGTGGAGCACATTTCTACTCTGAAACACATGGGGTCACTGTGAGTCAGAGTAGACTCAGCACCAGCTGGTTAGTTAGTGACTGATAGGATGTGAGTAACGGGAACTTGGATATGAGTTGGGTTGAAGGCACTAAGGAAGTCTTCACAGTTTAGGTGGCAAGGTTTATACGAAGCAGTAGAGTGGAGGAGTAGACAACAGCTATGGAGGCAAAGAAGCATATGAATTTTAAAGGGGGGGATGAAAACCTGGGAGACAGGCGTGGAAGTCTGTTAGGAAAATGTTCTTTCCATCTCCAGGTCCACAGGCTGCCCTAGGACCTGTTTTGTGCAGCCATAGGATAGCTGGGCACCCGTACAAGCTGATCTTGGGTATGAGGAGGGGGCAGCCACACAACTGCACGTGGTTTCGCTTGCTCTCTCTGCCACACTTTCTAAGAGCTCTGACAAGAGCCCACTGTTGGCAGAGCCACACTCAGAAGTCCAACTTGATAATTGATGCTGTAATCCCCCGGATTCCCTCATTAGTAACTGCTAATGGCTGGTGTGTGAACGATTCAATTAGGGCTCTAATAGGCCCATTGTAAACTGCATCCCTTTAAAGGGAGGGGAAGGGCTGGAAGAGATGACTGAAGCCAGAGTGAAGGTCCCTGACAGCATCAGAGCCCTGCCTACCACCCCTGACTGAGGCGCCCTGGGTCTGGATTAGCACTCTCCAGAAGGCCAACCTGCTGACTGGAGATTGGATTGCAGAAGTAGGCCTGGGAAGGCTTCCAGCCAGGAATCTGGAGACTCCTCTACTACATACAAACTTCCTCTGCTGCAGAAAAAGGCTTCCTCCAGGTCTGAAGGAAACCCTGGTGGTGTAGTGGTTAAGTGCTACAGCTGCTAACCAAAAGGTTGGCAGTTCAAATCCTCCAGGCGCTCCTTGGAAACTCTATGGGGCAGTTCTACTCTGTCCTATAGGGTCGCTATGAGTCGGAATCGACTCGACAGCAATGAGTCCAGGTCTGAAGATTCAGATCTAGACTTCCTGCTGTGACTTA
The DNA here is from genome assembly GCF_024166365.1 of Elephas maximus indicus. Taxonomy (NCBI): domain Eukaryota; kingdom Metazoa; phylum Chordata; class Mammalia; order Proboscidea; family Elephantidae; genus Elephas; species Elephas maximus. Next base: position 71,989,840 of record NC_064822.1, on the reverse strand, counting down.
TACCCCTCCCCAAACCAGTTGCCATGCAGTTCATGCCAATTCATGGTGACCCCATGTGTTTGAGAGTAGAACTCTGCTGTATGGGATTTTCAAGGCTGTGACCTTTCAGAAGCAGATCTCCAGCCCCTTCTTCCAAGACAACTCTGGGTGAGTTTAAACTGCCAAACTCTTGGTTAGTAATTGAGTGCTTCACCATTTGCACCACTGAGGGACTCGTGAGCCCTTTAAAAGCACTGAGCTTCCTCTAGCTGATGGTAGGTGGGGAAGGAAGCCAGAGAGATTTGAAGTGTGAGAGGGATTTGATGCGAGGCAGGTTCTCTGAAGCTAAGATGGAGGGGGCCACATGGGAGGACCTGAGGAGAGTGATCTCTAGGAATTCAGAGTGACCCCCAGGCAACAGTTAGAAAAAAGACAGGAACCTCAGCCCTCCAGCCATAAGCAGCTGAATTCAGCCAACAACCTGAACAAGCTTGGAAGGGGATTCCTCCCCCAAAGCCTCCAGACAACAGCCTGGCCCAGCTAACGCCTTGACTTCAGCTGTGTGAGATCCTGTGCAGAGAACCCAGCTGCACCACCCAAACCTCTGACCTACAAAACTTGGAGATAATAAATAGCGTGTTTGTGGTAATTTTTTGCACAGAAAAGAAAAAAAAACCTAATACAAATAACCCTGACCCTCCCACCTTTCTGTCCTTCCTAAGAAAGAGATGGGGCATTTCAGAGTGAACCACCTGGATGTTCCAGAAGCTGATTTCTCAAAAGGGAAAGCCAAGTGCAATGGAAAGATTTCCAGATTTGGAAGTCAGGAGCCTGGGTTCCATTCACCACCCTGCCATTTACCAGCATGTGACTCTGACGAAGATACCTGGTGGGCCGCTGTTTCCTTATCTCGAAATGAAGGTAAGACAGGACCGGTGGCTCTCTGTCCCTGCTTTCGGGAACTCCTCGAGGGCTGTGCAGGAGAGAGGTGAGCAAGCCAGGCTCCAGAACTCTGCTTCAAAGAGACAAGCTCTGAGTTGAACTATCCAAACACTGGGCTTCCAAATAAGATTTTATTAGAAAAAAGGCATCCTTTGCCAAAATGAAATTTGAAAACCAATGAGCTGGGTGATTATTAGGGCCCTTCCAGCTCCTACATTCTTCCAACATGAAGATAACTTTCAACAGCTCAGCAGCTAGAGCTGTGAAAAGAGGCGGCGTGCTCGACGACTGTAATCGGTGTCACTGAATTGTACATGTAGAAATTGTTGACTTGGTGTATGTTCTGCTGTGCATATTCTCAGCAACAACAACAAAAATAAATTATATATAAAAAAGAAAAGAGGTGGTATGAATTTGGGCATGAGCAAGTGGGGACACTAGCCAAACCAACATTCCTGGGCATCCAAACCATCTACTTCCACTTCTTTTGCTCTTGGGGTCTGAACTTCTGGGAGCTGGAGATTTAAACCAGACAGACTCCAGTTCAAATCATGGCTCCACATTTAAATCCTGGTGTTGGGTGAGTAAATACAACTCTTAAATTCTCCGAGCTGCAAGTTCCTAAGCTGTAAAATGGTGATATCAACTACTTTGCATGGTTGTTGTATCTATTAAAAAAAAAAAATCTATTAGTGGGGCCTAAACTGCTATAACATGTAAGCCCCAGAATGTGATGGCTCAAGAATAATAGAATGGGTTTGGTAGAAAATTAACAGTACTGTTCATCATATCATACATATCCAAAACCCCAGACCAAACCTGTTGCCATCAAGTCGATGCCGACTCATAGCAACCCTATAAGACAGAGTAGAGCTTGCCCCGTAGTGTTTCCATGGAGTGGTTACTGGATTTGAACTACCGACCTTTTGGTTAGCAGCCCAGCTCTTAACCACTGTGCCACCAGGACTAAAAGTGCTTACTACCTAGGAGGCTGGGGCTGAGCATCTGCCATTAGGCTTAGCTGTGCTAATTAAGTGGCTTTCCCTGTCTGAGGGTATATAGAGGTAGCCAAGGAGCCTGGTGGTACAGTGGTTTAAGCATTCAGCTGCTAACCAAAAAGTTGGAGGCTCAAACCCACCAGGCACTCTGTGGGAGAAAGATGTGGCAGTCTGCTTCGAGAAAGATTTACAGCTTTGGAAACCCTATGGGGCAGTTCTACTCTGTCCTATAGCGTCGCTATGAGTCGGAATTGACTTGACAGCAGTGGGTTTGGTTTTTTGGTTTGGAGGTGGCCAGCATCATCCCATATCCTCATTTCAGAATGTTTTATAGCTGCTTTTAATCTGTGTACTTCCCCTAAATGATTTATGATTCTCTTTGGATACAGTCTTCTTTCCTGGACTGGCTACATTTATCAGCTAGTGATGCTCTAAGGCTGAACTCTCCCCTGGTTCACAGGCTGTTGCCCTCACTGGCTTGTCTGGAATATGGGCATTTGCGTCTTGCCAGTCATGTCCTCCAACACCAAAGTACTTAAGTGGGATTGTGCCAAGCAGGCTGTCAGCCGTGGGCAAGCTTTCGGAAAAAGATGTGCCAACTGCAGCAACAGAAATTGCAGTTCCCCTGAATGATTTTGTTAATATTTGAAAATTAGTTCCCTTGCCCCTTGTAGTGCTACTGGGTATTAGACTACAAGAGCAAGGACAAAGATAACAGCAAATTAAAATGATATTCTACTCATAAACTGTACAGATGTGTAAGGGCAGGCCCTATTGCCTATAATCCTGGGATTTTTAAAAGCCCCCACCTTATTTGGACCAGAGTTGTCTTAGGGATAGTAAAAGGAAAGGAAGCCTGCTCCTCTGGCTCCAGATTTTACCCCATAAGCATGGAGCACTGTGTGTGCTCCATTCTCGGGTCACAAGAGGCTTCTCCTGACTCATGTAGCTGCAGAGACTGACGAACCCAAGATTGGCAAGTCAGACAGCGAGCTGTGGAGGCTGACAAATTCAAAACTGGCAGATAAGATGGCAGGATGCTGGCTCACAGGCTATGGAGGCCAACCAATCCCAAGATCACAGGCAATACCACTCTCCACTTGCTCAAGTTCTAAGAACCAGAGATCAGATGATGATGAGCAGGATGCAGGATCCAGAGCAAGCAAAAGCCAGCGAGCTTTGCCAGAACATCCATATGTATTAGATGCAGGCCACACCCCCAAGGAAACTCGCCTTACAACTGATTGGCTAATCACATCAGATCCCATCAAGGAAGTGATCATATTATATCACAAAATGGAGGATAACTACATCATTACATAACTGCCAAACTACATCATTACATAATTGCCAAACCACTGAGAATCATGTCCCAACTAAGTTAACATACAACCTTAACCAACAGAGGTTGCAAGAAGCTTTCTGCTGTGAGAGTTGAAAGAGGGGGAAGAGTTGAAACCACCGTTCTAGTTATACCCCCTGTTTTCCAGACGAGGAGACTGAGGAACCATGATGTGAAGAGCCTCCCAATGGTGGCTCACCCACTTAGGAGCAAAGTGAGGCCAGAGCTCAGGTGGCTGTGAGCTGTGCTTTAACCCTCATTCAAGAGAGGCAGCCTCCAAATGTCTGAGCTTAGTGGGCCTTCTTTGTAGCAACTGAAGTAAGAAAACAGCATGAAAAGCCTCTGCCTCTTTAGTGCCATTTTCATATTGATTTACCGTCTATCTCCATATAATCAAAGGGCAGCATTTTCTCTGCACTTTCGCTTGCGGCATGCAAATAAAATGCACTACTGTCTCCCTGTTTTCCTTTTCCCTTTAGTAGTCTTGTTTTTCTCCTGGATACTCAAGTAATGTCCAGGCATCAGAAAAGCACAATCTCTCACTTAATCTCTGGCTTGAGATCTGGGAGTTAAGAATCACAGTTAGAGTGCTCTCAGACACATTCTGTTGGATTGCATGAGCTCTTTCCCTGGGCCTCCCAGAGGCCAGCAAATTCCACCAAGGTTAGGGGAAGAAACACTGGAAGCAGGCAGTGGCTGGCGTCTAGAGAGAATACTGCAATTGAGAAGAGAAGGCAGAAAATACAGGAAGATGTGAGGCATCAACACCAGGAGACAGCAGGTGACAGGTGTGAGTTACATGGATCACACTACATTTCCATCATTTATATAGATCGGAATGAGTTTCCAAAGGGCTTCTCCATAATTCAACATTAGGCAGCTTCCAAACACAAGTTTGTTTTTTTTTACTTGTTGTGCTTTAGGTGAAAGTTTACAAATCAAGTCAGTCTCTCATACAAAAAGCCACGCACACTCTGCCATATACTCCCAGCTGCTGTCCACTTAATGAGACAGCACGTTCCTCCTGTCCACCCTGTATTCCCCGTGTCCATTCAACCAACTCCTGTCCCCCTCTTCCTTCTCATCTCGCCACCAGACAGGAGTCACCTGCATAGTCTCATGTGTCTACTTGAGCCACTAAGTTCACTCCTCACCAGCATCACTGTCTGTCTTATAGTCCAGGCTAATCCCTGTCTGTAGAGTTGGTTTTGGGAATGGTTCCAATCTTGGGCTGTCAAAGGGTCCAGGGACCATGACTGTCAGGGTCCCTCCGGCCTCAGACCATTAAGTCTGATCTTTTTACGAGAATTTAAGATCTGCATCCCACTGTTCTCCTGCTCCAGCAGGGATTCTCTGTTGTGCTCCCTGTCAGGGCAGTGATGGGGAGGTGGGTAGCTGGGCTGCCACCGACCACCAGGCACCATCTAGTTCTTCGGGTCTCAGGCTGATGGAGACTCTGGTTTATGTGGCCCTTTCTGTCCTCGGACTCGTATTTACCTTGCAAACATAAGTTTTCTTTACCTTTTAAAAGCACTTTCATCTATCTGGCTGTCGTTCTCAGAATAGGAAATTCAGATGAGGATTCTCAACCCTATTTTTAGCTGAAGGACTCTTGCTTAGAAGGGTTAAGTGACCAAGCCCTCAGTGGTACAGTCCATTCTGCAACCCAGCACCTTACTTTTGCAAAGACTGCTCTTGCTTTGCCATTCTGATTTTTCCAGGATGATGACAAATTAGGAGATGTGCAAATTCCTCAGGCTCATTCACAATCCGCTTCAACACCACAGGCTGCCGGCCTCCTGGGAGTTTGAAGGAGGCCTGAAAGACTCCCATTTTTAGCTGTCATGTTTGATAATTCCCAAGTAGAGCAGAACATTGAGAGTTTCCACAGTCTCTGCTCTTTTGTAAGAGAACCAAACACATTGAACTTTGCAACGGCAAAAGCATAGGACCCTGCCACATTTTTCCATAAGGCAATCAGCATACTGGATGTATAGGAGCAGCCTGGGAGAAGAAAGAAGTTTAGAAGGCTGCATGGACATCGCCGTCATTAGTTGGCTGCAGAGAGAAAGAAAGTACTGAAGGCAGACAGCCCTGTCCTCTCTGCCTTTTTGGTGAGGAAGGAAAATTAAGGCAAAAGAACAAATGTATACATAAGAGATTTCTTAAAGTTCTCACTGTAATAATCTTACCTTGGGACATGAGGAATTGTAAAGCAGATGTTGGACTAAATATTGGACTGTTTCCCGAAAGGATACTGTTTTAGTTTCATGTTTCTCCATAGAAAAAAGAAACAAAAATCATATTAATACTGTATTTAAGACTGAGAGAATGAGTATGTTTTCACTTAAAATACACTAAGAATAAGAGACAATTTTGTAAGGACCAGCACAATCTAGCCTGAGAAATATTTTTGTTTCTGTTATTGGTTAAACACTGCCTTCTTAAATAAGATAAACAGTTTGACCAATAATAATAATTAGACTCTGACCTGGTCTTGAGAAGAAAGAAGCCTTAGAAAGAAAGAAAAAAGCCCAGTTTTGATGAGAGCCTTGGGCAAAATCGGCACCTATTTGGTTGGGGGAGAGGGCACATGGAAGGGGGAGAAGAGAGTGGAAGGAGAAAGCACCTCAAGGAAGCTGCACTCCAGCCATGGAGGTAGGATGCTGTGGAGCACATCTTTGTTCTGTTGCTGCTTTGAGGCTCAGTTTAACCCTGATAATGTTCCTTACTAAAACAAAAAATGGGGACTACACCCTTCTAGGAGCCCTAGTGGTGTAGTGGTTAAGAGCTTGGCTGCTAACCAAAAGGTCGGCAGCTGGAATCCACCAGACACCCAGACACCCCTCTTAGAGCACCTGAATTATAAATGTGCTCTAATATTAGAACCAGAGATAGGAGATTAAGGAGCATGGGGTTGATTGTTGCTTTTCCTTCTCCAATCACCAGCTGCTGTGGAGTTGATCCTGACTCATGCTGACTCCATATGTGTTCGTGAGTAGAAGTGTGCCCCATAGGGTTCTCAATGTCTGATTTTTTGGAAGTAGATCGGCAGGTCTTTCTTCCAAGGTACTCTGGATAGATTCAACTGTCCAACCTTTGGGTTAGCACCTGAGTGCCTTAATCATTCGACTACTTTTCTTCTCTACTCCCCCCACTTTTAACACCCAAATAATTAGGTTGGTTTTTCTCTTTTGGCCTAGAGTTTAAAATATCCAATGCTATTCAAACATTGGTAGTCTAATGAGAATTTAGGTAACTGGCCCTTAATTGAGCCCCTGGGTGGCACAAACAGATTAAGTACTTGGCCACTAACTGAAAGGTTGGCAGTTTGAATCCACCCTGAGGCTCTTCAGAAGAAACCCCTGGCAATCCACTTCCGAAAGATCACAGCCATTAAAAACCCAATAGAGGGCAGTTCTACTCTGAAACACATGGGGTCGCCATGAGTTGAAAGCAGCTCAATGGCAACTAGTTTTTTGGTTTGGACCTTAATTTCTCAGGCTAATCTTGAAGCCACTTACAACAATGTGAAGACACAGCCATGAGCTACTAACTCCTCTCCTACTGGCCTTTAGAACTCCTGCACCTCTCTCAGTGTGGGGCGGGAGTAGGAAAGCAATTTTAGGTCTCTGGCCAAAGTTTCTGAAGACAATTACCTAGGTGTGGATAACTCCTAGACATTTTTTTAAAAAACTGGCATAATACAAGTTTTAACTTGAATCAGGAGCCCTGGTGATACAGTGGATAAGAGCTCAGACTGCTAACCAGAAGGTCTGCAGTTCGAATCCACCAGCCACCCTTTGGAAACCCTATGGGGCAATATAAGTTGAAATTGACCGCAGTGGGGGTTTTTTGGTTTGTTTTTTAAACTTGAGTTAAGATGAAATGAAGCTTTCACCGCAGATTAAGATATGATTTCATTTCAGATGGTAGGCTCCCTGTCACCCCCAAAGTTCTTGAGGCCCTTTCTGGTGGTTTACAGATCTAAGGGCATAACCCTCCTCCTCCAATCCATCCCCTGACTCCGCCTTTGGAATGGACTGTCCTGAGGAATTGACTGTCAGATTTGGCTTCTGGAGCAATAGACCTACCTTCTTAAAGGGTATGGGGATCTTCAGAGCATGAACTAACTGTATTCAGGTTCCCAGTTTCAGAGCTGACACAGGCTTTGCCCAGCACAGGAGGTGATTCTCTCTGATTCCCTCAGCTCTAGGATCCTCATCTAGCTTCTAGACCCATCGACTGTAATTCCAGTTTTGTGCTTTCCTGTTCAATGAGGAATCTTTATTCTTTTCCGTCTCAATGACTGCCATATTCTCTGTTCCATCATCACCAAATTGAGAATCTGGAGTTCCAAGTTCAACTTCCAACTCTGCCATGGATGTCTTGTGACCTTGAACAAGTCATGTGACCTCTGTGGGCCTAAATTTTTTCCTCTGTAGAAACTATACTACCTTTAAAGTCTCTTCAGCTTTCATTTTATTAGAAAAGCATTTGCTTCCTCCTCTGGACCCCCATGCCACATTGTTCACCCTTCTCTGTAGATTCGTCACATTTTATTAGGGTTTATCTCTTTACAAAGCTAATTCCTCACTAGACCATGAGCCCCTCAAGAAAGAGGACTTTATCTTAGCTATCTTGGTTTCCTTTGTATCTTGGGAGGGGAAGGAGAGATGAAAAGGGATGGTGTAATATACTTGATGAGTTTCTATTAAGTATACGCTGTGTGTTTCATATTTTACATAAAGTATTTCTTGTAAACTTCAAACTATAAACATTATTTTATAATGATCTGAGATGAAGAAACAGAGATTAATTTACCCATCACAGAGTTCATAAGTAGTCGAAGCAGAAATGAAATCTCGGCTTGCCCTGCTTTGCAGACTATCCCAGGACCTACCATGGAGCAGTGGGCTTTGCTAAATTCTCCAAATAATTTGTTTTTACCTGCCATTGAGTCAGCCCTGACTCATGGCTACCCTATGCACAATGGAATGAAATGCTGCCAGGTCCTGTGCCATCCCCATAATCACTGTTGTGATCTGTAGGGTTTTCATTGGCTGGTTATTGGAAGTAGCTTGCCAGGCCTTTCTTCCTAATCCATTCTTCCTGAGCCATCTTAGACTGAAAGCACTGCTGAAACCTGTTTAGCATTATAGCAACATTCAAGCCTCCACCGACAGACGTGCAGTGGCTGCACTTGAGGTGCACTGGGAATCAAACCTGGGTCAACCACATCAAAGCCAGGCTTTCTACCACTGAACCATACTAGTAGATGCTCAAATAGACACTAAATAAAGTCTTTTCCTTGGCTTCTGGTCAGGCCAGGGTGTGCCATTGATCCTTACCTGCACTAAGGTGGGATGTAAGGTAGGAGATAAGAGTACAGTGTGCCATTTTTTTACAAGGACCTAGAAATTCTTTGGAAACCCTGATGGCGTAGTGGTTAAGAGCTACGGCTGCTAACCAAAAGGTTGGCAGTTCGAATCCACCAGGCCCTCCTTGGAAACTCTATGAGGCAGTTCTACTCTGTCCTGTGGGGTCACCAATTCATTATTAGAGGGGGAATCGAAGAGCTCTTACTGGGTATTAAGAAATAATGATGAAATATTCTCAAGGCAATTCAAGGTCTCAGGTACTTCACCCTGAAGAGTAAACTAAAGCCCTAATTTTCATCATCATTCAATCTACAGGTTCATAAAGGACACACTTGTTTTCACTGCCCTGGAAGGTCGCGTTATTCTTTCTTGCTCCGGTGCCCCTCATAGTTATGTACAGGTGAGCAGGCAGAGAAATCTATATTAAAGCCTCAAAGTGTAAGGGGCTTCCAGCGCCAGAAGCATGCAGGGTGCTTGGCCCGAATCCCATGGAAGACACTGTGGCTCCCTTCACGTGGCCCTAAAGGCACTGATACTGGAATTGAAATGGATTACCGTCTTCAGGGCATTCTAGCCTGGCACCAACACCTGAGAAAGACTCTTTGGTTCTAGTTAATTTATCTTAAGCACAAATAAATTCTAGAAACCAGCTGAGTTAACATTCGCCTTGGGGGAGAAAGGCAAAAAAAAAAGGAGATCATCCGTTCCTGAGGGTGCCTCAGTATTGCACCTGAAGCTCTTAACCCATTGGGGATCCGCATAAATCTCTCACTGGAGTGTGTGATATTATTTCAGCAAGGTGTGCGGTAGGATAGCAAGAGGGAAGGGGTATGTTCACTTCTGTCTAGTGGTGACATAATGCCTGTCTGCAGGCAAAGTACCATATAAATAGCACATTGCATTTATTTCTTTTTAAATAGAGTACAGCTTTAATAGCCGGTTGGAGGATGGGGCTGTTTGATACCCCTTTATGAAACATTCAAGCAACAAATCCTAACACTTCAGAAAGGTGAACTGTGCTCAAAGCCCTATAAGAATCCTAAACTTTGTCTTTTTCTCTTTAGCCATATGATGGGTTTAATTTATCCATTTATACCACAGACCTTACTAAGAACCTGCCACAAGAGGCAGCCCAACATATTGGTTAAGAACCTGAACTCTGGAGCCAGACTGCCTCGGTCTGAATCCTGGCTTAGCCACTGATTAACTGTGTAACTTTGGGCAAGCTGCTTGCATTTGCTTACATTCTCTGTGCCTCAGTTAGCTTACCTGTAAAATGAGATAATAATAGTACTAATCTCAGACAGCTGCTGTGAGAATTAAAGTAGCTAACACATAAAGCACTTAGAACACCCCTGGCACACACACAGTTCCTAAATGGGATTGTAACCACAGGCACAGAGGGTAGGATTTACAACATATATTTGGGGGGACACAATTCCATCCATAACAAGACCCAAAGGATGAAGAGGCATTTACTGAATGAATTGGGTTTCTTGTCTGGGTGGAAAGGATAAGGGACAGTCACATTAGAGGTTTGGGGAAGCTTTGCAGTGTAATGCAATGTTTATCTGGAAGTTTGGTACGTATGCCCCAGTTGGTGAACCAGAGGCTTTATGCAATTATGGGGGGGAGAAAATATTTTTTTTTTATTTTGAAGTTATATTTTTAAATTGTATATATTAAGAAAGCTATATCTAACACAGGAGCTCTGCTAGGGTAGTGGTTAAATGCTTCTCTGCTAACCAAAAGTTTGGAGGTTCAAACCCACCAGCCACTCCTCAGGAGACAGATGTGGCAGTCTACTTCCATAAAGATTACAACCTTGGAAACCCTATGGGGCAGTTCTATGAGTCACAATAGACTTGACAGAAATGGATTTGATTTCGGTTGGTATATCTAACATATTAAGTCTTTCATTTTATGAATACTAATACCTAGGACCAAGTAACAAAAGAAATACTTAAGTTGGTTTAAACAGAGGACTTCTAGGTTTCCATAGGGTAATGACAGTTGCCTAAATCCAAATTTTCCACATATACTCCAAATACCAAATAGACCAACAAGTGAAGCAAATACAGCTTGGCACTGGAGTTGAATAGAATCAAATAATAAAAAAGGAAGGCACTCTCATAGGATGGGGCTAAGAACAGTAAGGAACAATGAACTGAGGACTGCTCCCACAGGGTAAGGTCTACTCAAGGAATATTTCTACCCCCAGGGTTGTGGAATTTGGCAATATTTGCCCAGCTGGATTTCAGAATCTCTATGGACCTGTGACTGCTATGTGTTTGCCATTCTTACCCTTTTCAAATTACAGTGTTTATTATAGTTAACCTGTTTGTGGTCACCATTTTATCTTGGGTATGTATAGAGTGGTGCTGGTAGATAATGTGTCTTCTTAAAGTTCTCTGGATAAAGAGGAACCACGTTTAGATTTGATATAGATCATGAGCTCCTGGACTTCAAGCCTTAAGCCATGATTGGATGAGACTTTGGGGACTCTTGGGATGGGAGTTAAGTGTATTTTGAGAGTGTGAGAAACAGTACGTATATATTTATGAATAGGAGGGAAGACTATGATACATTAGATTATTTTTCTACAAATATTCACTTCCTCTCTCCCCCAGTTTCTATGGGGAAAAGACATTTTTCTGCTCCATGGATGTCACTCAGTCATATGTCTCTCTTTAATCAATGGAATGATTTGAAATGTACTCTCATGGGGCGGGGGGGGGGCCTGGTTTCTTGCACTCCTGCCTTTTGCCATGGAAATAACATGCTTTGAGTAGCTACTATTTCAGGAAGCAGGAAAGGCAGGTGGTGCAGACCTAGACCAAACCCACAGTTTATAACTAATCCCAGCCTAGATAAGCCAAATCCAAGCATACCTGAAGATGGATAAGCAAGAAATAAATGCATACTGTTACGTGCCACTTGAGTGGTTTTTTACAAATTAATAACTTTTACTGAGTATGAACTCATGAGGTATTTCATATTGATATATATTTTTAAGTATAAAATATTTAAGTATATAATATAATATGTAATGATATAATATTCTTTTACTTATTTCCTGCCTCTGTAACAATGAGCCTTCCTAGTGCCTAGATTGTGATCTTGAAATTTCTACAGAGCTTCTTGTATAAATATCAGATTTCAGGTCTGAGGCAAAAAATTCACAAGATAATCTTGGTACATTTTTCATACCAGATAGAAAGGAAGCCATCAAGGACTATTATAGTCATGACAAAAGCACGCAGCAGCCAAAAGGAATAGGCTCCATCAGACCAAAGATAGGATATTTTGAGCTTCATTAAGTATATTAATTGCAATGGATTTAAAGCCTTGAAATTTTTTTTAATCTATGAAGTTATAATGAGAGTAAGAAGAAACTAATTGGTCACTTTCAGAGAATGAAATAATAGAATTAGAATATCATCACTTTGCATTGCCTAACGAAGTAATAAACCCAAGCTTTGAGGGTAACATGTTATGTGCCCCCCTATAAAAAAATCCACCACCTATAATTTTGCCAAATAAACTGAGCCTGAGTCTAATCAAGCCTCTGAATCCAGCTACCAATTTACAGACTATATGGAGGACAGAGGTGCCATGAGTATGCAATCAGTAAAATCTAGACTGAGTAAAACTTCTACAGGGAAAACAGCTCGGATTCTACAATAAATAGATTGTAAGTTTAAAAAAAAAAAAGTAGGATGGAGAACCTGCATATTAAAAAAAAAAAATAGAAGACATACATGCTTTTAAAAATATCAAGACTGAGGCGGAGCCAAGATGGCGGACTAGGCAGACGCTACCTCGGATCCCTCTTACAACAAAGACACGGAAAAACAAGTGAATCGATCACATACATAACAATCTACAAACCCTGAACAACAAACACAGATTTAGAGACGGAGAATGAACTAATACGGGGAAGCAGCGATTGTTTCCAGAGCCTGGAGCCAGTGTACCAGTCAGGTACGGCACAAGCACAGAGACCTGCTCCACCCCCCTGAACTAACCCCGGGAGGGGGACCAGCCGGTTCCACGGGTGGCGTGGGACGCAGCCGTTAGGAGAAGTCCCCGGGAGGCAGTGACTGATCTTGGAGCAGAAAGAGCAGCATCCGAGCCGGGGAACCATCCCGCAGAGATTTGGACTGCACACAGGTACGCCATAAACACGGAGAGTTGCTCCACCCCCTGAACTAACCCCGGGAAGGTGACCAGCCGGGTCGCGCGGGCGGCGTGGGACGCAGCCGGTAGGAGAAGTCCCCGGGAGGCAGCGACTGGTATTGGAGCGGGGAGAACAGCGTTCCAGCCGGGACACTCGGTCGCAGCACAAGCACGGGGAGCTACTCCACCCATCTGAACTAACCCCGGGAGGGGGCCCACCTGATTCACGGGGGCGGCACGGCCACGCGGCTGGAGGGACGAGAAGTCCCCGGGAGGCAGCGACTGATTTTGGAGTCGAGAGTGCACCGTCCCAGTAGGGGAGCCTTGACGCTGGGCGTGGGGCTGGAAGCGGAGGATCTGACCGTGACTCCAGCGGGCCAGACTCCCTGGGGGCAATCTCCACACAGCCAGCACACATAGGCGACGCGCCCGCGGGAATCTCAGATATAATAGTCATTCCAAGCAAGACAAGCAACTCTGGCTATATTCTGAGGTGCTACTCTCCTATCTCTCTGTTCCCTCCCCCACCCTCCCCAGGCGGCTTCATTAACATCTGAATAGCCTGAGCCAGAGGGAGAACTCTGATAGGGATCTGACTGCAGTTTTTTTTTAGCGGATTTTCTGGAAAAACTAGTTTCCCAGCGATGGCTCGGAGACAACAATCCATATCAAACCACTTAAAGAAGCAGACCGTGACAGCTTCTCCAACCCCCCAAACAAAAGAATCAAAATCTTTCCCAAATGAAGATACAATTTTGGAATTATCAGATACAGAATATAAAAAACTAATTTACAGAATGCTTAATGATATCACAAATGAAATTAGGATATCTGCAGAAAAAGCCAAGGAACACACTGATAAAACTGTTGAAGAACTCAAAAAGATTATTCAAGAACATACTGGAAAAATTAATAAGTTGCAAGAATCCATAGAGAGACAACATGTAGAAATCCAAAAGATTAACAATAAAATAACAGAATTAGACAACACACTAGGAAGTCAGAGGAGCAGACTCGAGCAATTAGAATGCAGACTGGGACATCTGGAGGACCAGGGAATCAACACCAACATAGCTGAAAAAAAATCAGATAAAAGAATTAAAAAAAATGAAGAAAACCTAAGAATTATGTGGGACTCTATCAAGAAGGATAACCTGCGGGTGATAGGAGTCCCAGAACAGGGAGGGGGGACAGAAAACACAGAGAAAATAGTTGAAGAACTTCTGACAGAAAACTTCCCTGACATCATGAAAGACGAAAGGATATCTATCCAAGATGCTCATCGAACCCCATTTAAGATTGATACAAAAAGAAAAACACCAAGACATATTATCATCAAACTTGCCAAAACCAAAGATAAACAGAAAATTTTAAAAGCAGCCAGGGAGAAAAGAAAGGTTTCCTTCAAGGGAGAATCAGTAAGAATATGTTCTGACTACTCAGCAGAAACCATGCAGGCAAGAAGGGAATGGGACGACATATACAGAACACTGAAGGAGAAAAACTGCCAACCAAGGATCATATATCCAGCAAAACTCTCTCTGAAATATGAAGGCGAAATTAAGATATTTACAGACAAACACAAGTTTAGAGAATTTGCAAAAACCAAACCAAAGCTACAAGAAATACTAAAGGATATTGTTTGGTCAGAGAACCAATAATATCAGATATCAGCACAACACAAGGTCACAAAACAGAACGTCCTGATATCAACTCAAATAGGGAAATCACAAAAACAAACAAATTAAGATTAATTAAAAAAAAAAACACACATAACAGAGAATCATGGAAGTCAATAGGTAAAAGATCACAATAATCAAAAAGAGGGACTAAATACAGGAGGCATTGAACTGCCATATGGAGAGTGATACAAGGCGATATAGAACAATACAAGTTAGGTTTTTACTTAGAAAAATAGGGGTATATAATGAGGTAACCACAAAAAGGTATAACAACTCTATAACTCAAGACAAAAACCAAGAAAAACGTAACGACTCAACTAACATAAAGTCAAACACTATGAAAGTGAGGATCTCACAATTTACTAAGAAAAACGCCTCAGCACAAAAAAGTATGTGGAAAAATGAAATTGTCAACAACACACATAAAAAGGCATCAAAATGACAGCACTAAAAACTTATTTATCTATAATTACCCTGAATGTAAATGGACTAAATGCACCAATAAAGAGACAGAGAGTCACAGACTGGATAAAGAAACACGATCCATCTATATGCTGCCTACAAGAGACACACCTTAGACTTAGAGACACAAACAAACTAAAACTCAAAGGATGGAAAAAAGTATATCAAGCAAACAATAAGCAAAAAAGAAGAGGAGTAGCAATATTAATTTCTGACAAAATAGACTTTAGACTTAAATCCACCACAAAGGATAACGAAGGACACTATATAATGATAAAAGGGACAATTGATCAGGAAGACATAACCATATTAAATATTTATGCACCCAATGACAGGGCTGCAAGATATATAAATCAAATTTTAACAGAACTGAAAAGTGAGATAGATACCTGCACAATTATAGTAGGAGACTTCAACACACCACTTTCGGAGAAGGACAGGACATCCAGTAAGAAGCTCAACAGAGACACGGAAGATCTAATTACAACAATCAACCAACTTGACCTCATTGACTTATACAGAACTCTCCACCCAACTGCTGCAAAATATACTTTTTTTTCTAGCGCACATGGAACATTCTCTAGAATAGACCACATATTAGGTCATAAAACAAACCTTTGCAGAGTCCAAAACATCGAAATATTACAAAGCATCTTCTCAGACCACAAGGCAATAAAACTAGAGATCAATAACAGAAAAACGAGGGAAAAGAAATCAAATACTTGGAAAATGAACAATACCCTCCTGAAAAAAGACTGGGTTATAGAAGACATCAAGGAGGGAATAAGGAAATTCATAGAAAGCAATGAGAATGAAAATACTTCCTATCAAAACCTCTGGGACACAGCAAAAGCAGTGCTCAGAGGTCAATTTATATCAATAAATGCACACATACAAAAAGAAGAAAGAGCCAAAATCAGAGAACTGTCCCTACAACTTGAACAAATAGAAAGTGAGCAACAAAAGAATCCATCAGGCACCAGAAGAAAACAAATAATAAAAATTAGAGCTGAACTAAATGAATTAGAGAACAGAAAAACAATCGAAAGAATTAACAAAGCCAAAAGCTGGTTCTTTGAAAAAATTAACAAAATTGATAAACCATTGGCTAGACTGACTAAAGAAATACAGGAAAGGAAACAAATAACCCGAATAAGAAATGAGAAGGACCACATCACAACAGAACCAAATGAAATTAAAAGAATCATTTCAGATTATTATGAAAAATTGTACTCTAACAAATTTGAAAACCTAGAAGAAATGGATGAATTCCTGGAAAAACACTACCTACCTAAACTAACACATTCAGAAGTAGAACAACTAAATAGACCCATAACAAAAAAAGAGATTGAAACGGTAATCAAAAAACTCCCAACAAAAAAAAGTCCTGGCCCGGACGGCTTCACTGCAGAGTTCTACCAAATTTTCAGAGAAGAGTTAACACCACTACTACTAAAGGTATTCCAAAGCATAGAAAATGACGGAATACTACCCAACTCATTCTATGAAGCCACCATCTCCCTGATACCAAAACCAGGTAAAGACATTACAAAAAAAGAAAATTATAGACCTATATCCCTCATGAACATTGATGCAAAAATCCTCAACAAAATTCTAGCCAATAGAATCCAACGACACATCAAAAAAATAATTCACCCTGATCAAGTGGGATTTATACCAGGTATGCAAGGCTGGTTTAATATCAGAAAAACCATTAATGTAATCCATCACATAAATAAAACAAAAGACAAAAACCACATGATCTTATCAATTGATGCAGAAAAGGCATTTGACAAAGTCCAACACCCATTCATGATAAAAACTCTTACCAAAATAGGAATTGAAGGAAAATTCCTCAACATAATAAAGGGCATCTATGCAAAGCCAACAGCCAATATCACTCTAAATGGAGAGAACCTGAAAGCATTTCCCTTGAGAACGGGAACCAGACAAGGATGCCCTTTATCACCGCTCTTATTCAACATCGTGTTGGAAGTCTTAGCCAGGGCAATCAGGCTAGACAAAGAAATAAAAGGTATCTGGATTGGCAAGGAAGAAGTAAAGTTATCACTATTTGCAGATGACATGATTATATACACAGAAAACCCTAAGGAATCCTCCAGAAAACTACTGAAACTAATAGAAGAGTTTGGCAGAGTCTCAGGTTATAAAATAAACATACAAAAATCACTTGGATTCCTCTACATCAACAAAAAGAACACCGAAGAGGAAATAACCAAATCAATACCATTCACAGTAGCCCCCAAGAAGATAAGATACTTAGGAATAAATCTTACCAAGGATGTAAAAGACCTATACAAAGAAAACTACAAAGCTCTACTACAAGAAATTCAAAAGGACATACTTAAGTGGAAAAACATACCTTGCTCATGGATAGGAAGACTTAACATAGTAAAAATGTCTATTCTACCAAAAGCCATCTATACATTTAACGCACTTCCGATCCAAATTCCAATGTCATATTTTAAGGGGATAGAGAAACAAATCACCAATTTCATATGGAAGGGAAAGAAGCCCCGGATAAGCAAAGCACTACTGAAAAAGAAGAAGAAAGTGGGAGGCCTCACCTTACCTGACTTCAGAACCTATTATACAGCCACAGTAGTCAAAACAGCCTGGTATTGGTACAACAACAGACACATAGACCAATGGAACAGAATTGAGAACCCAGACATAGATCCATCCACGTATGAGCAGCTGATATTTGACAAAGGACCAGTGTCAATTAACTGGGGAAAAGATAGCCTTTTTAACAAATGGTGCTGGCATAACTGGATATCCATTTGCAAAAAAATGAAACAGGACCCATACCTCACACCATGCACAAAAACTAACTCCAAGTGGATCAAAGACCTAAACATAAAGACTAAAACGATAAAGGTCATGGAAGAAAAAATTGGGACAACCCTAGGAGCCCTAATACAAGGTATAAACAGAATACAAAACATTACCAAAAATGATGAAGAGAAACCCGATAACTGGGAGCTCCTAAAAATCAAACACCTATGCTCATCTAAAGACTTCACCAAAAGAGTAAAAAGACCACCTACAGATTGGGAAAGAATTTTCAGCTATGACATCTCCGACCAGTGCCTGATCTCTAAAATCAACATGATTCTGTCAAAACTCAACCACAAAAAGACAAACAACCCAATCAAGAAGTGGGCAAAGGATATGAACACACATTTCTCTAAAGAAGATATTCAGGCAGCCAACAGATACATGAGAAAATGCTCTCGATCATTAGCCATTAGAGAAATGCAAATTAAAACTACGATGAGATTCCATCTCACACCAGCAAGGCTGGCATTAATCCAAAAAACACAAAATAATAAATGTTGGAGAGGCTGCGGAGAGATTGGAACTCTCATACACTGCTGGTGGGAATGTAAAATGGTACAACCACTTTGGAAATCTATCTGGCGTTATCTTAAACAGTTAGAAATAGAACTACCATACAACCCAGAAATCCCACTCCTCGGAATATACCCTAGAGATACAAGAGCCTTCATACAAACAGATATATGCACACCCATGTTTATTGCAGCTCTGTTTACAATAGCAAAAAGTTGGAAGCAACCAAGGTGTCCATCAACGGATGAATGGGTAAATAAATTGTGGTATATTCACACAATGGAATACTACGCATCGATAAAGAACAGTGACGAATCTCTGAAACATTTCATAACATGGAGGAACCTGGAAGGCATTATGCTGAGCGAAATGAGTCAGAGGCAAAAGGACAAATATTGTATAAGACCACTATTATAAGATCTTGAGAAATAGTAAACCTGAGAAGAACACATACTTTTGTGGTTACGACGGGGGGAGGGAGGGAGGGTGGGAGAGGGTTTTTTATTGATTAATCAGTAGATAAGAACTGCTTTAGGTGAAGGGAAAGACAACACTCAATACATGGAAGGTCAGCTCAATTGGACTGGACCAAAAGCAAAGAAGTTTCCGGGATAAAATGAATGCTTCAAAGCTCAGCGGAGCAAGCGCAGGGGTCTGGGGAACATGGTTTGCGGGGACTTCTAAGTCAATTGGCAAAATAATTCTACTATGAAATCATTCTGCATCCCACTTTGAAATGTGGCGTCTGGGGTCTTAAATGCTAACAAGCAGCCATCTAAGATGCAGCAATTGGTCTCAACCCACCTGGAGCAAAGGAAAATGAAGAACACCAAGCCCACATGACAACTAAGAGCCCAAGAGACAGAAAGGGCCACATGAACCAGAGACCTACATCATCCTGAGACCAGAAGAACTAGTTGGTGCCCGGCCACAATCGATGACTGCCCTGACAGGGAGCTCAGCAGAGGACCCCTGAGGGAGCAGGAGAGCAGTGGGATGCAGACCCCAAATTCTCATAAGAAGACCAAACTTAATGGTCTGACTGAGACTGGAGGAATCCCGGCGGTCATGCTCTCCAGACCTTCTGTTGACACAGGACAGGAACCATCCCTGAAGAAAACTCATCAGACATGAAAGGGACTGGTCAGTGGGTGGGAGAGAGACGCTGATGAAGAGTGAGCTAATTATAGCAGGTGTACACTTGAGATTGTGTTGGCAACTCTTGTCTGGAGGGGGGATGGGAGGATAGAGAGAGAGGGAAGCCGGCAAAATTGTCAAGAAAGGAGAGACTGAAAGGGCTGACTCAAGACGGGGAGAGTAAGTGGGAGTAGGGAGTGAGATGTATGTAAACTTATATGTGACAGACTGATTGGATTTGTAAACGTTCACTTGAAGCTTAATAAAAGTTATTATTAAAAAAAAAAAAAATATCAAGACTAAACTACAGCATCCAAGGATACACACTGGGGTGATAAAACCATATTGAAACACCAGGGGACATCTAAGTCAATTGGCATAATAAAATCTATTAAGAAAACATTCTGCATCCCACTTTGGAGAATGGCTTCTGGGGTCTTAAACGGTAGCAAGCAGCCATCTAAGAAGCATCAATGGGTCTCAACCCATCTGGAGCAAAGAAGAATGAAGAACACCAAAGACACAAGGTAATTATGAGCCCAAGAGACAGAAGGGGCCACATAAACCAGACACTACCTCAGCCTGAGACCAGAAGAACTAGATGGTGCCCAGCTACAACAATGATTAACCTGACAGGGAACACAACAGAGAACCCCAGAGGGAGCAGGAGAACAGTGAGATGTAGATCCCATATTCTCAAAAAAAGACCAGGCTTAATGGTCTGACTGAGACTAGAAGGACCCTGGAGGTCATGGTGCCCAGACCTTTTGTTAGCCCAAGACAGGAACCATTCCCAAAGCCAACTCTTCAGACAGAGATTGGACTGGACTATGGAATAGAAAATGGTACTGGTGAAGAATGAGCTTCTTGGATCAAGTAGACACATGAAACTATGTTGGCGCCTCTTATCTGGAGGGGAGATGAGAGGGCAGAAGAGGGCAGAAGCTGGCTGAATGGGCATGAAAATAGAGAGTGGAGGGAAGGAGTGTGCTGTCTCATTAGGAGGAGAGCAATTAGGAGTATATAGGAAGGTGTGTATCAATTTTTGTATGAGAGACTGACTTGATTTGTAAACGTTCACTTAAAGCACAACAAAAATTAAAAAAAAAAACTATATTGAAGCATAAAAGTCAGGATCATGGTTCTTGTGAGAGGGGAGGGAGTTGTGACTGAGATATGAAGAGTTTATGATGTAGTAACTATGGGGAAATAATTTAACTTTACCTAAAGAAATCGGTCTTTGTTCTTGGTTCCTGAGAGATAACCTCTAAAACTTCAAAATTTCGCCAGTGATTGAAACATCTGTAAAAACTTCAGATCACAGATCACACCTGAAGATTTATGCTAGTGAGGTGACACAGGTTGAGGCTATCTGGGGCAGAAAAACCCACCACATGGTATCAGCTGACCTCAGAGAAGGGGGGCATGATTTAATCAATCATGCCTATGTAATGAGGCCTCCAGTAACGTCTCTGAACATGAAAGCTCCATGGGCGTCCTGGTTGGTGAAAGATATCGATGCTCGTGGGAAGGTAGCATGTCCCTTTTTTGGAGAGGGACGCTTCCCATTGGGAACTGTCCAGACCTCACCATATGTGTCTCTTTATTTGTATCCTTTTTGCTATAATAAAACTGTAATCATAAGTATAGCACTTTCCATGAGTTCTGTGAGTCACTCTAGAGAATTGTCAAACCAAAGGGAGTAGTGGGAGACAGAAGGTCAGAAGTGAGAGGGGGCTTTAGGATCCCTAAACTTATAGCTAGTATCTTGAAGGGGTAGAGAGAACCCCTGAATTTTTAGCCATTAAGTCAGAAGTGAGAGGGGATCTGTGGACCCCCAAATTTACAGTTGGTATCCTGAGTGGGTAGAGGGAACCCACAAATTTGTAGCCAGAAAATCTAAAGTGAGAACGTCATGCAGACCCCCAAACTTGCAGCTGGCATCTGAAGCCTTGGGCAGACTTCGCAGTCTGCAGGACTGTGCCCTTTAGCTTGTGAGATCTGACCTAGTTCAGCATGGTTAGAATCAGAGGAAGATGTCCTGCATGTGAAATTGGTGTTAAAATTGAATAGATTTGATTGCCTTACAGTAACAAAGCTCTATTTTTTGACCTAGGTGGTGATTACAAGGGTGTTTGCCTTCATTAAGCCATGTATTTGTTGATGTGGCTTTTTAGATCTGTGTTTTATTTTATAATAAAATGCTGTTTAAAAAGCTTGTGGGGGCGGGGAGGTTGAGTTAAACAAATATTTAATAAATCATTGTTCAGGTGGTAGCTAGACTTGGTGAAAGTCATGAAGGTGCTTGGTTGACTGCAATTTAAAAAAACACTTAGAAAAGTGTTTAAGAGCTTGGGCTCTGGAAAGTCGTAAACTGGGGTCACATTCCCATTCTGTTGATTGTTGGCTGTGTGAGCTCTAAGCCTCAGTGTCCTCTTCTGTAGAATTAATATAACAATAATAACTACCTCATACTGTTGTTGTGAGGTGGAAGTGAGGTGATCTACATAAAGTACTGACCAAAGTGTGTGACACGTAGTAATCATTCAGTAGATGCTCTCCGTTATTAGAAATAATGGAGGTTTTTAGCTGTCTAGGCTTCTTTTTCATGGACCCATCGGGGACCTCTCTGAAGGCTCTTTTGATTTCTTTCACAGGTTTTGGAGTTCTTTTTCTTTTCCACTGCTCCAGTTTTAGTCCTGTGAAAATTTTGCCTTCATGTCTTTAAATACTAAGTGCTTTGGGAAGCATAGGAAAATGAAAAGTGTTATAGATTTCTAAGCTATATTAAACCAATTTAACTTGCTGCCCAGCTGCCAGAGGGACCAGCATGGCAATAACTGCTAGATTGATGGGAATCAAAGAATACATAGGAACTCATTTAGCACTATGGCTAGCATGCCTACCACCTCCCCAGGTATCAGGAGAGGGTACCTCCCAGGTTAGGTCTATATTCGAAGACATGGCCTCTAAAGCGATTACCCTTCTTCACATAGTTTCCACTGATCCATATGTCAGCTTATTACAGATACATACAGTACATACAGATAGTTCATGGCCCATCTGTATTAATCTGCCAACTACTCCAATGAGTGCCAGTTTCCTAGTGACCTGTCCTGCACTGTGGCCTTTACCCAATTCTATCAGCAGGTAGGGAGCTGCCCTCTGGGATGATGTCATGAATTGAATTGTCTCCCTCAAAAATATATGTCAACTTGGTGTCAACTTGGTTAGGCCATGATTCTCATTATTGCGGGGTCGTCCTCCATTTTGTGACTGATTTAATTTTCCAATGTGTTGTAAATCCTAATCTCTGCCTGTAGTTAATGAAGCAACAGTAGATTATGTTAGAGAGGATTAGGGTGGGATGTAATACCCTTACTCAGGTCACATCCCCGATCCAATGTAGTTTCCCTGGGGTGTGGCCTGCATCACCTTTTATCTTACAAGAGATAAAAGGAAAGAGAAGTGAGCAGAGAGTGAGGGACCACATACCACCAAGAAGGTAGCACTGGGAGCAAAGCGCATCCTTTGGACCTGGGGTTCCTGTGTGGAGAAGCTCCTAGACCAAGGGAAGATTGATGACAAGGACTTTCCTACAAAGCCAACAGAGAGAGAAAGGCTTCCCCCGGAGCTGGCATCCTGAATTGGAACTTCTAGCCTACTAGACTCTGAGAGAATAAACTTCTGTTTGATAAGGCCATCCACTTGTGGTATTTCTGTTATACCAGCACTAGATAACTAAGACAGATGGGGTGCTGGGAATTCGTTCTAATTCCCTTTAGTCTAAGGTACACATTGATCAGAAGGTGAAAACTTGCTCTGCTTTACAAGCATCTCCCCTCTCCACACCCCTGTATTTGGGGCATAAACACTCTATCCCCATTTCCCCTGCCTGAATCTTCATGGCCATCTCAGCCCACCTCTGTCCTCTTATTTCAGACATCTTCCTTTACCTGTTAAAATTTGCATAGTGCTTTCACTCTTATCATTCAGCCATGGTATTGTCATTAGTTGCCAATGAATTGGCTCTGACTCATAGTAACCTTACATATAATAGAACAAAAGTAGTTGCTTCTAGTGAACTCCAACTCATGGCAACCCCATGTGTGTCAGAGTAGAACTGTGCGCCATAGGGTTTTCAATGGCCAAATTTTCAGAAGTAGACAGCCAGACTTTTCTTCCCAGACACCTCTGGGTGGGCTCCAACCTCCAAACTTTCAGTTAGCACCCGAGCCCATTAACCACTTCCACCAAGTATTATTAACCTCTTTTATTTTTTACAAAGAATCTGAGTTCATAGTGACAAATGACTTGCCCACATTCCCAGTGTGTTAGAACTGGAACTGGGTCAGGAACAACCTTCTCTCCATGACACATGTCTACAGCTACCTTCCACCATGTCCTGCAGACATTGCATTCTCCTGAGGGAGAACTTGGTATATTTTATTTATGTATTTATCTGTCTATGAACGTATTTATTTATCAATGTGTTGGTTTATCTTATAGAAAGTGTTATGTTGTTACATGTGACTATCTGACTGAAAGAAAATAGATAAACATACAATTAAATAAAAAATTAAATACAACCACTTAATTATTAGTCATATTTTTAACAACTAGTGAAACCAGATTTGTAATAAAACATCATTATAGAAAACATGCAGAATTACTTCTAAAACTCTGCTATCAGATGTGCTGGTTCTTTTTGTCTTTTCTTGGGACAGCCTTCATTTCATTTTTCAATGAATTTATAGTTATAAATATTTTTAAATATTCCAAAAATTCAGAAAAGTACAAAGTATAAAGGCTAATTTAATGAACACTTGTGTAGCTATCACCAAATGTTAACATTAATATTCTCTTCATTTTCAGATTTTTCCAATTTTGAAATAGAATATCACAGATAAAGTTGAAGAAGTTCCATATTTGTTTCCTCCAGCCTTTTTCGTCTCCCTTCCATCACAGAGTAAACCACTATTCTAAAGCTGGTGCGTTTCTTTTCCATTCATGTTTTTAAATATTTACCATCCCTATATTTATCCACAAGCAACATTCACTATAAAACTAAACAATACACAGATATAATAATAATAGATAATGGTTGTATTTTTAATCTTTACATAAGTGGTATCATTATCCTGTATATATCATTATACAACTTGCTTTTTTCACCCAACATTATGTTCTTGAAATGTATATTACCAAAACCCATTGCTGTCAAGTCAATTTTGACTCAGCAGCTCTATGGGACAAAGTGGAACTGCCCCATAGGCTTTTCCAGACTGCTACATCTTTCTCCCTCAGAGTGGCTGGTGAATTCGAATAGCAGACCTTCAATTAGCACTTTAACCACTGCACCAGCAGGGCTCCTTGAAAGCTATATTATATTAAACCCAAAACCAAACCCAGTGCCGTCGAGTCGATTCCAACTCATAGCAACCCTATAGGACAGAGTAGAACTGCCCCATAGAGTTTCCAAGGGGCGCCTGTTGGATTTGAAATGCCGACCCTTTGGTTAGCAGCCGTAACACTTAACCACTACACCACCAGCATTTCCTATATTACATTAAAAAATATTATATTAAAAAAAATTGTATTAGGTGAGATTAATTCATTTTCATTTGTTGTGTCTACTAACATATTTTAACTTATTTATACTATCTTCCCCCACACTTCTGGCCAAAGAAGAATTGATGCTTTCGAATTATGGCCTTGGCGAAGAATATTGAATATACCATGGACTGCCAGAAGAACAAACAAATCTGTCTTGGAAGAAGTACAGCCAGAATGCTCCTTGGAAGCAAGGATAGCGAGACTTCGTCTCACATACTTTGGACATGTTAGCAGGAGGAGCGAGTCCCTGGAGAAGGACATCATGCTTGGTAAAGGACAGGGTCAGCGAAAGAGAGGAATGCCCTCAGTGAGATGAATTGACACAGTAGCTGCAACAATGGGCTCAAGCATAGCAATGATTATGAGGATTGTGCAGGACTGGGCAGTGTTTCATTCTATTGTACATAGGTTCGCTATGAGTCAGAACCGACTCAATGGCACCAAACAACATACTATCTAATTTTATGTCTTTTTTTTTGTATATATGTATGCATGTGTGTATATATATATATAAACTTTATTTTCACTCTTTTCCTGTCTTTTGTTCAATCTGTAAAATTGTCTGTAGTCCTATTTTTCCTCATCTGTTGGTTTGGAACCTATAGATTATTTTTCTCTTCTTTTGATTGTTATCCCAAAATTTTTAACAAACATTTAACTGTATATTTTTAATGAAGTCTAAAGTCCCTGGGTGGTATAAACAGTTAAGAGCTTGGCTGCTAACTGAAAAGTTAGTGGTTCAAGTTCACCTAGAGATGTCTTGGAAGAAAGGCCTGGAGATCTACTTCTGAAAAATCAGCTATTAAAAACCCTATAGAGCACAGTCCTCCTCTGACACACATGGGTCTGCCGTGAGTAGGAATCAACTCAACAGCAAATAGGCTAAGTTGTTAATCGTTTCTCTGCTCCTCTTTAAAAAGACCGACTTTAACCGCGCTTTAACTAACTACTGAAAAATACCTCCCACTGTTAGAATTTACTTCTACCTTTTTTATCAACACAAATATTGTTACTGTTTTTTTTTTTTTTAATAACCCACAGTTAATTAAATTAACAAATACGTTTTACCAGTTTCTGGGCTCATGATGTTCCTTGCTGTCTTCTAGTTCAGGGTTTCTCAACAGTGGCATTGTTGACATTTTGGACCAGATAATTCTTTCCTGTGGGGTGGTGTCCTGTATATTGTAGCATGTTTGGCAGTGTCGCTAGCCTCTGCTCACCAGATGCTAGTACTACCCCCTCCAAGTTAAGACAATCAAAAATATCTTCTGACATGGCCAAAGTCCCTCGAGGGCAACATTGCCTCAGTTAGGAACCACTGTTCTAGGTGACTTTGTTAGCTGCCCCACTAACAAGAATTAGGAGATGGGGGAGAGGGTGAGAAGCATAATCTTGGTGAATTTTTACTTTGCCCTCACTGTGGAATAATTTTAAATCTAGATTTTTTTTTAACCCATCTAAACCCTTATTCTCCCTCAGCATTTTGAAGAAAATACTGACTTTTCTTACCAGTTATTGCTAATGAGTGGCCTCCTGGCCTTGTAGGAGAAATCCTTCCTTCTGAAATGATTTGGTTTTTTTTTTTTTTCCCTCTCTGGTAGCTCTAAAAAATCTCCTTTATACTTTATATTCTTCAATTTCGCCACAATGTGTCTAGGTATGGATTTATTTCTAGCCTGTTATGTGCGCTTTTCGTTTGAGGACTTATGTCTTCAATTCTGGAAAATGCTCAGCTATTATTTCTTTAAATACTGTGCCCTGCTATTTCCTCTATTCTTCTGGAATTCCTATTAGATGTATCTTTTATCCACATCTCTTTATTGCTGTTTCATATTTTTATCTCCTCTACTCTGGGTGGCTTACTTGCTAATGTCTCCCAATTCATTAATTCTCTCTTTGTGTCCAGTATAAAATTTATCTTGTCTGTTGAGATTTTTTCATTTCAATGACCATTTTTTACTTCCATGACTTCTAATTGTTCCATTTTTATAAGCTTCTGTTCTTGCTTTAGTTTTTACCATATTATCTCATACTATATATTTTTCTTTTTCGGGATATTATTCCTTCATCTCTCTGAAGATTCTGAGGATACCTGTTAAAGTCCATTTTGGATTGCTGTATTATTTTCATTTCATTGAGATGAATTCATGTCCTAATTGTAGATTTTGTTGTCCCCCTTTCTTAGCATTAATTTCCCTCATGTTTTGGAATTTTAGTTTGCAGTCTTATTTTGAGATAAAGTCTATTTATTCATTCTCATTCTCTCTTTCTCTCTCTTCTCACTCCCACCTCCACCTCTCTCTCCCTGCATCCTTCCTGGTCTAGCAGTTTTTTGGTTGCTTTCATGCAGCCACCTAGGGCTCCCAGTATGGAACTAGAGCTCATAATGGAAGCTAGAAACTCATATCCTTCAGAGATATTTGGGATATAACAGGTCCAGTTCCTGAACCAAAGGCTTTCTTGGCCTTGGTCCCAGGTGGAATCTAGGTCTGCTTCCTCCCATCCAAACCCCAGGAAACAGCCTGATAAAGTGTTGTCAGTGTGCTGGAGCAGGGCACTTTCTGACGATTTTGCTCTGCAATAGCTGAAACCCCTGGCTGTCTATGACTATTTCTGAACCCATAACCCAGCAGGCTGCCAGTTTCAGCCCACTTTGCACTTTGTATTTCTGTTTTAAGGTGTAAAGAGAAGTTTAGTTCACGTTTGAGCGTGGCTTTGCTGTTTAAATTTTCTCTGTTGTAGATTGTATTTATTATTTCTATGAGTAGAAAAAGAGGTTTCAAAGAATGAATGTGTAATATTATCCTAACCAAAAATTTCTTAAACCCCTTTATAACCTAAATGTACTTATCAATTTTATCTTAGGTCTTATTACCCATATTGAAATATAATTAGCCCTTCAATATAGGTTAAACTCTCCTATTTATTTCTGTGTGCACAGCCTCACCTTCTTCCACTCCCCTCGGTTCTATAGACTCAGTGGAATAACTAAACCTCTCCACCCTCACTATTAGTTCTAGACCACTGATACGCTAGCCTCTCTCTTCATTGTTAATCGTTCCGCCCATGAAATAATGCATTCTACTTGTCAACTCATCGCTCTTTTAGTATCCCTCTTCCATCTGGTCGTCCATCTCTAACTCAGACACATTGGCACCTTCCTATATCACTAACACACCTGAAGGACACCTTTCTTCTCCACCCCAGTCTGCACTACATTCTCGATGGCTTCAAAATCCATGTTGATGTTTCCTTTACAATCTTGGCCTTAAGGTTCTCATTCTCAGTGATATCACAGACTTTTATTTCATTCCTCATCAGCCATGAACCAGCATAATCCAATTCCAAGGCCTTATATAGTCTTTGTGATTAATTCCTTTTCCATGAAGTAGAGAATCTTTTCTGGGATTCTAGATTCCTTCCCTCCTCTCCTATCCAACTCCAAGTCACCATTAGAATTTGCTTCCTCTGTTATCTATGTTTGCATTAGTCTGATGGTCCATTAGTTTAACAAACACTCAGATGTTCTAGGTTTACACTAGGCAATAAGAAAATACAGCAGTGATTAGATGCCAATAACCTGGAAAGCTTATAGCATAAAATAGGAAATAATATATATGCAGAAACATACTCTGGGAATTCAGAGACGGGAGGAGTTTCATGGAGGAGGCATAATTTTCACAGGGCCTTTAAGATGGGAGGAATGTAGATATGGCGAGATTGAAGAAGGGGGCCCCAGGTAAAGAGAAGAACATTTAGTTATTGTCTTCTCGACAACAGTCTCCATTCCTTAAGGATAGGAACCACATGTTTTATATTTGTATCCCTGACAATGCTTTGCATAGGTCTGTACAGAAATGAGTTTAATAAATACTAAGTGAATAATGCTATTATGTGTGGTGTGAAATGTTTTTTCACAGCCTGGTCTTCATCTTCCTAATCAATGAATGAGCTTGAGATACCCATTTATTAATTTGTTCTAAACCAGTTGCTATCGAGTTGATTCCAAGTCATGGTGACCCTATGTGTACAGAGTTGGACTGCTCCATAGGCCTTTCAAGTCTATGCTCTTTCGAAGCAAATTTCTAGGCCTTTCTTCCAAGATGCCTCTGGGTGGGTTCAAACTGCCAACATCTTAGTTAGTAGTCAAGTGTTTAACTATTTGTGCCACCCAGGGACTCCAATTAATTCATTCTACCAACATTTATTAGTGCCTAATATGTGTTCCCAACGCTGTCAAGTCCATTCCTCCTCATAGCGACCCTATAGGACAGAGTAGAACTGCCCCATAGTAGAACAGTAGAGTGGCTAGTGGATTCAAACAGCCAAACTTTTGGTTAGCAGCCATAGCTAGCTCTTAACCACTGCACCAACTGGAAACACTGGTAGTGTAGTGGTTAAGAGCTATGGCTGTCAAACAAAAGGTCGGCAGTTCAAATCCCCCAGGAGCTCCTTGGAAACACTATGGGGAAGTTCTACTCTGTTCTATAGGGTTGCTATGAGTTGCAATTGGCTTGACAGCAGTGGATTTGGTTTGACTTTTTAATATGTGTTAGCCATAAAAAAAAAAAAAATTGAGGGGAAATAGTATAGAGATGAGCAAGCCAGGCCTTCCCAGCAAAGATCTCAATTTTGGGAGATGCCTCTGGCTTGGGGGCTATAAGTATGCTGTGGGTTCAGAGACACTCCCTGAAAGAGCCCTTCCATGTGTAGCAGGTAAGGGCTTCAGCCAAGCAACTCCATGTGTCTTGAGTCCACAGCCCCCATATCCCTGGTGCTTCCCATTTACACTGAAGGGTCTTTGTTAAAATATGGGGGATCTTCCAGTGAGAAAACAGCATGGGGGTACATTTGCCCTGGCTCTTCTCCCAGTAAGCTTTACCCAGGGGACTGATGTGTGTCCTGGAGGTAGGAGCTTTGTGCTTCTCTAGATACTGTCTCCGTTCCTGTGTTTGAATCCTCTTTTCTCAGTGGCCCTCTTGCTCCCAGACAGCCAAGACAAACAATACAAGAATCCCAACTGGTTATTCAG
This sequence comes from Elephas maximus indicus, assembly GCF_024166365.1. Classification (NCBI taxonomy): domain Eukaryota; kingdom Metazoa; phylum Chordata; class Mammalia; order Proboscidea; family Elephantidae; genus Elephas; species Elephas maximus. The sequence continues at coordinate 71,959,715 of NC_064822.1, read as the reverse complement.
TTATAAAGATTGAGTGTGTGTGTGTCTGTGTTGAGTTTCTCTAGTCAAAATCCTAAAACACATGTGTCACTATAAACCATTATAAACACTTCTTCCTCTGATTTTTATACCTTAACACACCTACATAGACTCACAAGTCCTCAGCTTAAAGAAATCTTTACCCATTGACTATGCTATAGCTTATTTCTGAACACCATCTACCAAAAATAAGATCGTATTAAACCTTCTGGTGATCCACCATAATCACCAAAAAACAAGTATAGGGTGAAGAATGATAAGGTTTTTTTTTAATGAAAGGGAAATGAAAGCACAACTAAGATTTGGACAACAAGGGTTTGAATTCTGGCTGTGCCACTTTTAGCAATTGTATGACCCAGCTAGGAGCCTGGGTGGCAAAAGCAGCTTGTGATCAGCTGCTAACTTAAGATTGGTGGTTCAAACCCACCCAGCGGCTCTGCTGAAAAAAGGCCTGGCAAACCTCTTCCTTACAGATATAGCCAAGCAGATCCTATAGAGCAATTCTACTCTAACATATGGGATCACCCTGAGTCGGAGGTTGATTCAACAGCAGCTAACAACAATAACAACATGACCCAGATATGGAATTAAGCTCTCTGAACTTGTTTCTGCATCTATAAAATGGGGATAATAATACCGATATGCTAATAGGGTTATTAAGAGGGTTAAATGTATGCTTGGCACATGGCAAACCTCAAAAACTGGTGATAATTTTATTTGTATTATCATAATTACTACAAACGTCCAGCATCCAGGCTCCGTGGCTGCTGAGCTGTTTGTTCACTCCCACTCTCCATCTGCTTCCATTGAGAGCAGGGAAGGGGGAGCCTCAGGAAAGGCAGCCTCTGGGCTGTGGCTACACAGTCAGGTGTGGTTACCGCGCTGTACAGCCCTGTCTGCCCAGGCTCCTTGTTGATGCCAAAAGATACAGGCAGGGCACAAATCTGGGCTGGGGACTCTGCCTCACCAGACCAGGCACGTTCACTGGTATTGAGTGATTTTGATCAGCAAGATGTAATTGATCCAAGTTGCTGTGGGAGGAATCTTCAGTTTTTACATTCTAGAAAAGCTATCCCTAGGTCTACAAACTAGTGATGCAACTGTGACTCATCCAGAAGCTCACAATCTCAACTTCCCAGACAACTGGAGAAGTGTATGGAATCACCATGGAACTCACCACCATTCCACCATATGGGGGTGGAACGTGTTCACCAGGCAGTGGGAGGGGGACAGGGGAGGGAACGGTTCCTTCCTGTAACCAGTCCCTCCCTGGCCAGAGCTAGTCACAGATGGGGTGCACCGTCTGTCTGCTGTAGCCTGGACACCATGTTCTCAACAAACCCAACACTAATTAACAGCAGACCTGGCTTGCACAGCTTCTCTTTTGAAACTGTGTGTTCATTGATTGTTCTAACCATCTTTCTGGCCCCACTCCAACCCCTTTCTCCCTACCTGCAGTATCCTCACAGCCTATCTTATTAGAGTGAGAAAAAGCCACAAAACTGTCCGAGTGAACATCTGGAAAGCATCTGTCTGCCATCGTGTAACTGACTGCAGGTGGTGTGGGGGCAGGGAGCTAATACTAATGAATAAGCCTAATTGATTATTAAGCACTATTAGCTTGGCAGTAATACCACCTTGGAATCCTGCCAATCCCTGCGACTTACTTAGTTTCAGGGAATCCTTATTTTTCTGGGGAACAGGGAATACAGGACAGATCAGAATGTCTGAATTAGAGAACTGCGGGGGACTCTGGATACCAATAGTGATAAATGTGAGTAATGTAAGTACTCAAATTTTATATACCAATTGCATCCCCAAGGATTCCCAGGCACCTGGGCAGACTGAACTTTATCGTGAAGTTGTCTACCACTTCTTCTCATTAATAACCATCATCTACTGCCCCTAGAGGAGAGGGGAGGGGTAGATGACAGACTAGGGTTGGTGGTCTAGACCTTGAACAAATCTCAATGATTCTTCCCTCTCTTTCCCCCATAAAAGTAGAAATTCAGAAAAATGAATATGAAAGAGAAAATTAAGACTAAAGAGTATATATGTTCTGTGTGGTGGGGAGAGTGGTATTTGGTAACGTTATGAGGGAGGAAAGAGCTTGGCTGCTAACCAAAAGTTTGGCAGTTTGAATTCACCAGCCACTCCTTGGAAACTCTACTCTGACCTAGAGGGTTACTATGAGTTGGAATTGACTTGACGGCAATGGGTTTGGTTTATCACTATTGAGGCACCGTGGTAGGTGCTGGATTGGTGCATTTTGTTCCCCAAAAATTCATGGTCTAGTAAAGGGAGACAGGTGTGTGTAAAGACCTTTGGCATCCTGCAATTGTGGCTGATTAGATACCCTGAAAGGGCCCTCTGCTACCGAACAACAAGATGCTAGACACAGCACGCTTTGTAATGCATTCATTATTAGACTCATAAGAAATCTCCAAGAATTATTCACACCAAACCTCCCCACCGCCCTAAGAAAGTGAACAGAACTGACTGTTGGGCATGGAAAGCTTCAAGTAAATGGGAAAGATGGAGGTGCCCTAAGGACAAGTCCTAATAGCCCAGTGCTCTGTCCTATAGGGTTGCTGTCATGGGCTGAATTGTGTCCCTCAAAAAATATGTGTCAACTTGTATGGTTGTCCTCCCAGTATTGTATGGTTGTCCGCCATTTTGTGATTGTAATTTTATGTTAAGAGGATGAGGGTGGGATTGAAACACCACCCTTACTCAAGTCACCTCCCTGATCCAGTGTAAAGGGAGTTTCCCTGGGGTGTGGCCCACACCACCTTTTACCACCAAGAGGGGGACCTCATACCACCAAGAAAGCAGCACCGGGAGCAAAGCGCGTCCTTTGGACCCAGGGTTCCTGTGCCTGAGAAGCTCCTCGACCAGCGAGAGATTAAGGACAAGGACCTTCCTCCAGAGCTGAAAGAGAGAGAAAGCCTTCCCCTGGAGCCGATGCCCTGAATTTGGAGGGTTTTTTTTTACTGTGAGAAAATAAACTTCTCTTTGTTAAAGCCATCCACTTGTGGCATTTCTGTTATAGCAGCACTAGATAACTAAGACAGTTGCTATGTATCAGAATCAACTTGTCGGCAACGGGTGTCCACAACGTGGTGACTGTGGTGAAAAGGGGCCCTGGAAAAGCACAGTGTCAGGGTGGTGGTTTGCATCGTTACCTTCTAATAAACTATGGGTGAGGGCGCTCAGTTAAGAGTGTTAGCAAGTGTGGACTTTACCTCAGTTTGGATATTGCAAAAGAGGAGGGAGAGTCTGGATATTGACCCAAGAGCAGGGAGGGAAGCCCAATGAGAGGCTCAAGGCAAGTCTGAACTGGAGGAGGGAGAATAGGCAGCCCTGGAGACTACAGAGAAGTCTGAGATAATGCAGGAAGGGAGGCTTAAAGAAATACTGGTCTCAGGCTGTAGATGCCACTGTGCCTCTGGGACACCATGAATGGCTGCGTGAAGTGCATGCACGTGTACACACGTTTGTGAGCGAAATTCTCCACCTGGGCTGACTCATGTGTTTTCAGGTATGACTATCACATGTTGGTCCTTTCTGAGCCTTTTGGACGAACGGACGTAAATGAGACTCAATTACATGAGAGTAGTTTGCTTATGCCATACCTTGATTGTGAGTATGCTATTGTATAAGAGAAATAGCTAGGCCTCATGAGATAGGAGTGGAAAGCACCACAGGTGACGCCTCTCCTTTCCCCAGAAAGGCCAACAGTTTGCTTTGTCTGGAGAAGAATGAGAAATCTGCTGGGCAGTGACTGTCGTAAGGAAAAGGCCCATAATGAGAGAATGAGCCACGACGGGTGGGAAAATGAGCAGAACCTAGTAAAAAGAATTCTTGCAAATATAAGAGAGAATTCTACTACGGAAGATGGAAAAGCATTTTGAGGAAAGGAAAGAATTCCAGAAAAACCAAAAATGAATAATATCCAAAAAGGGTTTTTCAATATACTTGTGCAGCCAGTACCATAATATTCTGCTTTATTCATTTGTTCATTCATCTACAAGCATTACTGAGAAATACGTGTGTGCTAAGCACGTGCTAAAGATGAATAAGATTCCATTCTCGACTTCCGGAGTAGCGCAGTTAAGCATTCGACTACTAAAGGAAATGTTGGTGGTTCAAAAGCAACCAGAGGTGGCTCGGGAGACAGGCCCTGCAATCTCCTTCCTAAAGGTCACAACCCTGAAAACACTATGGAGAAGTTCTGCTCTGCACACAGGGGGCAGACTCAATGGCAACAAACAACAACAGCCAGACTCCAAAATGCTCACTGTCCATTGTGCATTATAAACTCATTATGTCTCCAACACTAAAACATTAGCTCCGTAATGGCTAGGACTTTTTTGTTTGTTTAATGCCTAGTTGTTCAAAGAATATAAATTGATTGTATAAAGGAATGTCAAAGGGGAGACATAACTAGTAAACAATGACCCTTAGTACGTTAAGTTCTCTGGTAACACGAGGTGCTATGGGAACCTTGAAAATGTTGTTCTTAACGAAGCCCCAGCACACTTGACATAAACTGAGACTTGAAGAACAAATAGGAATTTCCAGGCCACGGCAGAACAATGTGAGCCAAGCACAGAGCTCTGAAGATTCAGTGCAGCTTGGGAAGCTGTTAGAATCCCACGTATCTAGGGTCAGAATTCTCGTGAGGGTCGTCTAAGGATAAGAATTAAGATTTTACCCTGTAGGCTTCTTAAAAGCTTGCAAGCAGCCATCTAAGATGCATCAGTTGGTGCCAGCCCACCAGGAGCAAAGGAGAATGAAGAACACTGAAGACACACAAAAAATATTACCCCAAGAAACAAAAAGGCCACGTAAACCAGAGACTCCACCAGAGCAACTAGATGGTGCCCAGCTACGACCAATGACTGCCCTGACAGGAACACAACAGCGAGTCCCTGACGGAGCAGGAGAAAAGTGTGGTACAGAACTCAGGTTCACTTCAAAAGACAAGACTTAATGGTCTGACTGAAACTGGAGGAACCCCCGAAGCCATAGCCCCCAGACTCTCTGTTAACCCAGAACTAAAACCATTCCCAAAGCCCACTCTTCAGACAAAGATTAGACCGGACTATAAAACATAAAATAACACTCATGAAGAATATGCTTCTTAGTTCACGTAGATACATGAGACTAAATGGGCGACTCCTGTCTGGAGATGGGATGAGAAGGGAGAAAGGAATAGGAGATGGTTGAATGGACACTGGAAACCCCAGGGTGAGAAGGTGGAGCTTGCTGTCACATTATAGGGATTGCAGCTACTGTCACACAACAATATGTATATAAATTTTTGTATGAGAAATCAACTTGAGCTATAAACTTTCACCTAAAGTACAATAAATTAAAAATAAGAATTTTTTTTTTTTTTTTACCCTGTAGGCGATAGAGAACCATTAAGTGCTTGTAAAAAGAGGAACATGATCAGATTCACACTTTTTAGAAAGAGTACTCTAACAGCAGCATGGACAATGGATTTTATCAGGAAGAATACTGGGACAGAGACCAGTGGGGGGCTACTGTGGGCAGTGTCAGTGAGATTGGCCAGGAGGATATGGACATGAGAGAGATTTAGAAGGTAGAATCCACAAGAATCTCTGGGACCGATTGGTGTAACCTAAAAGAGTTATAAACCAGTTGCCATCGAGTCAATTCTGACTCACAGCAACCCTATGTGTGTCAGAGTAGAACTGTGCTCCACAGGGTTCTCAGTGTCTGATTTTTTTGGACATGTGTCACCAAGCCTTTTTTCTGAGGCACCTCTAGGTGTGTTTGAACTGCCAACCTTTCAGTTAGCAGCCAAGCACCTCAACTGTTTGCACTACCCGTCAAAGATCTCGTCCAAGTGGTGATACTAGATTAGTGACTCTTCAAGGAGGGAGGGTTAGGGTGGTAGGAGGAAGCTATCTGCCTAAGAGCCATTCTGAATACTACAGAGATGAGAGAAAATCAAGCAGCCACTCAGAGACCAATAGGCTCTGGATGAAATGACCTATGTCTGTGACATTGGCATTCATTACTGAAATCCAGTTGTACTAAGAATGGAAAGGAAAAAAACCCGCCTTTGAAAGTTCCAGTTGTGTGATGCTGGGGTAGGAGGGAGAAGTGGGTCACTCTGAAGCCCACATAAAGGTAAATGGTGACAAGCAGTGTTTTTACGATGGCAGGCCAGCACTAAGGAAAACTGTTGGCCCCATGAAGACAGGGAGCATGCCAGTCTTGTTCACTACAGTATCCCAGCAACAGCAGTGTATGGCACGTGGTAGGCAATAAACACTGGTTTAATATACAGAGGAATATCAGACTATGTTTCAGATTGGTGGGAATGTATATGCAGAGAGATTTGTTTTCTACTTTCAAACCTCTATTCCTGGTGATGGAAATAGGAGAGGAGGTGGAATTCAAACTCACCAACTGAAGATAATTCAGTACCCTCTCATTTAAAACTCTACTCCCGGTTGAATTTACTCTCTTCAGGGTAAAGCTATCCAAAAGTCAGTGTTTCTTCTTCCTTGCCCCTCTCCTTCCCTTTTCCCAAGAAGGTATCTAAATATTTAAAAGTTTTGTGGTGTCAGTGGAGTCCTGGTGGCGTAGTGATTAAGCACTTAACTGCTAACCAAAAGGTTGGCAGTGTTTGAACACTCTTCTCAGTGGCCATCTTGCTCTCAGGCAGCCAAGACAAACAATACAAGAATTCCAATTGGTTATTTGGAGTCCTGGTGGCATGGTGGTTAAGAGCTCGGCTGCTAACCAAAAGGCCGGCTGTTCAAATCTACCAGCCGCTCCTTGGAAACCCTATGGGGCAGCTCTACTCTGTCATATACAGTCACTATGAGTCAGGATCAACTTGATGGCAATGGGGTTATGGTGGTGTCAGTGGTGACGGGGTGGAGTAGAAAGAGGGGCACCTCCAACCCATATGCGGTCCTCTGGCTCTTGCTAGATCCATTGCTAGAGTGTCTACTGATGATGTACTTCCTGTTCTCTTCTTTTGGCCCAGTGGAAGCCACTGTATTCCCTTTGCTGCCTGGTCATTTTCTTTGGTTTCTTTCTGCTGAATCTACAGATCCTCTGAGACCTGGCTGTGTCACCAGTTTGGATGACCTACCCTTCAGCTAAGAGCCTCTTTGCACCTTGTTGCTGTTAACCTCTGCCTTAGTTTCCTAGTACTGCTGCAAATACCACAAGTGGGTGGCTTTGAAGAACAGATTTTCTCACAGCTCTAGAAGCTAAAAGCCCAAATCAGGGTCTCAGCCATGTCAGTTTCTTCCTTGTTGGCAGTCGTGGGCATTCTTTGGTTCCTTAGAGTTCTCTCACGTGACATTGTCTTCCTTTGTGTGTTTGTATCTCTGTGTCTAATCTTCTATCTTTATAACTGAGAAGGTATAATCTCACTAACATAACAATGAAAACCCTGTTTCCAAACAGGATTGCATCATAGATGTAGGTTTTAGGATTGTAACGTATATTATGGGGAGATACAATTCAGTCCATAACAATCTCCCTTTGAGCTCCTCACCAAGCATCATCAATACTTTATGTTCCCCAACTGGTCCCCTGCATGTCACATATAAACCCAGCTCTGGGTTTCCACCATTTCTCATATTGAACATGGCTCCTTGCTGTGTCTTCTCTGGCAGGCTATGCCTGGGAAGTAAGCTCCATCACAGTAGTCTGAGACTCACCCAAACCTATGCAGGTATTTTTACCATACACCTCCTTGCAAGACCATCTGGTGTGGTGGAGTAGAGGGAGGGGGGAGACATAGAAAGTTGTGATTGACCTATTTTCCCAGCTGTTCCTTTCCAGACCGGAGAGATTTACAATTTTTAGTCCTATCTAGAAGACATCTCAACCTACCTGTCTTGCACTTCTACCCAAAAACTCATTGCCATTGAGTTGATGCCAACTCATATAGACCCTATAGGACAGAGTAGGACTTCCCACAGGATTTCTAAGACTGTAAATCTATACAGAAGCAGACTGCCACATATTTTTCCTGCAGAGTGACTGGTTGGTTCAAACTACCAACATTTTGGTTAACAGCCAAGCACTTAACCACTGCATCACCAGGGATCCTTTCTTGTACTTCATTCCCTTGTAATTCACCTCTCAAGCTAGGAAACAACCTAGGAAAATAAACTCTAACCTCCTAGACTATTTATCTTTAAATTGGTGTGGTGCAGTGAATTATTTAATTGGCTCTTCTAGCCATAGTCTTGTAACTCCCACCAAATGACTGAGTAGGACAATGCAAATGAGGTGCTTATGGCCCATCAAGGGGATTGGATAGTTTGCTAATAATGTAAATAAGGTGCATAGCACTCTTGTGGGAATGAGATCATACAAATAAGGTATATGAAACCCTAATGATGGGATTGGTCAGATTTGCCATCCCACTAGGCTTAAAGGTATAACACAGAGGAAGAGTGAGAGTGAGAGGAGCTATAACACAGGACAGAGAGAGAAGGCGGCACTGAGATGGCAGGAACCAGGAGACCAGCTCAAGATGGCTATGGTTGGGCTTGCCAACCCATGGAGCTAAGAGATGCATCACTTGCCCTCTCAAATGACCTTGACCTACGGAAATGTGTAACTGACCCAGTCTAGAGCCACAAACTTACAGTTAAGGTCCCACTCAGCTTCATCTTTGGCAAATGCTCTGGTACCTTATATGATGTTGGATAGTTTTCTTCACTTTATGCTCTAAAACGTGGATCAGCAAACTAAGGCCCATGGGCCAAATCCTGCCTGTTATGGATCGACTCGTGTTCCCCCAAAATGTGTGTCCACTTGGCTAGGCCATGATTCCCAGTATAGTGTCATCTGATATGATTTTCCTATGTGTTGTAAATTCTGTCTCTATGATGTTAATGAGGCAGGACTTAATCCACAAGGTTAGGTTGTGTTTTAAATCAATCCAGAGAGAAGCAAGCAGAGAAAGACAGGACCTCATACCACCAGGAAACAAGAGCCAGGAGAATACTGCGTCCTTTGGACCCCGGGTCCTTGCACTGAGAAATTCCTTGACTGGGGAAGATTGATGACAAGGACCTTCCCCCAGAGCCAACAGAAAGAGGAAGTCTTCCCCTGGAGCTGGCACCCTGAATTCAGACTTCTAGCTTCCTAGACTATGGGAGAATAAATTTCTCTTTGTTAAAGCCATCTACTTGTGGTATTTCTGCTATAGCAGCCTAGATAACTAAGACACGGCCTATCTTAGACTGGGGTCTCTAGAGAAGCAAAACCAGTACAGTGTATAAATATATATAGAGAGAGAGATTTATATCAAGAAAACATCTCACCTGATTGTAGAGGCTGAATTGTTCCAAGTCTGTGTATTAGAATAGAGGCTTCTCTCAATTCATGTAGCCTCAGGGGCTGCTGAACCCAAGATTGGCAGGTCAGAGAGTGGGGCTCCCAGTCTCAGACTGTGAAGATCGATGAATTCCAAGATCTGCAGATGAGTTGATAGCTCAAATCCTAAGAGCCAGAAGTCAGATGAACAGAAGGCAGAGCAGGCTCCAGAGTGAGCAAAGAAGCCAGAACATCTGCTTATATTTGGATGCAGAGCAAACCCCCAAGGGAACTCCCCTTCAACTGATTGGCCACTCACAGCAGATTCAACCATGGGAGTGATCACATATAAACACTGAGAATCATGGCTCAGCCAAGTTGACACACAATCTTAACCAACACAGTCCACCCCTTGTCAATTTGGCACATGTACACATTTCCTTAATCCATACATAATCTCTGAATAAAGACAATTATAAAGTTAAACTTGCACCTAACGTAATACAACTAATAAGCATACAACCGAAAACGCACCAGCCCTGTTTACATCTTATATTTTATTAAGTGAAGAAAACAAAACTATTTGATGCACACATGCAAAGCTGACAGATTGGACATTCAGCAGTGGCTGTAGCCAATTCAGCTGTAACAGGTATTTAGAACTACCTTCTTCCACTACCTATCCTATATTGCGTTTCCCCTCAGCAAGCACCTCAGCTGGTCGTGGTTCTTTGCCTGGTGGGGTGACCCAAACCTTTGTTCCTGAAGGGTCTGGGTCATTAGTAGTCACGTCAGAATTAGGTTGCTGTAGTTTTCCATTGACTTTAATCACAGGGCATGGTAGTACTAGGACACACTAAGCGATCTCCTGCATTCCAGACATACTCTTCTTTACCTCCATTATGTAATATCAACCTGATTTCCTCTTGCTAATCAGGACCAGTTATACCACCCAGGATGGTAACTCCCTTCCTTACCTGTTGATCCAGAGGCATAAGGAGCCCCAAGTGGTCAGGTGACATTCTTAGTTTCCAGTTCAATGGAAGCAGTGATGTGTCTCCAGGTGGGAACATTCCTGCCTTTGGAACTAATAATACCTCTAGACCTGCAGGGCATAAGGTTGTGGGAACAGAAAGCAAAAATCTTGTGAGTGAGTCACTAGGGGTAATAGTGAGTGGTGTCCCTCCCATTACCACCCCTTGATTCCTCGATGCATGAATCCTGGCTACGGGAGAAACAGCACCATATATCGGACTCTGGTTTAGAGCATATACAGCCTCCTGGAGAACACTGCCCCAACCCTGCAAGGTATGCCACCTAGCTGGAGCCATAACTGTGTCTTTAAAAGGCCATCCCATTGTTCTATCAAGCCCCCTGCTTCAGGATAATGAGGAACGTGGTAAGACCAGTGAATTGCCGAACTCCATTTGCTGTGAAGTGAGTCCCTTGATCTGAGGCAATGGTGTGTGGGATACCATGACTGTGGATAAGGCATTCTGTAAGTCCACAGACGGTAGTTTTGGCAGAAGCATGGCGTGCAGGGAAGGCAAATCCATATCCAAAGTAAGTGTCTATTCCAGCAGGGACAAAATGCTATCCTTTCCATGATGGAAGTGGTCCAACATAATCAACTTCCCACCAAGTTGCTGGCTGGTCACCTCAAGAGAAGGTGCCATATCAGAGACTCAGTGTTGGTCTCTGCTGCTGGCAGATTGGACACTCAGCAATGGCTGTGGCCAATTCAGCCTTGGTAAGTGGAAGTCCATGTTCCTGAGCCCATCCCTGCCACCATGCCACTTTGTCCATGACCCCATTGAGCAATGACAGGAGTAGCTGGGGAAAGAAGGTGACTGGTTTCCACAGAATGTGTTATCCTATCCACTTGATTGTTAAGATCATCGTCTGCTGAGATCACCCTTTGGTGAGCATTCACATGAGATACAAATATCTTCACTACTTTGGCCCATTCAGGGAGGTCTATCCACATACCTCTTCCCCATAAATCCTTACCTCCAATTTTCCAGTCATGTTTCTTCCATGTCCCTGACCATCCAGCCAAACCACTGGCCATAGCCCATGAATCAGTATACAAACGCATACCAGGCCATTTCTCCTTCTAAGTGAAGTGAACAACCAGATGCGCTGCTCAAAGTTCTGCCCATTGAGAGGATTTCCCTTCACCACTGTCCTTCAGGGAGGTCCCAGAAAGAGGCTGCAGTGCTACCGCTGTCCACTTTCAAGTGGTGCCTGCATATCGTGCAGGGCCATCTGTAAATCAGGCATGGGTTTTCTCTTCTTCAGTCAACTGATCATAAGGAATTTCCCATGGGGCCATAGGTGCAGACTGTGAGATGGAAGGTAATGTAATAGGAATGGGGACCATGGGCGTTTTGGCCACTTCCTCATAAAAAGACAAAACAAAAAAGAATAAGCACAGAGACCATACGTGGTCAATAAAGTCTAAAATATTTGCTATGAGGCCCTTTACTGAAAAGTTTGCTGACTCTGGTCTAAAGTATAGAATCCTCTGTATGTATGTGAAGTAGGTACCTTTGATTATAGTGACTGCTTTTTTGTTTTGTTTTTATTTGCTTTGCTTGACTTTTGGTACCAGCGGTAAGTAAAGAAGGAACTTCTATATCAAATTCATAAGACAGTTTAGGATGAGAGTCTCTTATCCCCAAGGGCACATTGAAAACAGGTCAGTTTAACTAGATTATCCTTCTTCAGAAGAAGAAATTGGAACTCCCATTATTTTCTAAGACTCTGGTGGCTCGTGAAGTTGGGAAGCTATTATTGCTTTTGTAGCATCAGTTACAGGCAGCTGCTGTCTCATGATCCAGTGCCAAATTCAAGGTCAGGAATAGGAAGGGCAACCACACAGGAGCCTGCCTGGGAAGCCCGTCCAAGCCTATTGGAAAGATTGTAGGCACCTTCCTGGGAAGATATGTCACTAGCCTCAGGTTTCGAAGAGTTCCAGCACCTGTGAACCCAGCTTGGGAAAAATGGTTGGAAGGAAGAACAAAAGTCCTGTCACTAGGAACATCTCTCTGTGCACCATCTTCACTCTCTTCCCACTCCAAATCATTCCAGCACACTTCAGATGCACGTGCCGTGATTTGCCAACCCCTGAGAGGCACACAGCAGGCTTCTGTGCAAACACAGGAGGCAAGCAGGGGTGTAATACCAAGGGGCAGTACACTGGTGTGCAAGGCTGCAGATCCTGGTAGCAGCTGAAGGGATGGCCCCAAGTCCTACTCAGGGAAAAGGCTCTCGGTTATTTGTCCCCTGTATACCAGACCTCATCACTGCCCTCCTACTCCCATGGAAAACATTCCATCTTAGTGCCTGTGTCTTCAGGTTCACACTGCACACAGCACATGCTGACACTGCTCTTTCCTCCAAACCATGAGCTTTTGTCAGTCTTGTTGCATACACTCCCATGGCCATGCACTAATCTTTTTGTCTACAGCAGAACAAAGATAGAGATCACAGCCAGAGTGTCAACATCTTGGTACACGAAGGGCAGTGATAAATAAGAAGCATATCACATTATGGCCTGTTTGTTACCCGTCCTGTTCTGCCGATTTCTTTGGCTGCTATGATACACTCTAGCAGTCATCCAGCAACTTAACTGTCTTCTAAATGCAGCTATATTATTTAATTTTGTGGCCTTTACTCCAGGCCCAGAAATTTGGCATTGGCATTGCTACTTTGGAAAACATAGCATTTTGTTCTGGGAGCCTTTCTAAGGACATTAATTCAAACAGAGCCAACGCTCTGGTCTCAGGAGATTCAACCACTGCCTTTCATCAGTGTTTCAGGGAGGACACCCTGGGACCCTGCTGTCATTCTGGATCCCATGCTCTGATAATCATTTCACACATTTGGGAGTTGCTTGCCTGCCTTCCCCCTGGCTTCTCCCTTAGATTTGCAGACAAGAAGGCCTTTCAAAAAAAAAAAAATCTGTTGCCATCGAGTTGATTCTGACTCAAAGTGGTGACCCTATAAGTCAGAGTAGAACTGCCCCATAGGGTTTCCAAGGAGCAGCCGGTGGTTTCAAACTGCCAACCTTTTGGTTAGCAGCCTAGCTCTTAACCACTGCGCCACCAGGGCTCCAGCCTTACTGGCTGTATTCCCACGTCATCAGTGGAGGTCAAAATACAGTTCCCTGAGTTTGTTCTTCTTGGCACAATTAGGAAAGCCTTCAGGGTGCCTTTTTAAACTATTTTTAAAAAACAAAAACAAAAATACAGCTGCCATCAAGTAGATTCTGACTCATGGTGACTCCTCTGTGTCAGAGTAGAGCTGTGCTCCACTGGGTTTTCAGTGGCTACTTTTACAGAAGTAGATCATCAGGGCTTTCTTCCAAAGTGCCTCTGGGTGGGCTCAAACTGCCAACCTTTTTGTTAGCAGCTCAGCATGCTGTTTCCACCATCCAGGAACATTTTAAACTATTTCAGGCATGCACAAATAGGAATGGAGCTCGGTCCCTAAAGCTTTATTTAAAAATATGGAAGATGATATAGATTTTCTGGTTACCAACAGGAAGAAGTTTTCTTTCAGGAGGGAGTCTTTGTCCACCCACTTATTAGTTCATTCAATAGATGTCTACTGAGAGTGTATCCCAGGCCAGGTATTGCGCCAGGCCCTTGGAACACAGAAATGAAGGAGACACAGTCCCTGGTCTCCAGGCACTCACAGGCTAGTGTGAAAAGTCCTGAAAAATAAAGAATCTACAGGAGATTCTTAAGACACTTTGATAGTTTTAGGGATATTCACACAAATATTCCAGTTCTCCTCTCTTTCCCAGCAGAAAGTAGGATTGCATTTCCAGGCTTGCTACCAAGTTAGGTCATGATCATAGGTTACGGACGTCAGGAGTTCAACATATCTTTTTAGAGAACAAAATCCATCAGTCTTGGTCCCTGGGTGACTACAATGAGCATAGCCTCTGGCCATACCACAAGAGATAAATGTCTGTGGAGGTAGGTCACTGAGATTTCGGGGGTTGTTACTGCAGTATAACCTAGCCTATCTTGACTGATACACACTGTCTCTGGAGAATGAGGCTCAGTGACCCAAGAAGAACCCTTTGCCAGTCAGGATCACTTTGCTATTTGAGTGACACCTAGATGATGAGGAGAAATCTGCTAACCAAAAGATTGGAAGTTCGAGCCCACCCAGAGGCACCTCAGAAGAATGGCGATCTGCTTCCAAAAAATCAGCCATTGAAAACCTTATGGAGCTCAATTCTACTGTGATGCACATTGGGTCACCATGAATCAGAGTCAACTCAATAGCAACTGGGTGGTTAGATATATGGAGTATATCGGGAACAGAACCTCTGAGCTAGGCCGATGACACCCCTATAGCAGCCGTGGATCGAAAAGGGGTCTTTGGTGCTACCCTCTTTTCTGCTCATCATATGTGGCCTCCCCATAAAAGTTGCCTTTGATCAGCTCACAAAGCCCGTAGCTTCTGGCATCCCCTGAGAGAGATGATACCCAGAAATCTAGCACCTCCAGCTGCCTGTACTTCCATCTACCACAGCGCTTAAAAACCAAAAAACCAAACCCGTTGCTGTCGAGTCGATTCTGACTCATAGCGACTGTCATTGTTGAGATTGTGTGTCAACTTGGCTGGGCCATGATTCTCAGTGGTTTGGCAGTTATGATGTAGTTTGGCAGTCATATAATCATCTAATTGCCTCCATGATGAGATCTGATAAAATGTGTCCACCTCCATGATGGGATCTGCTATGAGTAGGCCGTCAGTGGAAAGGGAGTTTCCTTGGGGGTGTGGCCTGCATCCAATATAGGTGGACTTTCTGGCAAGGCTCAGGGGCTTTTGCTTGCTCCGGATTCTGCAGCTGGCTCCTATTCATCTGGCCTCTGATTCTTGGGACTTAAGCTAGCAGCTTGCTTACTGATCTTGGGATTCATCAGCCACCACAGTCTGGATCTTGGGTTTGCCAGCCTCTACAGCTATGTGAGTCAGGAGATGTCTCCATCCTAAGCAATGGATTTGGGAATTTCCAGCCAATATATGTATTGGTTTTCCTTCTCCAGAGAACCCAGTCTAAGACAGAAATCCTACAGGACAGAGTAGAACTGTCCCATAGGGTTTCCATGGCTGTAAATCTTTGTGGAAGCAGACTGCTACATCTTTCTCCCTTGGAGAGGCTGGAGGTTCGAACTGTCAACCTTTTGGTTAGAAGCCAAGTGCTTTAACCACTGCACCACCAGGGCTTACAACGTGTTTGTCTATCTCACTAGGCTGTGAGCCCAGTTACAGGCCTGGCATGATACCCAAAACACTAGGCAGTCAATATCTACATATTTAATGAATACATTTTGAATTAATAAATGGACCTCTCTGTTGCTAGCTTTGCACACTATGCCTTTGACATAGGTAACAGTGAGTACTTTGAGTAAGGTATGAGAATGTGTAGAACACAGTGTAGGGTGTGTTGTTTGCTTACCACTTGTATTAGTTCCTTGAGCTCCATAACAAAGTACTACAAAGGGAATGGCTTAAAACAACAGAGATTTATTGTCTCAGAGTTCTGAAGGCTAGAAATTCGAGATCAAGGTGTTGGCAGGACCATGCTCTCTCTGAAGGCTCAAGGGGAAGATCCTTCCTTGCGTCTTCCTAGCTTCTGGTGGTTCTTGGCAACCCTGTAAATGCATCACTCCAATAGCTGCCTCTGTCTTCACCCTGCATATGTGCCTCTTCTACTTTTATGAAGACAGAATTCGTATAGGATTAGGACCCAGCCCATTCCAATATGACCTTATGCTAACTTAAAATGGTAACATTATCAAATACCCTCTTTTCAAACAAGGTCATGTTCACAGGTACCAGGGGTCAGGAACTCAACATATCTTTTTGAAGGACACAATTCAACCCATAAAATCACTTCTCTGTGAGGCAATTGTGCAATGAGAAGAGTCATGGAGCATTGAGCAGAAGACTTAGCTGTAGCATCTGCTCTGCCTCTCATCTCTTAGCTGTGTGGTCTTGAATAAGTCACTTACCTCTAATTCCAAGTTGTCGTGAGGTTTAAGTAAGATAATAGACATAGTTATAGAATTTAAGATATGAAAGGGACTTCAAGATACCTTCCACCTTACTGTGCTCTAACTTAGCAAGTTAACGGCAGACTGGGAATGGAGCACATGTCTCCTAAAGCCCCGCTTGGAGTTTTAATCCTATTTGTAAAAGCAGTCCAAATCTCAATGACATAGTAGATATGAAAATAAGTTCGGTAAATGAATGACATTTTGATGCATTGCTCTGTGTTTTCATGGTATTTAATTCTCCCATTCTTGTTAGAATAGGGGAAGGGGACATGAGGGAATCTGCCTCCCAGCCAACCCACCATACACAGGTTTCTGCCTTACTCTCCAGTTAAGTATTGGTAAAGGCTAAAGCCTGGTCAAAACTCTGGTGGGCAGCTACCCTCTGGGCACCTATTTTCAAGGCTGTATAACTTTTTTTTCCCCCCAGGCTAAGCAGATTGGCCCTGTATCCCTAGAGCGAAGCTCTGCCCTGTACCATGTTAGGCCTTTGGCATAAATAACTCCATGCTGAAACTGAAAAGTTGAACAGGATTTAAATAATTCTTACATTAAATAGACACAGTCTGCCTTGAGACTAATTAATGAGCAACCAAAAGCCCCTGTGCCAGCCAGGAAAATTACAAATAGTAATCTATGGGCTAAATGGCCTGGATCTTGGTGGTGGGCACCACTGTGAGCTGGGCAACCTGAGAGGCAGGAGGATTTGTGTTCAGAAATTTACATATACAATATATTATGTATACACAAGTATTTAAGATATGTCCTGTGGTATATTGTGAGGCAACAAGGTATGTGATATACTGTATCATTTATAATGTAATTGGATGTTAGATAATGTTTGTTATATAGATACATAACCCAGATGGACACATGTCTCCAGCCTTCGTACTTTCCCTTCTCTTTCATCCTCAGCCTCGGTATCCATCTTGAGTACCACGTCCTGAATACAACAGAAATTCATTCTTCAACTGATTCTCCTCCCCCTGTCCTTTCCCAGAAGCCCCGAAGAATACTCACATATTCCCAAAACCTTTCTTGTTAGTCCCTGACCCCTTTGCCAGACATCCTGTTTGAGAGCTTGGCAAATGACTTATTGTTGTGTGATACTTGAGTTCTTACACTCAGAACACAGCTAAGGATGGCCTAAACATTAAAAAAAAAAAAAAAAAAATTGTTTTATCAGTTTTATGTGTGCATAGTTTAAAGAATCAAATAGAACTACAAAGCAACATACTAAAATGAGTAATCCCTAGCAGTGCCCTCCCCACACCCAATCCTCCATTTCCGCTATCCATAGGCAACCACTCCTAATTAATTCTTTTAGTATTTACCTCCATGTTTTTGAATGGCATGCTTATATTAGTATATATTGGTATATAAAAACCAAAAACCAAACTTACTGCCATTGAGTCGATTCTGACTCATTGTGACCCTATAGGACGGAGTAGAACTGCCCCATAGAGTTTCAAAGGAGCGCCTGGTGGATTCAAACTGCAAACCTTTTGGTTAGCAGCCATAGCACTTAACCACTACGCCACCAGGGTTTCCATATTGACATACGTGTGTGTGTGTTTACCATAGTAGATGATGAAGGTTTTGTTGTTTCATCCCTACCAGTACCTCCTACCTCCCTACCCTACACACTTTTCCCATTGTGCTGTCCTCCCAATATACTTATATTTACTTTTAGCTAGCTCATTATTCAGTAGTTATACAATTGCAGATATATAAATGTTATTCACAGCTGAGCTATAAAATATAGTATAATTGCTTTTACTTTCAAACATAATATTTTATTTCTCCGGAGCCAATAATTGTTTCTTATATTTAGTTTTCTATGTAATTATCATGAATTTAATTTCAAGCCTTCCATCGGTTGTCTAAATTCTTTGATCTGGTGTTCTATCAACTTTATCTTGAAGAAACCTCTCATGGAGTCTTCTGACCTGCCCTAACATGGACCTCTAATGCTCTATAACTGGTGCACTGCTGTCATCTTGGGATATCCCTTCACCGTGGTCCTCTGAATTCTCTTTTTCTCTCTTCTGTGCTCTGTCATTTAGGGACACTATGAGTTGGAATTAACTCAATGGCAACGGGTTTGGTTTTTTGGTTTGTGCTGTTGTTAGCTTCCTGGGTCCAATGTCTTCTTCTTTCTGGATTTACTCACTTGTTTTGTTGAAATACATACTTTTCTAAGGAGAGATATATAAAATATAATCTTTTGAAACTTGTGTCTAAAAATGGCTTTACTCTACCCTCACTCTAAATTTATAGTTTGGCTAGGTATAGAATTCTATACTGGAAATCATTTTCCTTCAGAATTTTGAAGGTATTTCTCCATTGCCTTCTAGTTCCCGGTACTCCTGTGGAGAAGCCCAAAGCCATTCTTTGTACATGAACTTTCCTCACTCTACTCTGGGGCAGGTAGGATATTTTCTTTGTTCCCGGTGTTGAAATTTCACATGATATTACTTGGCATGGGCAATTTCCATCTGGAAGCTCATGCCCTTCAGTTCTGAGAAAACCGTTTTAATTATTTCTTTGGTGATATCTTCTCCTAAGTTTTCCTGTTCTTTTTTTCTGGAGCTCCTGTATTTCAGATGTTTAATGTTCTGGAATGATTGTTGTCTTTTCTTTCCTATTTTGCATCTCTTTGTCATCTTCTATTCTCTGGAGATTTTTTTCAGCTTTATCTTCCAACTCTTCCATATTTTTCATTTCTGCTATAATTTTTAATTGCTGAGGGCTTTTGTTTTGTTTTCTAAATGTTTTTGCTTTGTACAATATTGTATTCTTGTTCTATATACATATTATCTTCTGATATCTCTAAAAATATTCAATATTTAAGTGCTCTTGCTCCTGTATAATCTTTGTTTCCTCCAAGTGTTTTTAATTTTCATTGTGTTATTTGTATTTATCTGTTGCTTTCATGCTACAGACATCCCTCTGACATATCTGGTAGTCTTGTTCTGTTTATATATGAGAATAGAGGCTGAAATGCTAACTAATGGTTTTGAGCTACTGGGTGTGCTGGTGGTGGGGGCACTTACTATGAGGAAAATTAGCTTTCCTGTTATTCCCTCTATTTTCAGTGTAATACTTCCATTCTTAACTGGGCCCAATGCCCCCTTACTTTAGTGATTTTGTGTTTTAACCTCTCTGATCTTCTGCCAGATTGGGAGAGAGGCAGTAACCCAGCTGCACTGTGTGGGGACAAGGATTTGGGGCTCTAACTGCTCCCAAAATAGACTATCAACCAGTCTTCCTGTTATCAACTCCACCTTCACACCCACTTCCATAGTGACACCAATGTCTGACATTTTGGGGAGTTTTTCAGTATAACTCCAATTACGTCTCAGTTTTTTCCACTCATTTCCCACACATTCTCAGGTCCTCTGGGAGAGCTATTACTCATCCAACTGTTTTCCTGCCTCCAAAATTTAATTCTCATTGTGTTCTCTCCTATTCTCTTTGTCTTTATGGATAAAGCCTTTTTTTAGAAATTCTTTTTCTATCATTTCAGTGGGCTTTCAGGAGGGAGTGAAAGTAAATGCATATGGTCAGCCCACCATCTTTACCTAGAAGCTGATCTGTAATGATTAGTGAAAATGTTCTGAAGGCTTGATAAAATTGAAGTACAACTTCAAGAGGAAATTCTCTAAACACTGCACTTAAGGGCCACCACTGGCCATAACCAGCTGAATTCAGTCCTACGGCAATATCCCGACTTCTCCATATCTTGAAATCTAAGCCCCATAGAGATGATTCCCTCTTCTGTGGTCCTAAGCCCCCTTCTTTCCCTGTCCCAGGGTGATCAAGAGTGGAAATATTTATTATCTTCAGGGGAAATTCCCACCCCTAACCATTGAACACTAGTGACCGAAGACCAGACGAGTTGTGGCATGACATCAAGGACATCATACATGAAGAAAGCAAGAAGTCATTGAAAAGATAGGAAAGAAAGAAAAGACCAAGATGGGTGTCAGAGGAGACTCTGAAACTTGCTCTCAAACATCGAGCAGCTAAAGCAAAAGGAAGAATTGATGAAGTAAAAGAACTGAACATAAGATTTCAGAGGGCCTCTTGAGAAGACAAAGTGAAGTATTATAATGACATGTGCAAAGAGCTGGAGATGGAAAACCAAAAAGGAAGAATACGCTCAGCATTTCTCAAGCTGAAAGAACAGAAGGAAAAATTCAAGCCTCGAGTTGCAATTGTGAAGGATTCTATGGGGAAAATATTAAACGACACAGGAAGCATCAAAAGAAGATAGAGAGAATACACAGAGTCATTATACCAAAAAGAATTTGTCGATATTCAACCATTTCAAGAGGTGGCATATGATCAGGAACTGATGGTACTGAAGGAAGAAGTCCAAGCTGCTCTGAAGGCATTGGCGAAAAACAAGGCTCCAGAAATTGATGGAATATCAATTGATGTTTCAATATCAATTGAGATGAGCGCTGGAGGTGCTCACTCGTCTGCCAAGAAATATGGAAGACAGCTTCCTCGCCAACTGACTGGAAGAGACCCATATTTATACCTATTCCCAAGAAAGGTGAGCCAACCAAGTGTGGAAATTATAGAACAATATCATTAATATCACATGCAAGCAAAATTTTGCTGAAGATCATTCAAAAACAGCTGCAGCAGTATATCGACAGGGAGCTGCCAGAAATTCAGGCCGGTTTCAGAAGAGGATGTGGAGCCAGGGATATCATTGCTGATGTCAGATGGATCCCGGCTGAAAGCAGAGAATACCAGAAGGATGTTTACCTGTGTTTTATTGACTATGCAAAGGCATTCGACTGTGTGGACCATAACAAATTATGGATAACATTGCGAAGAATGGGAATTCCAGAACACTTAATTGTGCTCATGAGGAAACTTCACATAGATCAAGAGGCGGTCATTCGGACAGAACAAGGGGATACTGATTGGTTTAAAGTCAGAAAAGATGTGCAGCAGGGTTGTATTCTTTCACCTACCTATTCAATCTGCATGCTGAGCAAATAATACGAGAAGCTGGACTATATGAAGAAGAACGGGGCATCAGGATTGGAGGAAGACTCATTAACAATCTACATTATGCAGATGACACAACCTTGCTTGCTGAAAGTGAAGAGGACTTGAAGCACTTACTAATGAAGATCAAAGACCACAGCCTTCAGTATGGATTGCACCTCAACATAAAGAAAACAAAAATCCTCACAACTGGACCAATGAGCAACATCATGGTAAACCGAGAAAAGATTGATTATCAAGGATTTCATTTTACTTGGATCCACAATCAACAGCCATGGAAGCAGCAGTCAAGAAATCAAAAGACGCATTGCATTGGGTAAATCTGCTACAAAGGACCTCTTTAAAGTGTTGAAGAGCAAAGATGTCACCTTGAAGACTAAAGTGCGCCTGACCCAAGCATGGTATTTCCAATCACATCATATGCTTGTGAAAGCTGGCCAGTGAATAAGGAAGACCAAAGAAGAACTGACACCTTTGAATTGTGGCGTTGGCGAAGAATGTTGAATATACCATGGACTGCCAAAAGAACGAACAAATCTGTCTTAGAAGAAGTACAACCAGAATGCTCCTTAGAAGCAAGGATGGCGAGACTGCATCTTATATACTTTGGACATGTTGTCAGGAGGGATCAGTCCCTGGAGAAGGACATCACGCTTGGCAGAGTACAGGGTCAGCAGGAAAGAGGAAACCCTTAACGAGGTGGATTGACACAGTGGCTGCAACAATGGGCTCTAGCATAATAACGATTGTAAGGATGGCTCAGGACCAGGCAGTGTTTTGTTCTGTTGTGCATAGGGTCGCTTTGAGTTGGAACCTACTCGAGGGCACCTAACAATAACAACAACAAACCATGGGGTGTACTCTGGCCTTTGTGATCCAGACAAAGCAATCATGATACTCCATATACATTACAACTGTGACACCAACACTCCAGTCCAGGTAATGCTAGACCAAACTCATCCCAGAACCCATTCACAGTCTTTTTCCAGAATCAGTGAAGAAAATCTCCAACCAGCATTCCTTCTGTTATTGTCTAATCTTTCAAGTTCCTATGAGCAAATACTCGAACCTCCAAGAAAAATATGGAAATGGACAGTCCAATCTAAATTCATATTCAAAAAAAATCTTAATTTTATAAAGACACATTTTGCTAAAGATAACACACTTGGAATTACTTAAGTAGATTATTTAATATCTCAGTCTGCATCTGAATTCAGGTTAATGATGAATTCACAGTTTCCTGTAAGACAATAAGTGGGTATTATACATTTCATAACATATTGGGGCCCCTGTTTGAGGATAGTGCCACTGATAGAGCTTGCCTCCTCTGTGTGAGCTGTGGTGGACCCTTTGTGTGACAATGCCCCACAAGAGCAGGGTTCAGCCAATTCTGTGTTACATGAAACAGGAAACGTATGATCCATTTTTGAGCCTTTACATGGTATGAGGTAACACTGTCCCTGAATGGTGCTAATCAGAGACTAAGCTACTGCTCAATAGTTCTGCTGTCTTGAATTTGTATAGTTTTTTGTACAGATGTGGTATATCATATTAAACCATATGAAATCACTGACATTTGATATTTTTTTACTTACAAAAATAGCAATTTCATATGATTCAACATAATAGTAAGAAAAATATTTGGAGTCAAGAAGCTTGGTTTTGAATCTCAGCTCTGCTGCTTAGTGGCTATTAAGCTTAGCAAGTAACTGAATGTCTCTCTGAGCTTATATTTTTTTCAAATGTAGCAAGCTATGTCTGCTGCACGAGATTACTGTAGAGATTAAATGAGTTCAGGAGCCCTGGCGGTACAGTGGTTTAAGAGCTTGGCTGCTAACCAAAAGGTCATCTGTTTCTACTCTGTCCTCTAGGGTCACTAGGAGTTGGAATCTGGAATTGACTCAACTGCAACAGGTCTTTTTTTTTTTTTTAGTTCACTTTTTTTCATATAAGCCATGGAACCTGACACCCTCAATACATAGTCACTGAATTTATTGCCAAAACACCTTCTTATTTGTTACTTTATTTGATTTTCACAATAGCTCTATGAGGTAGACATGGAAAAGAGTCTATTATTCAATTTCAGACAGGGGGAAATTGATACTCAGAGAGTCTAAGATTATTCAGCTAGTGAAGCTAGAATTAGAACCTAGATCTTTTGATTTTTGGTCTACTATGTGCTTTTTTTCTCCCACACTGTGCTTCTTTCTGTTCAGCAAAACAGTACAAAACAAAAAAAACATAGGAGTTAACAAAGCTCCAAGAATTCTAATGCAATAAAACACCTAGCACTAAAACAGAACATTCTTGAATCTTTCTTTTGAAGGTCCAATGACCTACCATGCAGCTGATACTCTGCCTACATTTTTATTGATTCAATCCCTGCAATAATCCTATAAAGGAGGTGATACATCCCCGTTTTCCAAATGAAACAGCTGGGTTCAGAGTGGTTTGGGAAGTTGTTCAAAGTCATGCATCTTCTCCCATTCTTACCTATCCTTGGGGTAACCATTTTAAAAATCAATTTCCACCACATAGAAGATGGACTGGAATTTCCTGTACGCAGATAAGATGGAAGCACAGAAAGTTGCCTTGGAATTGTTATGGTCCCTGAGGCCCATATGGATATGATTTACTAGATAGGAATTCAGGACACCTGGGTTCTCCTGGGTCTGTCTGACTCTAGCTCTGTGATCTTGGGCCACTTACTTTACTTTGAGCTTACTCCTCCCTCCATAAAATACAAAGTTATTTCTTCCTAGCTTTCATACTGTAAAGTCTATCATTTCAGAAGGCCCCATTATCTCACCAACTGCACTTACCCATCCTAGAGTTATTCTGGGATAGGCTTGTTCTGCTCTGGATATCGTATGAACTTGGCTCCCACTGTCTGTGGCTGTTAGCAGAGCAGTAACCAGCTGTGCAAAGAACCAGCACCAGGAATTCTGCATTATCATTCAGCCTTCCTTCAATTCAGTGTCAAAGGCCAAGACACAGAAAGTTTGGAGTAGAGTCTAAGTGAACTCTGGGTTCCCACAGCCTCTGAAGTACAATCAGATACAAGTCTAAGAAAGACTACCTAGTAGATGTCTCAACCAACTTTATGCTCCAGAGAGGGCCCACTTCCCTGTGTTGTTCCTGAACAATCTCCTCCACAGAATTACCCCAACACTTCCTAACACCAGCTTTCAGTGAGCATCCCCTCTTCCCAACTCCCTAGGATAGGAACTCTCATAACTGGCTTTCAGTGGGGTGAGGGAGCATATAAAAGCAGCTGGGCTGGAATAGCAAGTTCCCTTGGCATCTGAATCCTTTCCTGAATGTAGGCACCAATGCAGCTGTTTTCTGGGGAGAAACCTCCATATTGACACCCTGTCTTGTTCTGTTCCTTTCCTGTTCTTGTTGTCTGCTGTTAACAGACATTCCTACTCATAGCGACCCTACTTGGCAGAGTAGAACTGCCCCATAGGGTTTCCTAGGCTGGAATCTTTACGGGAGGAGACTGCCAGGTTTTTTCTGCCACGTAGCAGCTGGTGGGTTCCAATTGCTGACCTTTTGGTTAGCAGCCAAGTGCTTAACCCAGGGCTTCAAACGAGTTCATTCCGGCTTGACTCCCTGCTGAGAATTCAGATACACACGGAATCAGAATCTACATCTTAACAAGATCTCCAGATGATTCTTATGTATACATCTACATGTCAACTAGAGCCCCCAGGTGATTCTTATGTATACATGCTTAAATGTAGATTCTAGTTCAGTATATCTAGTGTGGAAATGCAAATTCTCAGCAAGGGGTCAAAGTGAAACAAACCAGCTCAAAGCCCTGGCTTAACCACTGCACCACCAGGGCTTTTCCTTTAACTTCTGCAAATTTCTGAGGTGTTTACACTTTGCCTGGGCTAGTCTTCTATTTTCTACTGACACCTACATCTCCTTGACTGATTTCTATTAGTTTATTTGGAAGCTGACCAACAGCTACCCTGATTATTTTCTCCCATAAACTCCTACCTCCCCTTTTCTCCTGAGATCGCTTGACTTGATCCTGCCTACAACATGGCCAAGAGTTATGTACACTGCCCTCCACCCATGCTTGATGGCTGGCCTCTTTCCTGTTTTTATCTGTAAGTGCATGACTCTGCCTGGTGGCTAGCCGGCTGACAGCCAAGGCATCATGGGCAGTGACTGTGCCAGCTCTGAAATAAATGCCATGCCCCGTAGCCTGTGGAGCAGAGAACCACGTGGAAATTTCAACCACCAGTGTGGCTCTGGCAATTAAGAAGGAGATCGCCTAGCTTCTGCCTAGTGTCTGGGCAGTGCTAAGGCAGTACTGTCCCTTGGGATAGCTGTGCTTCCTAAAGTCATAACCTTGAGGGGGTGGGATGGGTGGATAGTATTGGCACCAAGGTTCTGATCAGGCTCTAACATGACTAATTAGATTCTCTCAGGCAAAAATCTTCCATGTCTAGACAGATTTAATTTTCTCCTAAATCTCTGTGCCGTTTACTGTGTTTTGTGTGAAATCAATGAACACTTCCATTTTTCATTTAGGTTCTATCAGGCCTCTCATTTTAATCCAAAAATTCAAATAACCAGAAAATTCAAATATCCAGACTAATCTGTAGCTCCCTATATTGACGGTTGATGTTAATCTTGAAGAGCCATGAATTATTACAGAAAGAGAAAAAAAAATCTGACCATTTTAGTAATAAAATTATGGTGCCATTGGTTCATTCATCTACAGAGCATTGAATGAACACCTAACGTGTGCAAAGCATGTGGTAGTACCTAGGAGACTGGCGGATCTGTATCTGTCACACGTAATACATTCAAGAAAATTATGATTAATAGGTAAGATTAAGATAGGTGTAAATGATAATGTCTTAAGGGGGAAAGTCATTCCCCAAGAGATACAGAGGCCAATAATACAGGATTTCAGAAAAGGAAACCAAAACCAAACCTAACTCATTGCTGTTGTGTCAGTTCTAACTCATGGTGATCCCATGTGTTACAGAGTAGAACTGCTCCATAGGGTTTTCTTGGCTATAACATTTACAGAAGCAGATTCAACCAAAAAACACAGAAGCAGGTTACCACGCCTTTATTCTACAGTGTCCCTGAATGAGTTCAAACCACCACCTTTAGGTTAGTAGAGGAGTATAAGCCATTTATGACACCTAGGGACCTTTCAGAAGGGGAAGATGTTAATAAAAACTAGAGGCGTGAGGAGAGGGAGAGATTGAGGAAGGAGGGAATTTGTAAAGAGGAAAGAATTGACTTGAGTCTTCAAGGATTGGTAGTATTTAATATGCAGAAACGGATAGTAGGGCATGCTATGTGGAGGGAATTAAAGATGAAGAAAAGTCAGGGTGTTTATGGAGAAGACTGTGAGGCACGTAAGGTAAGTACATGTAGCAGAGTGAAAAATAGATATGTTGAGAACAATCATGAAGGACCTTGAATGACAGTTTTATTCCACCAGTTATGGGAGCTATTAAAGGTTTTAAGTTGGGAAAAGATGAGTAATTCTTCAGGAAGATGAATCTGAAGAGAGACTGGAAGGAACAGAAAGGTCAAAAAGAAATGGCCATCATCCAGAGAAGCTGTATTTTCATTCTTTGAAAATCAAATTATATGTCAATACTCAGTTAATCAGAATACAGAAAATTAAAACCTACTATCTCCAGCCAGCTACTCTAGATAAAGGGAAATTTGCTGTAATTGGTGAAATGTGGGGTGGTAAAAGGTTACATGTCCTGGAATATGACAGCCTTTAGTTAGCTTGAGACATGATTCTAAGTATCACCATGAATTATACTCCAAGTTATAAAAACCTTCACCTTTCACATCCTGACTCACTTTAAACAATTATTTGGTCACCAGCTATGAGAAGATGACATTTCATTAAGCAGGAGAGACTTAAAATGCTAAGTAAGGTAGATGAACCCAGGAAAGAGCCCCAAGACAGTTACAATTCAGAGGTGTGTTTAGCTATTGTTGCTGTCATCGAGAATAGCATCCCACACAGCACGAAAGTATGAAGAATTTAGCTGCAGCCGTCACCAATTTAACTCTTGGATTTCTCTACTGGGCCCATGTGCTGCAAGAGTTTTGAGTAATGGGAGCATTTGTAATAAATGTAATATATGACTGAATAAAGAGGGCATAGCAAAACTCCGTTGTTATTTAAAACGGTTTAGCACTTTATTACAATAGTTTGATTAGCACTTCTGGTAATTACTTTTTTTTTTTTTTTGCATTCCCCATTCCATTCCTCCTCTGCTCAGCATGCTCCTGTCTGCGCCAGAACAATTTTCAAGATTAGGCCCTGAGGTGCCAATTGCCTTTTTTTTTTCCAGTAGATTCCTCAACTAGCTAGTTAATCTCCTACTCTCTCATTACTTTCTCCCTTAATGATGATAGGTAGTAACATTCTCCAGAGACGATCCTACCAACTTTTATACTTCTTCCAAATTAGAAGAGTAGGCATCTCTCCAGATCATAAAGAATACATTTATTTTAAGGTACAGTGGAGAGAACACACAGAAATTAAAGTTTGTGTAATGAGAGCCTCAGTAGTTTGCAGAAATTCTAACTTGTGCAGGAGGACTCAGCTACACGCTCGTGACAGCTCCTGTCTTTCTAGCCCAGCGTTCCGTTCCAAAATTCTCATAAACTGGCCCTTAGGTGTTAGGTTACAAAGCAATTTGGGAATTCAGAACCAGAGAAACTTGAGAGGCTCATTTTATCTCTGGTCATGAGCTTCTGTATCTTTCACCTGTGCTTTGCCCTGAATTTATTTTCTCTTCATGTATCTTTCTTTGGGGCTCCTCCCTTTATGTTTTTAATCTCTCCATCCTTTTTACCTTTCTCATGTCTTTAAGCTCCTGGCTGTTTTGCTGTCTCCTTTGATTGGTACCCTTGATCTCAGTGACTCAGGACAATTACCCACATTTCAGTTTGTCGGTTAGAACCCACCCTGCAGTGCCGGGGAAGAAAGGCCTGTTCATCTAACCCTATGGGACAGTTCTACTCTGTAATACATGGGGTTACCCTGAGTCAGAATCTACTCCATGGCGATGGACTTTTTTGTTCATTTGTTTTAGTCTGGATACACTATTTAAAAAGCAAAACAAACAGCTGCTGTGGGTAGAATGAATTCTGACTCACCCATGGGTTTCAGAGTAGACCTGCACTCTGCAGGTTTTCCAATGGCTTGGCTGTGACTTCTGAGGTGCCTCTGGGTAATTGCAAACTACCAGCCTTTTAGTTAGTAACCACGTGCTTAGCCATTTGCACAACCTAGGGACTTTGATGGATTCATTATGGACACCACTAAATATATTCCCCAAGCACAGGTGTCTGGCACTTACGTTCTAATAGAGCAATAGGGAGACTTGTCTCACAGTGTGGAAGGGGAGGTCTATCATCATTAAATACCAATTACATACCAGGTGCCAGGTGGGTCCTTTCTTCTGTGAGCTTAGTCATTTTTCTTATCAACTCTGTGAGACGGGTATTTTGCCCCTGTCACAGAAAAGGAAAATAAACTATGTCCAGAAAGATTAAGTGACTGGCTAATTAGTTGCAGAATTAGATCAGAATTCACCTCTGCCATCACGTTGCTGTCTTTCCTAGTTTGAGCACATCTGTTTGTCTGTAGGGGTTTGTGAGCTTTCTTCTGTATCTTATAAAGGTAGGATGGCTCATCCAGAAGTTCGAAAGAGGCCAGGCTTATTGGGTTTACCTTTAGACTGAAGTAACATCAGTCTATTTTAGGGCTGGGAAGTGTTCACTACTGGAAAAGCTAGAGATTCAAAAAGTTTGGTGTGGAAATCAAAGGTTCAATAGTAAGGGAGAATATCTGTAGGTTGTGTTAGGATCCTGTGACTGCAAGCAACAGAAATAGATTCTGGCTAACTTAAGTAAAAAAAAAAAAAAAAAGAGGATTGGAAGAATGGGCAGTAGCTGCCAAAATTAAAGAACCGTATAAAGGTGCCAAACAGATTTAGGAAGGGGAGGAGCTAGGGAAGCTCTGGGAATCCAGGCAACAGGAGCTAGTTGATGGTCTTCTCGTCACACAGCCATAGGATAAATTAACTCCAATTGCTTTTTTCCATCTGCTAATTGTTCTAAGTTCCAGAGAGAGTCCAATGGGGCATCATGGCTGATAGCACCAACAAACATACTTACAATGTACTTTGAGAATATCAAACCAGTTATACATTTTCTCCTTCCAGCTGATTATAATACAATTTTCTTTTTTTTTTTCATTTCTATACCCTCCCTTCCACTCTGCCAGCACCACCCATATCCGAAAGAATCCTTTCCCTCCACTACTTCCCAGGAGCACACACACCTTCCTGCTTCTATATTAACCCATGAAGGCTTCCTGCCTAACCACTGCTCCTCTATCCTCCAAGCTTAATGACGTCCAGTGTCTGACCAAGTATTGACCACAACAATTTTTTTTAAATATATGAATCAATTTTTGTATTATTTTTAAGTCAGTGTCAACATGACTGCATTGGAACGAATAGGAAGGGGAGGAATTGAACTCAACAAGTGCTTACTGAGTGTCCGGTATGTTCAAGACCCCATTCACTGTGGATTGTTAAAACAAACCTCCCCGCTTCCTCCCTTCCCCCGCAGCTCCATAAGGTCTTGCTGTGTTAGTTCCCGCAGCTGAAAACTAGACTAACTTAGTCTTTTGATCACTGATTTCTCTGCAGTCAAAGAAATGTGGCCTCCTTCTGATACTCTCACATTGATAAAAGTAAATAATCTCTGTTTTGCCAAAAAAAAGAGTCGTAATTATATTAAATGTGCTTTTTGGTGACACAAAGCTGCCTTTGATTCTCATTCTCTCACGGCCTCTTTACTCCAACAGCATTTTCCTCCATTTCCTTCTTTCCTTTTTTTCTTCACCTCTAACACACTTTCCCTCCTTCTTTCTTCCCATCTTTATTCTCTTGGCTCCTTTTCCTCTTTCTCCTCTCCTATTGAGATAAGAAAGGGATCCTTGGTTGTGTAAATGGTTAAGCACTCGACTACTAGCTGAAAGGCTCACAGTTCAAACCCACTCAGAAGCACCTCGGAAGACAGGCCTAGTGATCTGCTTCTGAGAGGTCGGAACCTTGAAAACCCTATGGAGTGGTTCTCCTCTGACACACATGGGGTCACCATGAGTAGGAATTGACTCGATGGCAAGTAACAACAACATTGAGATAAAAACTAAACCCTAGAAAGTAACTGCCTGGAGCTGGTGAGAGGCATTCAGGGATCAGGCCTCTCACCAAGGATCAGAAGATTTCCTCCTTGCCTTGACTCCACACCCTCTCCCGTGCTTTGGTGGGCCTGGAGTCCACAAACTTCCAAACTTATAATTGACTTCTTCCCTGAACCAATTTCTTCATGTATCACCAGGGAAATAAAACCTACAGTGAAAATGATAGTATTGGTTTTCCGTTTTACTTTACTGGTAATAAAATTGCAGAACCTCTTCTCACAGAAAGAGCCCTAGCATGTTTGAATCGCAAACAACATAAGAAAAGGGAACCTCGCAACCCTTCCTCTATTAGTACAAATCACAGGCCAGCACAAATCTGAGCTCATTTTATATATTCCTAAGCTAAGAATAGAGGCTCCTGGTGGCACAGTGGTTAAGCACTCAGCTACTAACCAAATGGTCGGTAGTTTGAACTCACTAGCCACTTAGCAGGGGGAAGATGTGGCGGTCTGCTTCCATGAAGATTCACACCCTTGGAAACCCTATGGGATGGTTCTACTCTGCCCTTTAGGATTGTTATGAGTCAGAATCGACTCTACGGCAAAGGTGAAGCTTAGGATAGTTTGCATTGGGTAAAATGGAGGCAGCAGGGGAGAATAAAAATCTACTGAAAGTGATCTGCAAAAGAAGCACAGGGGGCTATATAAACTGATCTTCAACACAGAGAAATTCCAAAGTAGTAGGAGGAGGGTTGTCTAAATGTTTTTGGAAGAATGTATTGCAAAGGCAGTGGTGTCACTAGGGTTGATGTCACCCAGTGCAGTAACTCCTGGCTGATACTCTCACATTGGTAAAAATAAATAATCTTTGTTTTGACAAAAAAGTGTCACAATTATATTAAATGTACTTTTTGGTGACACAAATCTGCCTTCTTTGATTCTTATTCTCTCATGGTCTCATTCCCCCATGCTAATTACCACAACATTGTAGCTAAAAGATGAGAAAATCTGACAAAATCAGAGACTGTAAAACACCAGCAGAAGTGAAAACAACAGCATGTTCTTGTAGCGCGTGCAGATGAAACCAAACGATTTGAAGCATCACTGTAGTTGGGTAATAAATGGCAGCTTTGACCAAAGCACATTATTAGAAAGTTCAAGAAGTAAATTAGTGTAGTTTTAGCCTTGTAGATATATTGATACATGTAATCTGGGCTTATGAAAAAAAAATATTGTTATAACTACAGGGATATTTTTATAAAAAATAATAAATTTCCACTGAAACACTGCATAAACATTTTATAGACAGTCATTTTGGTGTCACCTCCTCTGACAGTGTCACCTGGGATGGCTTGCACCCTCCACAGCCCCCTGGTGACACCACTGTAAGGTGGTGAATCAATATGGAACTTAACTGGAATTGTCTCAGGCGGATGGAAAAGGAATGTTTTAAAATCAGCTCACATTGCTAACTTGTTATGTGATCTTGATCACGTCACTTAACCTCTCTGGGCCTCATTCTCATTGTTTATAAAACGAAGGAGAAGAAAATGTTGAGGCTGATGATTTGTAACATTTCCAGCTCTAAAATTCTATAATCCTCATCAAGACTAGAAGATTGTGGCTAACAGTAAAGCTATTTAAAGAGCTGTTCCCTGTGACCCTCTGGAGGGTGATAGGTACGGTAGCAATAACCAGTGTGAAGCCTCAGCAACCATCTTGCCCCTTCTCAGAACTCTCCGGCTTCTCGGTTTCAGAGAGAGTTAATGCACTTGGCCTTTTAGGTGCCCTGCTGACTCTGGCCCTACCGTTTCTTGCCTCTGCATCCAACCAACCCACTGAGGCAAAGGCTGGCTAGACAATTGTAGGTATCAAAGAGAATAGGTAAGATAATATGTATTGAATATCCCAAGTGGAGACTGTCAGAAACCTTGCACAGGACTCAATGGGCTTGCTGGAAAAAGAGTAACAAAGAATTTAAAAACTAATAGTCAAGTCTCGAGACATAAGAATTTGGCTCCAAGAAGAGGGAATATGGAGGCCCTCCCGACCTTCCGCATATAGTGGGAACAGCCTGAGATAAGAATGAGTTGAGATTCTGGCTGGCCATTTGCTTATTTGCTCTTAGATTCATTCCCTGGCTTTTCCAGGCTCCCTTGTTGTTAAGAATTCGGTTTTGTCCCCCAAAAAGATATGGTGAAATTCTAAACCCCGGTACCTGTGAATGTGACCTTGTTTGGAAATAGGGTCTTTGAAGATGCTATCAGTTAACATGAGGCCATACTAAAGTAGAGCGAGTGCTGATTCCTTCTGAGTGGTATCCTTATAAAATAGGAGAAGAGACACAGAGACAGAGGAAGGACAGCCATGTGAAGATGCATCCGCAAGCTAAGAGCACCGGGGCTACCAGAAGCTGGGAGAAACAAGAAAGGACTTTTCCGTAGAGATTCTGGAGGGATCCTTGCCCAGACAACACATTAATTTGGACTTCCAACTTCTGGAACTGTAACACAATAAAGTCCTGTTCTTATAAGTCACCCAGTTTGCGGTATTTTGTTACAGCAGCCCTAGGAAATAATACACTTGCCAACTGGTTCAGCTAATGACAGGCACTTGCAGGAGACTGGAAGCTATGAGAAAGGAAGAAGGCAGGGAATTTCTCCACCCTCTCTGCCTCACAGGTGAGGAAACATCTTTGTTAGGGCTGGATCTCCTCTATGATCGAAGCTCCCGACAAGCAAGTCTGTCTTTTGGGCTCTAGTAATTCCATTTCCTCCCTTTTTTCCTCTGGCCCTAGTGGTGGTGGCAGGTTGTTGATGTTGCTAATCTCTGAGTTGTCTCACTACCCCCAGTTTGACTTTTCAGCTCTTCCAGCACCTTTGAAATGAATGTCCCATATTAAATTTCTTCCATTAGCATAGACTTTATTTTCCTGACCGCATCCGGGCTGATACAGATGCCTGATTCTGACTATGTGCTGACACCAGTGTACTGTCTATATGGAGGAATGCTTTGGGTATAATTCTAATACCTTTTGGTGCAGTTCTTAGGGATCTTGTTCAAAAAGCTCTTCCCTACCTTGGTGAGAGCAAGATCATCAGCTCCCTGGCTTGATGATGACAAAGTTAACAGTGACAGCAACAAGGAATGGGTCAACCAACGTTAGTGTCTCCATAAGTGGCACACCAAGCCCACCACCCGGTGAAGCAGAGAAATTGCATTGATGGCTGTTGTGGGAGAACTCTAATGGCTGCCTTTGACTGCAAGTGACCCCGACAATCTACCTGGAAAAGGAAACGACTCTAAAGGCCATGGGAGACAAATATTATAATCACTATTAAGATTATACCTACATCCGTTGGTTGTTCTCACTCACAATGCTGTTTCCTAGGATGAAGCAATAATTTATAAAGCACTTTCAAACTTTTTTATCATTTGACTCTCACATACCTTTCTGATAGGATTCTGATACTCAGAAAAGCTACAAGCTAATAACAACATAGATTAAACCAAAATCTAAGTTTTCTGACTCTATTTTCTGTGCTTTATAAAGAATATATGGCAATGAGGGATCCCAATAGGTTGCCAAAAACATATACAAGTAGGGGCTACTGGAGGCAAGAACTCAACCTGTGTGTATGTTTACTGTCATGTGTGCCATACCAAATGTGTACTTAACTATTTATATCTCTGTCTAGACCATGATCTAGAGAACAGGGACCAAGTATTAGTGCATGCTAGCTCCAGAGTCTATCAGAGCTTGAGGTCTAGTAATTGCTCAATAAATATTTGTTAGCTAAGCAGATAAATGAGGGTAGAGCAAGCCACTAACTGGGCCAAAAACAAATATTAATGGGATTGGAAATCAGAGCCTAAAGTCACTCCTGTAGGTAGGGCAGGTAGGAACAAATGGCTTCCTACACCTCTCGAGATGTAGGAAGTGTCTTAAGATCTCACCCAGTGTCTCATCACGGAACTGGAATTCAACCATAAGAGATTCATTCCTTTGGTCTTTGAGAGTCTCTATGGAAAGGAAAATATGGCTGAGACTGGGAGTAATGATGAAATTGATTTAAAAAGAAAAAGAAGAGAAAGCAGGTATCTCAGCAGGCCCACAGCTGGGTATTTGTCCTACAGATACACCTGCATACGCATGAAATGACGTATATAAATTGTTTGTGGAACAGTGTTTTTAATAGCAAACAGATGGAATCACCCCCAAATATCAATCTATAGGGGATTAGTTAAATTGTGGTACATTCACTGCAAGGCTTTCTATGCAGTTGTAAAAAAAGAATGAAGAAGCAATTTGTTGATATAGAATCATCTCTGGGAGACATATTGTGAGTAAAAAAAGAGCAAGACGAAGAACTCTGTATTTAGTATGTTAACATCTGTGTAAGAAGTGGGATGGAGTAAAAATGTGTATTCTTATCTGCTTGTTTGCATAAAGTAACCCTGGAAGAATATGCAAGAGACCAGTACCACACAAACAGGAATGAGGGGAATGGTCTGGAGGGAACGGGATGACAGCAAGATTTCTTAATTATATCTACTGAAATCATTTTGGTTTTTGAGCCATGGGAATGTATTAACTAATCAAAAAGTTAAATCAGATATAATTTAATTTAAAAGAGAGGATCCTAAAAAGGAAATGGGAAGGCACCAAAGACAAACTGTACTACTTCAAGACTTTTCCCTTCCTCAGTCTCCCAGCAATATGCTATCACTACTGAGTCCCACAGTGTCTTGCTCTTGCCCTGCTACCAAAAACCAAATCAAACTCATTGCCATCAAATTAATTCTGACCCATACCAACCCTATAGGACAGAGTAGAACTGCCCTATAGAGTTTCCAAGGAGCAGCTGGTGGATTTGAACTGCCAGCCTCTTGGTTAGCAGCCTAACACTTAACCACTGCACTCCTCCCTCAATTATCATTGGGTCTACCTCAGTCCCCAGATTATTAATCTCTACAGAGCAGAGTCCATGGCCGACTCCTCTTTTTCATCCCTATGGCTCCAGTTCAGACATATAAAAGTACTTTAAAAATAAATAAATCTCTGTTAAATTGAATTGAATTTTCCCCACTGCCAAGTCTAATTCTGCCTTCAAAAATCCTGAGCATAAGCCAGATATTTCTCCTTCCTTCTCCTCAAAAGCACTTTTAGAATCCACTTGTCAGTTTCTAAAACGGCTCTCATGGGCCCAAAAAGTGGACGGTGGACAGGCTTTCCACTTACTATAAAGCAGTGGCGATAAGGGGCAGGAGCTGCCATGTTGGATAGAAGGGCCAGTTAATTGGAGACCTTGTAAAGTACATGCTTGTCCGTGAGTCTGGAAGTGATAATACTGAATTAGCTGGAAATGGGCCCCATGAGGGCAGCTGGAAAGCCCAAGACCCGTAGTCTAAAAGGATGATGTAACTCAGGTTCTGTCCAAAAAGATGTCCTGTCTAAAACAGCTCTCTCCATTAGTGCACATAGGAGTCCAGGGAGTGTGCTTGTTTGTTCGTTCATTTATTCATTGCCTACTACATTGCAGGGAGGACATAAAGAATTGGGGTTTCAGCAGTGAACACTACAGGTCATGCTTAAAGTTAGATAGGTAGCTGTAGCAGCTTTACCAATAATCAATTCATTCATATTCCCAACCAGTGCCTAAGTCTAAAGAAAGCCAAACCCAGCCTCTTCCTCAGAGTATGAGTTAGTAAGGTCTAGTTGGGGCATCAGGGTCCCAGATAAATGGTCTGGTATTCAGGTCAGGGCTCCAAACACAACTGAACTTGCTGACCACCTTAGTAGCCAAGAGAAAGCAAGGACTTTGTGGACCTATGGTTTCCCATGGCTCATATAAGATACCCGATCCATGAGAGCAAATCACAGTTTCCACCATCTGGAAGACTGAGGTTGCTAATACTCTGGTATTAGGATTGGCTCCAGTACTGAACAGGGCTAAGCCTTTCTGTGGAAGGCCCTGAAGAAGATAGGATTAAGAAAGAAAGCCCCTAGAACATTAATACACACATTTTCATTTTTTTTTGGGTTAAGTCCCCTTCCCCTTTACACACATTTTCTTCGTATTTAATGCTAGCATTTTCCACCCACCCTATTCCATTAAAACTGCTCTAGTTTTATCCTCATAAATATGGTGATAGGGAAGGGAAAGAGCACGTAATGTGATTACTCTAGCCTTACAGCTCTGTCTAAAGAGGCAATGATGGTTCAGTGGTAGAATCCTTCTCTTCCATGCAGGAGATCTGCTTTTGATTCCCAGCCAATACACCTCACGTGCAGCCACTACCTGTTCGTCAGTGAAGGCTATATCACTGACAAGGTTTCAGTGGAGCTTCCAGACTAAGACTGTTACCAAACCCAGGAAGGGAGACCCTTGTCTGGCACACTCGGACTTCCCAATGATTGGGACACTGGTTTTCGAGAAAAAAAAAGTAACTTTATTGCAATGCCCAGGGCAGAGTCTCAGAAAGAAGTTCCTTAGATCCAACTACCTGAGCTATGGGGAAGCAGGGCTTGTATGTGATTTGGGCAGCAAGATGGCGACCACACAGGCTACTGGAGAGGGAAAATCCTGGAAGGCATCCAGGGAACAGGAGGTAACATGGACCTCTTTTGGGACATCTCGCTTCAGAATAGGCCCAGTGATGATTTTTCTTTTGATTCATTCCACCTGTTTCTGCATCCTCTGTTGAGGTCAATTAGCAATCACAGCTGGCCTCCTTCTGCGCATGCAGGTGGGTCAAATCTTGCTTGGGCTAGTTTAGGGACTAATGGAAATTTACTGGCATGCATAAGATCAGGTTACAAGAAAAATTAGGAAGAAAGACCTGGCTATCTACCTCTGAAAATCAGCAAATGAAAACTGTGAGTCACAACAGCTTGACATGCAAGCCATCAAGAGCGAGGCAATGTTTCATTCCCTTGTGCCTGGGGTCACTATGAGTCCAGAGCCAACTTGATAGTAGCTAACAACAAAAACAAAGCTCTGCCTAAGACATTTTTATTCCTTTTAAGTTTAATTTTTAAGTTTCCTGGTATGTTAACTCTAAAAAATAGGGAGTCTATAATACATATGGAATCCTGGTGGCACAATGGTTAAACTTTCAGGTGCTAACCAAAAGGTTGGCAACTCGAATCCACCAGCCGCTCCTTGGAAACCTTACAGGGTAGGGTCGACATGAGTCGCTATCAACTTGACTGCAACAAGTTTGGTTTATAATAGATATAAGAACAGGTTACCTTAACCTTTCAACTTTTGAAATCTATACAGCACAGAAGCTAGAGATGTTGTAATTCAGTCACTACTTATCCAAATGACCTTAAAGATGACAGTTAACGTCTCTGTGCCTGATTCTTCCTGTGTCAAATACGCATAGTCATGTCTATTTGATTTATAAGGAAAATGTATGTGTGCCATAAAAGTGTTCTGAAATAAGACAAGTGCTATACAGATATGCACAATTTTTTAATTATTACATTTCCAAATTGTATACAAGTTAAGCAACTTGGGAAGAATCTGATTATAACTTTCTCACTGTAGAAGCAAGGTAGGTGCCTGGAGAGACAGGTTAGAGAACACTGGATGTTTTTAAAAGCTGCCTTGTTCATTATCTGTGACAATAATAGATTGCTTTTGGACTAGAATATCTTCCCATGTTAAAGATTTTTGTTTTGATACCAGATGCAAGAATAAGACACAAAAGCAGTCAGTCAGTATGCAAGGTTGAATTAATGCTGACTGTTTAGGTGCTTCTGAATATTTTTAGCTCAACTCCATCACTTTCAAAGTATCTGCACACAAGAGGAACAGATATGTTACAGGCTCAGAGGATGGCTTCAGAAATAATCAAGACATCACATGCAGTATCAGGGGTAATTTAGAGATGCTCTCACAGGGGCACCAGCAGTGTTTTATGAGCAAATAAAAATGCGCACACAAATGACAAAGTTATTGATGTTGTGTCACAAAGAGCTCCACCCTGAGCAAATGCACGTGTGCCCCTCTAACACAATCTCAGATCTCTTTATTACTGTTTTTCATAATTCATTTAACAATACTTATTGAAAGCCTTCTAGGCACCAAGCATTGTTCTAGGTGCTGAGAACTGAGCAGTGCACAAAACAAAGACTGTAGCCTCATGGAGCTGATAGTCTTGTAGGAGAGACAGAAGGAACAAAGACGTATATAGTTTAATGGTAAGGAGAGATAAACGCTATTATGAAATACAACAGGATAAGACAATAGAGACTGAGGGACGCTACGTTAGAAATGGTGGTCAGGGAAAGAAGTCACTCTAAAGAGGTGATATTTGAAAAGTGATGGAATGAGCCATGGGAAGGGGTGCTGTCTGGCTAATACAGACATTTCATTTCGAGATAAGAGAGACAATAAACACATCACAAATTTTTTGACAGTATACATGCTATCGTTACCAGAGAAGGCTGAAAATGGCTCCAAAATCTTGAGGAGAGCTAACTCACATCCATCCATCCATTCATTCGTTCATTCGACAAATATTTATTGGAATTACTACTATGTTTTAGGTACTGTTCTAGGTCAGGGGTCAACCACCTATTGGGTGTGGGCCAAATGTGGCTCACTACCTGTTTTTTGTAAGTAAAGTTTTATTGGAACACAGCCAATTCACAGATGTGTGAGCAGGAAAAATAAATGGTTTTTGCTTTAAGCCACTGAGTTTTGTATTGGTTTATTACTCAGAAATAGCCAATTATTACAGTATGTCAGATAGTTATATGTTCTATGATGAAAAGTAAAAAAGGAGAGAATGGGAGGTAGTGGGTGAGGGTGCAATTTGGTTAGGATGAACAGAGAAAACCTCAGTGAAAAGGTAACATTTGAGTAAAATCTGAAGGAGATGAGGAAACAAGCCACTTAGATTTCAGGAGGAGAAACATTCCCAAAAAAGCAAAAAGAAGATGAAAAAGTTTTGAGGCAGGAGTATGCCTGGCATATTCACAAAGAGGAAGGAAGCTAAGCGAGGGGAAAAAGAGAAGTGGAGAGTAGTTGGAGATAAGGTCCGGGCAATAAGGGAATAGGTCATGTAACCCCTTTAGGTCCCATAAGTAGGTTTTAAGCAGAGGAGTGTGACAGTTTTGAAAGCTTCACTCAATCTTCTGTGTTGTCAGTAGGCTGTAGGGAGACAAAGGTAGAAGCAAGGAGATTGGTTGGGAGCCTCTTACAATAATCCAGAGGAGAAATGATGGTGGCTTGAATGAGGGTGGTGGCAACAGAGGTAATGGGAAGTGATCAGATTTGGTCTGACTGTAGAGCGAATGAGATTTCCAGTTGTATCCAATGTGGAATGTGAGAGAAGGAGAAGTTTCAGAAATGATTCCAGGGTTTTAGTCCTCAGCAACCAGAGGATGGTGTCAGCATTTAACTGAGTTTGAGGAGACTTTAAGAGTAGCAAGTATGCCCTTGCCTTATTAATCAGGGCCGCTATATTGGGAGTGTGATTTTCTATTGAGAGGAAGGAAAACACTACCACAACCATGTCCGGTGCTAGGGAGAGGAAGAGGGGCTTCTCTGACTCTGTAGACCACCCAGAACAGGTGCTGTGTCTTCAGCCTTTGGATGAGGTAAGCTCTGGCTTTATTTTTTAAAAACCTATAACGGGATAGAGGGCAGAAAATCAAAAGGCAAAGCAACGTTGCCCTATTTCGAAGAGTGAGGCTCATATGCTGAGTTGAGACACAGAGCTTAGAGGAAAAATCAATAGAGAAATGTAATGTCCAACCTATGGCACCAGATATGGATTCAAAATAAATGTCCACGAGGTTGTAAAATCACTACAGATACAATTGTCCAATACCTAAAAGCAAGTTTTAAAACTTGATTCCCTTTCGCTGCAGTTACCACTGATCTATAGCTGAGAAACTTCAGCCTCAAAAACTTGAAAATTTTTGCTTCAGTTTTAAAAAACCTTTGTGACCTAATAAACTAACAAGGGCTGCTAGAAGTTAAAACTGAAATTTAGATGATCTAAAACTGGCTAAGAGCTTGAGCTTAGAAGTAGGACAAGTGGACATAACCTCTACTAAGGGGATATAAGGCCACCTAGGAGACTGAACTCAGAAGAGAAAGGTCTGTGTCACATTGAAGAGTCATAAAAGAAAGATGCTCAGTTGGCACTTGGAACCACAATTTTAAACTTTTAACACTACTATAAGCTGACTAACTGTCCTGTTTCCTCTTCACTTTGAGATGAATAGAGGCAGTCTTAAAGTTTCATGGCTGTGCTCAAACATTGTCACATTTTACTACTCCTAAATTATGATGGAATCCTTAACAGACTAGGACAGCACAGATCAAAGCCCAGGCTGATCAGGGGCTTAGCATTCTGAGTGCACATGGGAGTAAAGGATTGCACTTCCTTAAGCAGATATATTGCCATTGGGATACAGGGTTATTGATGTAGTGTTCCCTGGCCCGAGAGTCCCTGGGAGTTGCAAATGGTTAACATGCTCAGCTGCTAACTGAAAGGTTAGAGATCCAAGTCCTCTCAGAGGTGCCTCAGAAGAAAGGCCTGGTGATCTACGTCTGAAAAATCAGTCACTGGAAACTCTATGGAGCACAGTTCTCCTCTGATACACACGGGATCACCATGAGTCGGAGTTGACTCAGTGCCAACTGGTTTTTCAATACTGGTACACTGCCCCCAGTGCAGGAATGCCCAGTAATGGGGCATCTCAGCTTAGTTTTCTTTGAACTTTTGCTTCTCCAAAATTAAACCTCAGGAGAGGAGATTCACAAAGGCAGCCAAGCTGGCCCAGAGCTTTCACTTCCTGGAGCATCTTGCAGGGATGATTTCAGTCACTTCCCTAGACAACAAAGGAGGGGAAATATGGGGTAGGAAAGGCAAATAAAGGTGATAGGTGAGGTGGTCCTTAAAGGATAAAAATAATGTTCAGGGGAAGAGAGGGCAAAACAGGGTCAGTAGATAAAACCACAGGGGCACAGAATTCAGTTTAACAAGGGACCGAAGACTTCTTTGACAGAATTATTCAATGGTGGAACAAGCTTCCTCAAAAAAGCAGAGAACAAAATTACAGAATATTTCTTCCTTCCTTTCTTAATTTCTTTCTCTCTTTTTAGACAAAAAAAAATCATTGATTAAACTCTTATGTGCCAGAATTTGGGCTCTATTATGCAGTCTGCCTTGCTGCCCCCGCCCCCCAGCCCTGCATGTATGAACCCCTGAGATTCTACCTATTCCTATGGCCCTGTCCTGGGCACACATAATAAAAATGTCTATTGGAAGAAAGAGAAGCATGGAAGGAGGAATGAATTACAGACAGGAATTCTTTATTGGTATGATGATTAGTCTAGTTGAAACTAATAAATTATATCAGCCAAAAAAATATAGAATGCACTGTTAATTTAAAAAAAAAAAAACACCTGGAAATAATAATTTTCAAATCTTGAATCCATAAAGGTAGAACATTCCACATACTTTGGTTATAC
Source organism: Elephas maximus indicus (assembly GCF_024166365.1). Lineage (NCBI taxonomy): Eukaryota > Metazoa > Chordata > Mammalia > Proboscidea > Elephantidae > Elephas > Elephas maximus. The sequence goes on along the minus strand of NC_064822.1, from coordinate 71,917,528 downwards.
AGAGTTCGGCCTTTGTCTACCCAAACAGCAGGCAACAGTACTGGCTGTTGACTCACACCTGAGAAAATTAAGGCAGAGAAAGACTGTTTTCTCAGTCAGTTAATTAAAATGCCACCAGGTATTACCCACCCCCAGGATACCAGCCAGGCTTTGTCTTGTCTGTTCTCCTTTTCGAACAGTGATACAAGTCTCCATGGACAGAAAAGGGCCTCACTCAGGGCCCTGGTACCCCCCACCCCCGCATCCCCTTTAAGTGATGCACAATGAACCCCAAGGATGTCAGTAATGCACAGGCTCACACCTCATGGACATTAGAAGGAGCCCTTGAGACCTTCTGTACCTGGTCCCATATTTTACAGGCCGTGGGACTAAGATTCAGAGTGGGGTACCTTCCCTTGTGGCATGGCAAGACCCTGTTTCCATTCAACATGGGTAAAAATAAACAGAGCACCTACTCTCCTTTAATCCTCCACTTCTTTCCAGCATTTATACTGTTTTAACCTCCATTTCCTTCTTGGGAATGCTCCCTTCCCTCTGGCACCTCTATGTATGCTGCCCAAGAAGCGTCAACTGCAGAACTGACTGTTAGTAAGTAGAATGGGGTAATGATGAGGTGGCTGCTGAAGTGAAGACTGCACTTTTAACCTCATTCCCATTAGCAGCACTGCCAACCAGGGGAAGTGGGGAGAAGTCCTGGCTAATTGGCCAAAACTTCTATGTAGCCAGTAAGCAACAAGAGAGGTGAGTGTGATTAACACTCTGGCTTATTTCTTCATATCCTATCTATGTGGAATCCTCCAGCTCAAACTAAAACAGAGAATCCTCTTGTCCCATCACAGCTTTCCCAGAATATACCAGCCTAACTGGGCTGTTATGGGCTCTTCCAACTCACCCTCAGTGATCATTTTTATTTAAAATCATCCCTGCTTTCTAACCTGTTTATTAGCCACCACTGCTGAGAGCCGGCAGGCTGCTAAATTAGTTGGGACTTACTGTTCCTGTACTCCTTATGTTTCTCTTCCTATCACAGAGGGCTCTTATAAAAGTGAGTGTGCATGCAGTGGCAAACAGGTCACTCAAGAAATCAATACTGCAGAACCTGAAAATTTTCTAAGATCACCTGTGATGGTTAAGGTTGTGTGTCAACTGGGCTGGCCATGCTTCTAAGTGGTTTGGCAGTTACATGATGATGCAGTTATCTTCTGTTTTGTGGTATAATGTAATCACTTCCATGATGTGGTCTGATGTGATCAACCAATCTGTTGTAAGAGGAGTTTCCTCCAGAGTGTGGTCTGCATCCAATATATATGGATGTTCTGGAAATCTCACTGGCTTTTGCTCACTCTGGATGATGAGCATCTGGCTCGTCATCATCTGGCCACCAGTTCTTGGGACTTGAGCCAGTGGCCTGCCATACTGCCTGCTTATCTTGGGATTCATTAGCCTCCATAGCCAGTGAGCCAGCAGTCTGTCTTCTTACCTGCTATTCTTGGATTCATCAGCCTCCGTAGCCTGTGAGCCAGCAGCCTGCCTTCTGACCTGCCAATTTTGGTTTGTCAGCCCCTGCAGCTACATGAGTCAAGAGCAGCCTCCAGCCTGATGCCTAACTGGTGGACTTAGGACTTGCCAGCCTCTACAAACATGTGAGCCATTTCTTTGAGATAAATCACTCTCTCTCTCTTTCTCTCTGTTTCTCTGGAGAACCCAGCTTAAGACACCGCCACCTGAATTGTGTTCTGTGGCTGAGTGACTTGGGTGTGTCCATCAAAATATTTGCCTGTACAATTAGAACTATTATTGCTAGTATAAGAAAAGTAATAAACATCCTCCATCATTAGCAACCTATCTCTGCTTGTTCAGAGTCATCTAGACAATATTCTCAAAACCAGCATACTCAAAATGCATTGTTTTGACTGTACATAAGAAATTGAATAATTGCCTTGGCAGTACACCTTTTCAAAAATGTTGCCCATTCATGTTTTAAAAATTCCTATTTCATGGAGAGAGGAGCAAGCATGGCATTGTAGACAGAAGCACCCTACTGTCCCTCTGCAGCAAGGACGTGTGAAACTAACAGATACAAACATCAATCCTGGAACCCTATGAGTCAAATAGAAGGATAAAGAACTCAACCAAGCACTGAATGGAATAGGAAACCCAGGAAACACAGAGAATAAGGAGAGCTGAGGAGTGGAGAACCCCTACCAGCTAATGCAGCATGAACTCACCATTTTGAACCTCAGCTGGGGACATTGGACAGGGAGTACAGGGAGGTAATTTCATGGAGCTCCCAACAGGAGACAGCACCCATAACAAAGGATACTTATTTTCCCACCCTCTCCCCACCTTTCTTCCCTCCATGTGGCCTCCATCATTTTCTGGCAGGCCACAGTTGCTCAGCCAGGGAAATGCCAGCTCTTTGCTGCTTGAATTCACCCCACCTCCACTGGCTGGCTCCTACAGTGTTATTTTGTTGTTGTTGCTTTTGTTTTTTGGCTTCTTTTTGTTTCTTCTCTCTCTCACCTCCTTCCTTACCTTTCTCCTGCCCATCTGGCACCACATTCCATCTCTGCTCCTTGACAGGCTGTACCATGCTGCTTGGCTGGGGAGCCCCTGGCTCATGGCTTCCCTGGTCCACACCACCACACTGGTGGACTCCCCCAGCACCGTATTTTTTTTTCTTGGTTTCTTGTCTCTCTCTACCTTCCTTCCTTTCCTTTCTCTCATCCACTTGGCTACATATGTCATCTCTGCCACTTCTTGACAGGCTTTGTCACACTGCCTGGCTGGGGAGCTGCTAGCACATGGCTTCCCTGGTCCATATTGTTATGCCGGTGTGTTCCCTCAGTGCTATTTTTTTTCTCTTTCTGTTTTTTATTCTCAGTTTCTTCTCTCTCTCTCCCTTCACTCCCTTTGTCCTGCCCACCTGGCCACATGTGCTGTCTCCTCTACTGCGTGATGGGCTGTGCCACACTGCTTGGCTAGAGAGCCACCAGCACACGGCTTCCCTGGGTCCCAGTTATCTCTTGTAAGGTAAACATAAAAAAATCAGTTGGATTCCTATACACCAATAAAAAGAATGATGAAAAGGAAATCAGGAAAATAATACTATTTATAATAGCCCCTAAAAAAATAAAATTCTTAGGAAGAGATCTAACCAGGGATCTAAAAGACCTATACAAAGAAAACTACAAAACACTACTACAAGAAATCAAACAAGACCTACATAAATGAAAAAAAAATACCATGCTCGTGGATAGGTAGTCCCAACATTGTCAAAATGTCAATTCTACTCAAAGCAATCTACAAATACATGCAATCCCAATCCAAATACCAATAGCATTCTTTAATGAGTTGGAAAAATTACTCACTAATTTTATCTGGAAATTAAAGAGGCCCCGGATAAGTAAGCAGTATTGAAGAAGAATAAAGTAGGAGGATTCTCATTACCTAACCTCAGAGCCTACTCTGGTAGTCAAAACAACCTGGTACCAGTACAACAACAGACACATTGGCCAATGGAATAGATTGAGAACCCAGATGTAAATTCATCCACCTATGGTAACCTGAACTTCAACAAAGGCCAAAAGTCCATCAAATGGGGAAAAGACAGTCTTTTTAACAAATGGGACTGGCAAAACTGGATGTCCATCTGCAAAAAAATAAAACAGGACCCATACCTCACATCATACAGAAAAATTAAGTCAAAAAGGATCAAAGACATAAATATAAAACCAAAAACTGTAAAGATCATAGAAGAAAAAATAGGATCAACTCTAATACACCGCATAAACTGATACAAACTATAACTAACAATGCACGAACACCAGAAGATAAACTAGATAACTGGGATTTTCTAAAACTTAAACACTTATGCTCATCAAAAGACTTCACCAAAAGAGTAAAAAGAGAACCTACAGACAGGGAAAAAAATTTTGGCTATGCCAAATCCGACAAAGTTCTGATCTCTAAAATCTACAGGAAAATCCAACACCTCTACAACAAAAAGACAAATAATCCAGCTTAAAAATGGGCAAAGGTAGAGGAATTAGGCTAGACAAAGAAATAAAGGGCATTCAGATTGGCAAGGAAGAAGTAAACTTATCTCTATTTGCAGATGACATGATCTTATACACAGAAAACCCTAAGGAATCCTCCAGAAAACTACTGAAACTAACAGAAGAGTGTGGCAGAGTCTCAGGTTATAAGATAAACATACAAAAATCACTTGGATTCCTCTACATCAACAAAAAGAACATTGAAGAGGAAATAACCAAATCAATACCATTCACAGTAGCCCCCAAGAAAATAAAATACTTAGGAATAAATCTTACCAAAGATGTAAAAGACCTATACAAAGAAAACTACAAAGTACTAGTGCAAGAAACTAAAAAGGACCTACGTAAGTGGAAAAACATACCTTGCTCACGGATAGGAAGACTTAACATAGTAAAATGTCTATTCTACCAAAAGCCATCTATACATACAATGCACTTCTGATCCAAATTCCAATGACATTTTTTAATGTGATGGAGAAACAAATCACCAACTTCACATGGAAGGGAAAGAAGCCCCGGATAAGTAAAGCATTACTGAAAAAGAAGAAGAAAGTGGGAGGCCTCACTCTACCTGATTTTAGAACCTATTATACAGCCACAGTAGTCAAAACAGCCTGCTACTGGTACAACAACAGGCATGTAGACCAATGGAACAGAATTGAGAACCCAGATATAAATCCATCCACATATGAGCAGCTGATATTTGACAAAGGCCCAGTGTCAGTTAATTGGGGAAAAGATAGTCTTTTTAACAAATGGTGCTGGCATAACTGGATATCCATTTGCAAAAAAATGAAACAGGACCCATACCTCACACCATGCCCAAAAACTAACTCCAAGTGGATCAAACACCTAAACATAAAGACTAAAACGATAAAGATCATGGAAGAAAAAATAGGGACAACCTTAGGAGCCCTAATACAAGGCATAAACAGAATACAAAACATTACCAAAAATGACGAAGAGAAACCAGATAACTGGGAGCTCCTAAAAATCAAACACCTATGCTTATTTAAAGACTTTACCAAAAGAGTAAAAAGACCACCTACAGATTGGGAAAAAATTTTCAGCTATGACATCTCTGACCAGCGCCTGATCTCTAAAATCTATATGATTCTGTTAAAACTTAAGCACAAAAAGACAAACAACCCAATCAAAAAGTGGGCAAAGGATATGAACACGCACTTCACTAAAGAAGATATTCAGGCAGCTAACAGATACATGAGAAAATGCTCTCGATCATGAGCCATGAGAGAAATGCAAATTAAAACTACGATGAGATTCCATCTCACTCCAACAAGGCTGGCATTAATCCAAAAAACACAAAATAATCAATGTTGGAGAGGCTGCAGAGAGATTGGAATTCTTACACACTGCTGGTGGGAATGTAAAATGGTACAACCACTTTGGAAATCTATCTGGCGTTTTCTTAAAAAGTTAGAAATAGAACTACCATAAAAAAAATATTTATTTATTTATTCTTATTCCACTCCTTGGAATATACCCTAGAGAAATAAGAGCCTTCACACAAACAGATATATGCACACCCATGTTTACTGCAGCACTGTTTACATAGCAAAAAGCTGGAAGCAACCAAGGTGTCCATCAACGGATGAATGGTTAAATTATGGTATATTCACACAATGGAATATTACACATCAATAAAGAACAGTGACGAATCTGTGAAACATTTCATTACATGGAGGAACCTGGAAGGCATTATGCTGAGTGAAATTAGTCAGATGCAAAAGGACAAATATTGTATAAGACCACTATTATAAGACCTTGAGAAATAGTATAAACTGAGAAGAGCACATTCTTTTGTGGCTATGAGACGGGGGAGGGAGGGAGGGTAGGAGAGGGTTATTTAGTAGATAAGAACTACTTTAAGTGAAGGGAAGGACAATACTCAATACACGGAAGGTCAGCTCAACTGGACTGGACCAAAAGCAAAGAAGTTTCTGGGATAAACTGAATGCTTCGAAGGTCAGTGGAGCAAGGGCGGGGGCTTGGGGACTATGGCTTAAGGGGACTTCTAAGTCAATTGGCAAAATAAATTCTATTATGAAAACATTCTGCATCCCACTTTGAAGTGTGGCATCTGGGGTCTTAAATGCTGACAAGCGGCCATCTAAGATGCATCCATTGGTCTCAACCCACCTGGATCAAAGGAAAATGAAGAACAACAAGGTCACACGATAACTATGAGCCCAAGAGACAGAAAGGGCCACATGAACTAGAGATTTACATCATCCTGAGACCAGAAGAACTAAATGGTGTCCGGCCACAACCGATGACTGCCCAGACAGGGAGCACAACAGAGAACCCCTGAGGGAGCAGGAGAACAGTGGGATGCAGACCCAAAATTCTCATAAAAAGACCAGACTTAATGGTCTGACTGAGACTAGAAGAGCCCTGGAGGTCACGGTCCCCAAACCTTCTGTTGGCCCAGGACAGGAACCATTCCCGAAGACAGTTCATCAGACATGGAAGGGACTGGACAATGGGTTGGAGAGAGATGCTGACGAAGAGTGAGCCACTTGTATCAGGTGGACACTTGAGACTGTGTTGGCATCTCCTGTCTGGAGGGGAGATGGGAGGGTAGAGATGGTTAGAAACTAGCAAAACCGTCACGAAAGGAGAGACTGGAGGGAGAGAGCATGCTGACTCATTAGGGGGAGAGTAAGTGGGAGTATGTAGTAAGGTGTATATAAGCTTATATGTGACAGACTGACTTGATTTGTAAACTTTCACTTAAAGCACAATAAAAATTATTTTTAAAAAAATGGGCAAAGGATATGAACAGACACTTCATCAAAGAAGACATTCAGGCAGCTAACAGATACATGAGGAAATGCTCGCAATCACTAGGCATTAGAGAAATCAAATTAAAACCACAATGAGATACCATCTTATACCGAAATTACTGGCACAAATCAAAAAAAAACAGAAAATAACAAATGTTGGAGAGGCTGCAGGGAGAGTGGAACTCTTATGCATTGCTGGTGGGAACACAAAGTGGTACAAACCGTTTTGGAAAAAGACATGGCGCTTCCTTAAAAAGCTAGAAATAGAAATACCATATGATCCAGCAATCCCACTCCTAGGCATATATCCTAGAGAAATAAGAGCCGTCACACAAATAGACATATGCACACCCACATTCATTGCAGTATTATGCACAATAGCAAAAAGATGAAAACAACAAATGAATGAATAAACAAACTATGGTATATACACACAATGAAATACAACGCAATGGTAAAGAACAATGATGAATCTGTGAAACATCTCACAACATAGATGAATCTGGAGGGAATTATGTTGAGTGAAATAAGTCAGTCACAAAAAGACAAATATTGTATGAGACCACTATTATAAAAAGTCAAGAAAAAGTTTACACACCAAGAGAAACAATCTTTGATGGTTATGAGGGTGGGGAGGGAAAATCACTAAATAGGCAAGAGGTAAGTGGTAACTTTGGTAAAGGGTAAGATGGTACACAATACTGGGGAAGCCAGCACAACTTGACAAAGGTAAGGTCATGGAAGCTTCATAGACACATCCAAACCTCCTGAAGACCCAAGTTACTGGCCTGAGGGCTGAAGACCATGGTCTTGGGGGATAGCTATCTCAATTGCCATAACATAGTTTATAAAGAAAATGTTCTACATCCTACTTTGATGAGCAGCGTCTGGGGTCTTAAAAGCTTGTGAGTGGCCATCTCAGATACTCCACTGGTGTTATCCCATCTGGAGCAAGGGAAAATGAAGAAAACCAAAGAAACAAAGGGAAGATTAGTCAGAAAGAGTAATGGACCACAACTACCACAGCCTCCACCAGACTGAGATGGTGGTGCCCAGCTACCGCCACAGACTCCTCTGACAGAGGTCATAATATAGGAACCCAGACAGAGCTGGAGAAAAATGTAGAACAAAATTCTAACTCACACACACAAAAAAGACCAGACTTACTGGTCTGACAGAGACTGGAGAAACCCCGAAAGTTTGGACCCCAAACACACTTTTAACTCAGTACGGAAGCCACTCCTGAGATTCACCCTTTAGCCTGTAAAGCAAAACGAGGCTAAATGAGCACACCAGTCCAGTGACAAGGACAAGAAGGCAGGAGGGGACAGGAAAGCTGGTAATGGGGAACCCAAGGTAGAGAAGGGGAGAGTGTTGTTATGTTGTGGGGTTGGCAACCTATGCCACAAAACAATATGTGTATTATGGCTTAATGAGAAACTAATTTTCTCTATAAACCTTCATCTAAAGTATAAAAAAAAAAAATCTTACTCCCCGCCCACACATTTAATTTAGATATGACTGCTCAGGGAAAGAGACTAGAAGAAGCTTGGATTCTGTTTTGGGCTCCATCAACCACAAAAGGGTCTGCATCTGGTATGAAATAAACTGGCCCGGACGAGATCATATGGAGGTGAGACATAGGAAGGGATTGTGCTCCTCTCCTAGGTAGACAGGACTTTTACATCCTTTTTGGATACAAATGTGGTGTCTGTCCACTCACTATGATCTTCCCAAAGACCTAATCTGGTTGTCTCATTCTCCAGCCCCAAAATTCAATGGCTCAACCCTAAATTTTGATTAACTGTCAAATACCTTGGTCTTCACAGTCTGGCCTCACCTACTTCCCCACTTCACTTCCTAGCCTTTGTTTTCAAAAGGAGAAGGCCAAGCTGATCTACTTTTGCTATTGCCGTTGTTGTGTGCCATAGAGTCAATTCTGACTCACAGCAACTGTATAGGACAGAATAGAATTGCCCCACAGGGCTTCCTAGGCTGTAATCTTTACAGGAGCAGATCACCAGGTCTTTTCTCCTGCAGAGCAGCTGGTGGGTTGAAGCCACCAACCTTTCAGTTAGTGACTGAGTGCTTAACCATTGTACCACCAGACTCCTTGAACTACTCTTACTGTTCTTTAATTAAGTCTCCTACCTTTAGCCTTTGTTCAAGCTGCCTGTTATGTTTTTTCCTGCCTCTTGGCCCATCTTTGCAGGTCCAAATTCCAGCATCCTTCAAGGATGACAAGAGACAGAACTTCACTCAAAAGGAATTGTTTGAAAAGATAGATGTCTCATGAAAACCAAAAGCACTAGATATCTCAGGAAAACCAAAGACAACCAGACCTTATAAGGTACTAGAATAAACTAGAAACCTAGAGGGAACAAGGATTTATTTCTCTCACTTTCCCCCTCTTCCTCCCTTCTTTACTAGCCAAATACACTCTTATCTCTACTTCTTGCCATGGGTCTGCTTTGTTGATTTCAGTCCCTGTTTTTTCTGCCTTTCCAGGTACACTAACCAAACATGGTCACCTCAAGTCTTATGACCCAGCAACTCCGCTCCAAGGTATACACCCAAAAGACCTGAAACCAGGAACTCAAACAGATACTTGCACACCAGTGTTCATTATTGCATTTTTCATAATAGCCAAAACGTGGAAACAACCCAAATGTCCATTAATAGATGAATGGATAAAAATTTTTTTTTAAAGTAGGTATACTTTTTTTATATATACATATAATGGAATATTATCTAGCCATAAAGATAAATGAAGTTCTGATATATGCTATGACATGGATAAAACTTGAAAACATTATGCTGAGTGAAATAAGTCAAACACAAAAGGACAAATTTTGTATAATGCCACTTATATGAAATATCTAGAATAAGCAAATGCATGGTGACCAGAGTTTAACGGTGGTTAGCAGGAGCTGGCAGGAAGGGGGAGTGGGGAGTTATTGCTAACTTATACTGAGTTTCTGTTTAGAGTGATGAAAAACTTTTAGAAATAGTGGTGATGGTTGCACATGGTGAGTGTAATTAATGTCACTGAATTATATACTTTTAAAAATGGTTAAAATGGCAAAATTTTTATTATGTATATTTTACTAGAATAATTTTTTTTTTTTTTAAGCCCAGATTTCACATTCTTCTGGAAGCTTTAGGTCCCTGGGTGGTGCAAGCAGTTTGTGCTCAGCTGCTAGCAGAAAGGTTGGCAGTTCAAAACCATCTAGCAATGCTGGGGAACAAAGGCCTGGCAATCTTCCTCCATAAAGAGCACAGTCAAGAAAACCTTATGCAGCTGAGTTCCTCTCTGTAGCACATGGTTTCGCCTTGACTTGGAATTAGCTCAAAGGCAATAAGTTTGAGTGTTTTTTTTTTTCCCCAGAAGCTTTTTCTGATTCCACCATCTAGAAGTAGCCTCTCCTCTCTTTGAGTAGCACGTGTAGGTGACATCGTGATATTATTTTCCTCCACCTTTTCTTCTTCTAACAAACACCCCACCTCCTTCAGTACAGACCAGGAAGCAGGCATGGATCCAGGCTAAGCCGATCACAGCACTTCACCCATCCTGACTTGATATTAGTATCTGTAAATAAGATGGTGAACCTAATAGCCTCTAAGAAGTGGGAGAGTCTGAGCAGATGAAGGACGGGCAGCAGCGAGCTGCCTTCCTCCCAGGCTTGGATGCTAGAGCGCCTTGGCCACTTCTGGCAGTTTCGAGTAAGACACTGTAAGAACGAAAGGACCACGCCTGGCTGACCTGCATGGAACAGAAAAGGAGCAGCAAGAGGAAGGTGGCTGGAGCTTAGGGCAGCATACTAAACATGAAGTCTGCATATGGGTTTCCCAAGAATTGTCCTTATCTCTTCTATGCTTCTAAACCTTAGTCTGTGAGTTGTCTCAGGATCCTAATAAATGTCTTACTGCTTACAGTACCCAGAGTTTGCTTGTGACCAATGAGACTTAGCACGTACAGCCCTTTACCTAAACGTTCGTTCTGGTGCTAATTCTGTTGAGTAAGAAAATTAATAACAGACATCTTCAATTTTAAGGTTTTTCTTACCCACAAAACCAAATATTAACCTTAAAAGGCCTGACCCAAACTGCAAAAGCCTGCCAGAAACTGCTCAATGACAAATGTAAATTTGTCTTATCCTGCTAGGAAAGACATAGTTGTCAAACTTTTACCTCCTAATTTAAATCTCAAAAAATCTCATGGTTTCAGGTAGGTAGAGAGCCAAATTATTGGCAGTCAGGCCAGAAGTAACCTGACACCAATCAGTTGTTCTCAGTAAAGGAGGAAAGGCAGGGTTCAAGCAATCACGCTAAGATTACCCAGTGGTTGATCTATATTTCTCTCCTCTTTATAAGTCTCATTGCACCTAGCTTCTTCCAGCCATTTGCTTTTTCTGCAGTCACAATGGTCTCCCTATATACATAAAGAATAACTGCCCAGAATAAACCTTATGTTCAAATTTTGATGAGTTTTGATTATTTTTAACACTTCTTACATCAAATTATCCTTATTTGACTATGTGTCTTCTTTCTCCCATGAGTCTAGGAGACAGAAATCTTATATCACTGTCTTTTGAATATTCCCCAAGTCCCTAGCATGTAACATAATCAACTCTTCTAATATGTTCATTAAATAAATGAATGAGTAGAAATATGCTGTTTGTTTTATTCCCATGATCTGACGCTTCATAAATTTGGGAACTGTCTGTGAATAAAAGGGAGTAAGTGTTTTCAGGGGGTGGACGATGCAGCCTTCTACCCAGTACCTGAGCTCTTCTCTCTTGTTTCTTTCAGCATAGAGAACTTCCAAACTGGCTGTGCCCCGCTTGGGATGCCCAAATAAGGACAGGTGAGGCTTTTGTTTAATAAACCTAGTGTTTGGCATGCACTTGGGTGGGAGAAATGAGAGTTGACTCTTTACTGAATAGCAACCATCTTAGTAGTCTTATGACTACCTCTAGAACATGGAATAAAGATTCTTCCCATTTCCCCCTGTAAAATGCATGGCTTCCTATAGAATCCAACCAACTGTATGTCGAAAACAAGGGTTTGATTCAGTCGGGTTCAGAAAACATACAAAACATAGCAAATTCCAGCCCCAAAACCACAGGTACAGTGGTTTTGCAGAGGTGTCTGTAGTTCTGTCTATTTGCTTCTGGATCAAAAACAGCACGGAGGACTCAGGATGGAAATGGGGGTAGGAGTCCTGAACAATCCTGGCTAATTCATAGTTTCCCATTGCCTTCTCCCCTTCCTGTGAAGTCAGCTTAAAACCCCTGTGGAGGATTCAGCGGTTCAGGTATGGCCTTTCTTGGTCGAGAAGCTGCTCTCTCCAGACCCCAGGAGGGGCTGCAGATCCTCTGAGACTAAACTCATCTGTCTGTTTCCCTCATTATCTCCAGAGCCCAAGGTTGGTAGGGCTTGGCCCTGAATCTTAAAAGGAGCCTCACCCTGCCCTTCCCTAATGACAGCCCCCTGCCCTTAGCTTACTCTGAAACAAGCCCTAAGGCCATCTTGGGGATACCAGCCCCTAGCTTATCCTTGCTTAGGCACCCCCTTTCCAGACCCTCGCAGGCCTTTATCTTTCCATACAGTTTGGCATTTGACAAAACAGTCTCCCTTGGGACCACTCAGCTGTGACATTTTCCCAGCATGTCTTCTCCTTGTCAACACGACACAGAGCAGGCAGTCTTTCAAAGTGAGAGAAAGGCACTGGCATACGCAGGCACGCACAGGCTCGAGGAGAAGAGAGGGAGAGGGGAAAGACCTCAGAGAAAGGGCAGAACTGAATTTAGCTCCAACATAAATGGGCCTTAAAGTAGCAACAGCTCAGCAGTGTGTTTTGTTTGATAAGAAGCCGTGGACTGTTGAGCCTCTTCATGAACGCTTTGCAAAAGACCTAAACAGACTCTTTGGAACACCGTTTTGGTATGGCCAACATGCAGCCACTTCTGGAGACTTAAAGCTTCCACTGGCCTTACGGTTGCCTACCCAAAGTGCTGTCTCCTACCTGCCCCTTAATGCCAGCCCCTTGCCTTACTTGGCAGAGATGGAGCCAGCAGTGCAAAACTGCTCTCAGCTGTGCTGACATACTGAACTTGGAAGTCCATTGACCGCGACCAGCTCTATCTCACTTCTCTGCTTTGACCAAGCTGTTCTCTTAGCCTGGAAGTCACCCTTGCCTTCCCCAGCTTCTCTGCCGGAAAACTTCCCTCCTATGAGAGCCACCTCTATTTGCTCCTCCTCTGGGACTCCTTTGCAGGCACATTAGATGTGGCACTGCAACTTGCACAGGCCTCCATTTTGTAAACATCATATTCCGTTCCATTTGTCTGTCGGTGTGTCTGTCCAGCTAAAAGATTGTGTGGACCTTAAAGGCACAGAAAACACTTTTCAGCCCTATCTCCAGCATCTAACATTGGTGGTTCAGTGGTAGAATTCTCGGCTTCCATGTGGGAAACCAGGTTCAGTTCCTGGCCAATGCACTTCAGGTGCAGCTGCCACCCATTTGTCAGTGGAGGCTTGCATGTTGAACAGGTTTTAGTGGAACTTTCAGACTAAGACAGACTAGGTAGAAAGGCCTGGTAATCTACTTCCAAAAGCCAGTCAATGAAAACCCTATGGATCACAATGGTCCGATTCGCAACCAATTGTGGGAATAGTGCAGGACCTGACAGTGTTTTCTTCCATTATGCATGGGGGTCACCATGAGTTGGGGGCCGACTTGAGGGCGGCTAACAACCACAGTCCCCAGCACCTAGAACAGCTCCTGTCATACGAACGTTTATAAAAAGAAGAAATACTGTAACTACTGTAACGGGCTAGGGAAATCCCTTGGTAACTGAAAGATTCTTCCTTTTCTTGCCCCTTTAATTTAACAGAAATACATTTTTAGTGGATGTGTGAAAATAGTGCCTCCCTTTCCTACTGGAAAACCACCTACCCCCCTTGCATGCCCAAAGGGGGCTTTCAATCACAGTGACCCAGCTGTCTTCCCCTCACTGCCATGGAGTAGGCATGTGACCCAGGCTGATCATAGAACTTTCCATGTAATAGGCACAGGGGTGGGCACTCGATGCAAGTAAGTCCAATAAGCCCCTTCTCTGAGACGTAATATATGAACATATGGAAAAGGGTCTCTCTTTCTACAAGGTAAATTATAAGAACATATCGCTTGGAGCTACTAACCACCATCCTCTTCTCCACTCGTATGTGAAGCCAAAACACAGAGAGAAGCAGATGTAGAGATGATAGAGAAAGGCAGGGCCCTAATAGGTTGTCTTAGTCCCTTGATCCAGCTGTGCCTGTAATCATCCCATACTGTTATTCCTGGTTAATAGCACATAGTACCAGTCTAACGCCCTCTTCATCCTCCTCTTTTATTATTTCCCTTAAGCTTCTTGGAGTGGAATTTTTGTCATTTGCAATCAAAAGAGGCCAGAAGTATATACCATTTTTGCTCAAATATAAAGTGTGAGTTTTTCCTTTGCCAGTGGAGCTCTTGATTAATTACTTCATTCTGAACAATAAAATTGTTTAGAGAAAGCCCATTGGCCTTAAATGATCTCAACCATTGCTAATATTTGGTGCTTTTAGAGGTTATCTGTCATAATCTGTTTAAAAGAAGACAAAAAAATTAACATAGATTTAGTAATTATTCTTGGGAATATTGTAATGTTCCATGTCATAATTGAAATATTTAAAGATTATTTTAAAAAATAATACCTTGATAAAACTATACAGCTTTCAGAAGAAAACATAGGAGAATATCTTCATAACCTTGAAGTAGGCAAAGTTTCTTAATATAGACAGAATTAACAATAAAGGATACAAAAAACACTAACAATAAAGAGAAGTAAAATCAATAAATTGGACTACATTAGAATTAAGAACTCTTATTTAAAAACATATCATGAAGAGAGTGAAAACACAGGCCACAGAGTGGAGGGGATATTTGCAACAGACTTATTTGTCAAAGGACTTGCATCTAGAATACATAAAGAATTTCTACAAATCAATAAGAAAAGGGAATATAGCTCAATAGAAAAAAAAAGATGGACAGAAGAGAATATCAAATGGCCAATAGAATGTGATAAGACGCTCAGCTTCACTAATTATCACAGAGATTTAAATTAAAATCACGGTGAGATACCATAACAAATCCACCAGAACAGATAAAATGAAGAAGAAAGTAGCAGGTTAGGCAGATACTGAGCAACTCATACCTTGCTGTTGTTGCTGTTAGGTGCCATTGAGTCGATTCTGACTCATAGAGACCCTATGCACAACAGAATGAAACACTGCCCGGTCCTGTGCCATGCCCACAATCATTTTTATGCTTGAGCCCATTGTTGCAGCCACTGTGTCAATCCATCTTGTTGAGGATCTTCCTCTTTTTCGTTGACCCTGACTTTACCAAGCATGATGTCCTCCTCCAGGGATTGATCTCTCCTGACAATATGTCCAAAGTATGTAAGACACAGTCTTGCCATCTTGCTTCTAAGGAGCATTCTGGCTGTACTTCTTCCAAGACAGATTTGTTTGCTTTTTTGACAGTCCATGGTATATTCAATACTCTTCCCTGACACCACAATTCAGAGGTGTCAGCTCTTCTTTGGTCTTCCTTATTTATTGTCCAGCTTTGCTGTTAGGAGTGTAAATTGGTACAATCACTTTGGAAAATTGTTTTTAATGTTTGCTGACACTGAACTTTTGCAGATGGGATATTGACAATGTTCTGTGGCTTAATGGGTGCTGGGTACATGAATGGTTCACTCTGTGTCAATTCATTGAGCTGTGCACTTATGATTGTGTACTTTTCTGAATACACATTGTACTTCAACGGTATCAGGGCCAAAAGCACCAGCCAGGACCCACAAAGGGCCTCCAGCAACAGTCATGCAAGTCAGGTCTACAATGTCCTCACCAGAGAGCTTTGCCACAGAGGAGCTGTTTTCTCTCAGTCCTGGTTCTCCAATCTTCCCTTTAGTTCTGCCTGCTACCCATTATCTTTTACATCGG
Organism: Elephas maximus indicus; assembly: GCF_024166365.1. Lineage (NCBI taxonomy): Eukaryota > Metazoa > Chordata > Mammalia > Proboscidea > Elephantidae > Elephas > Elephas maximus. The sequence goes on along the minus strand of NC_064822.1, from coordinate 71,901,624 downwards.
ACAGAGTCAGAACCCTGAACAGTACAACCTTGTTGTTTCCGTTAGCTGCTGTAGAGTTGGTCCCCGACCCATGGTGACCGTATGCACAATGAGATTGGACCATTGTGATCCATGGGGTTTTCATTGCCTGGTTTTCAGAAGTAGATCGCCAGGTCTTTCTTCCTGGCCCATCTTAGTGTAGAAACTCTGCTGAAACCTGTTCAGCATCACAGCACCACTCAAGCCTCCACTGATAAATAATGATGGCTGAGTATGAAGTAGATTGGCCAGAAATCAAACCCAGCTCTCCCCCATGAAAAGGGAAAGTTCTACCACTCATACACAATTGGCCTCATAGCACAGCACTGCATAATTTTAACTAGTTAAACATTATAGGCTGATATTTGATTAAAAGTTTATATGTTCAAAGTGGCCAATTTTGTCAATTTTCTTATTCAGAAAATGGGGTAGGAGGTAACTTACATCCAAGCATATACAGTATCTGCTTCAAATGGCTATTCAAAGGCAGCTGGTATAGCGATTAAGCACTTGGACTCTGATACCAAACAGCCTGGGTTTGAGTCCCAGCTCCACTACCTTCTGGCTGTGTGACCTTAGGCAAGCTCCTCAACCTCTCTGTGCCTTAATTTTCCCACTTTTGAAATACAGATAAAAGTTACTTCATAGGTTTGTCATAAGGAAGTATACATGAAGCATTTATAAGTATTAGCTATTATTATAATTATTAACATGAAAGAGACAGAGGCCTTGTGATCATCTAGCTGCAGCTAGAAACAGTACAAGGAAGAGTTGCTGGAGGCAAATGAGAATAGATCTCATTTGGGCCAGACTCATGCTTTGGAAAGAGGCAGTGAAGACCCCGAATGACTGTGCTCCTCCTCCAAAGGCCCCATTATAGCTTCCCTTGCCCACCTCCCATGCATACACACTACAGCCACCTGCCTGGTCTGCCAACTCCCTCTACTGAAAACAGCCTGATAAAATCCTTTTCTGGGTTTCACCTTGGCCTCTGACTCCCAGCCCTCCTTGAAGTACCTCCTGAGGTGCTGTTTTAATGGGGATTGACAGTAAGTCTCTGGGCCCTACCGTAGCAGATGCAGTGGAGGAAATGAAGGGCTTTGGTCCATTGGTTAGTTGGCTCCTTTGGTCCTTGCCCAACCTCCATCCAATACCCTGCGCATCTGAGGCCTCAACTCTCACTCCCAGCAAGCTTGGCCTTATGCCCCCCCGCCCACCACCACTAGCACATACACCCCAGAGGCCACCTTTACCCTGGGCCTTGTTCTTGTCTCGGCTCTGTGGTTTTCAGGCACCCTTTTTCTGCTCCTCTGCAGCTCAGCCCTTACTACAACGGCCATTTACATTAATCTCCTCCCTATCCTCCTTCGAGCTTTTAGCCTTCTCTAAAAAGATTTTGGAGTGTTAAACTAAAACAATTTAAATAGAAAAATATTAAGAGTAAATGAGCCATAATATATTTATACACGCACACACACACACACACGACACTAGATAAAGTTTATCTCAGGAAGAGATCTGTCTTTGGCTAGGGAAATACCCTGACATGCCTACTAAAGTGCAGAAGTTGGGCCCCAAGAGCTTGGTCTGAAAGGAGACAATAAAAGACATAGCTAAATGTCTTTGCACAACAAAGGTAACAGGATTTGGTGTGGGATGAGAGAGAAGAGGAGAGAGGGGGTCCCATGTGATATGGCTGGAGGTGCCTCTTGCAGAGAACAGTGGCCAGGAAGAAATGCCCAAGAATGATGTACTGAACTTGTGTGTGATGCTGCAACCTCCCTCCACAGCCCCAAACCTTTATTTAGTGTCTGCTTCACACACAGCCTTGAGATGCTGCCATTTGTGGGGAGTAAGGGAATCATGTCCATGAGGGAGAAAACTAAGAAATGCAGTGCAAGCAGAGGTCGCCCAGATGACCCATAAATTGAGCTACATCAACTGAAGCAGGAACTTAGAGCTAGAGGTGACCAGCAAAAGAATTAAGTTTCCTTAAGTATCTGTGGGGAAACTAGGAAGGGAGGTGGGTCCCCACTGCCCAAAGAACGAAGGTTCGGGTCAGTATTGTTTAAATTTCAAAGAACGAGTGGCTTCAGCTGGTGTCTGAGTTATGTAGGTTTGTCTGATTGCATTGTTTATATGTCTTTGTCCAGATGTGTACACAAGACATTAGAATATATAAAGGAAATGATGGGATGAAAAGAGCCCTGGCTTATAAATTTAAAGAGGTGAGTCCGTGTCCTGGCTTGGTCACTAATCTCGGATGAACCAATGAGCTCATCTGGTCCTCAGGTACCTCACCTGTAAATTAGGGGCCTGAACTAGACAGACTTACGGTCCCTACTCCAATTTTTTCAAAGGACTTATTCTGCCTTCCCACTTTGGCCTGGCCATTTGACTTCACCCTCCCTCAATTACCTTACTTCTCCCTGTCCTTCTACAAAAGTTGGAACGCGATCTCAAGATTTCAAAATGCAGACTTGCAGGAAGACGTGTGTCCACTATTCCTCCCTCCTTAAGCACAGAAATGGAGAGGAGAGGCCCTGCTGCTCCTGGACCAGAGGAGCTACAGCTCTGAGGCACAAGTCAGGCTTAGAAGTGAACCAAAAAACAAACCAGCCAGTTGTCATCAAGTCAACTCTGACTCATAGTGATCTCATGAGTGTCAGAGTAGGACTGTCTTCCACAGGGTTTTCGATGGCTAGTTTTTCAGAAGTAGATCAGCAGGTCTTTGTTATGAAGCAGGTAGAAATTAATTAACTTGCCTGGAGTCATCTCACAGGTATTGACAAAACTGGCCCTAGACCTAGGCCTGCTGCTTGAGGTGTGTGTGTGTTTTCCACTCAATGGCATGCCATCAATTCCCTCCCTTTCATCACTGAATGCTTGTTCAATAATTGCTAGGACTTAGGAATAAAGAATAAGGGAGATGCTTTGAGAGGTTAAAAATGTAAACTAAAGTGCTTGGCTGAGAGAATTTGCTGTAGAATTGGAAACGCACCACCTCCTAATCCCTTCAATAATATTTTTCTTAGCGTACTGGTGGCATTTTACTGGAAAGCTATTAACTCAACAACTTCTTGTTGAGTACCTACTCTAGTCCAGATATCATGCTAGACTCTGAGAAGTGGTGGACAAGATAAGTTCCTTAGGGAGTTTATAGTCTAAAGAGGAAAAATTGACCCTAAAGTGGTAATCACATAACTACAGACAAGGAATAAACCGATTATAATTGTGAGGTGTTGTTATGAGATTGTAGAGCAGGGGGACCTAACCTAGCGAAGGCGTCAGGAAAGCCTTCCTTGAATAAGTGACTGAAGGATGAGTGCAAGTTAGCTAGAGGAAGGAATAGGCAAGCTGTATTACTTTGCTAGGGCTTCCATAACAAATCACCACAAACATGGTGGCTTAAAACAACAGAAATTTGCTCTCTGGCAGTTTGGAGGCTAGAAGTCTGAAATCAAGGTTTCTACAGGGCTGCAGTCCCTCCAAAGGCTCTAGGGAAGAATCCTTCCTTGCCTCTTCCAGCTTCTGGGGGCTCCAGGCATTCCTTGGCTTCTGGCTGCAGCCTTTGCCTCTCTCTTCCCATGGCTTTCTCCTCTGTGTCTGTGTTTTCTCCTCTTCTGTCTTTTATAAGGATATTCGCCACCTAGGTAATCCAGGATGATCTCATCTTGAGATTCTTAATTTACATCTACAAAGACTCCATTTATTTATTCCCAGGTTCTGGGACTTAGGATTTGGAGATATCTTTTGGGTGTCACCTTTCAACACACCACAGAAGGAAAGAGAGAAAAATGATCCAGGAAAAGGAAACAGCATTTGCACAGGGCATGACCACTTTGGAAAAACTGGAAAATTACTAGCTTGGCTGTGGCATTAGAGCCAGGAAAATATTGGTGAGAGAGAAAAGCAGAGAGATAAGCAGGGACCAGATCATGCAGGGTCTTGTGCCTTTGTTAAGGATTTGTGATTTTATCCTAAGATCAGTGGGAAGTCATTTAAGATTTTTAATCAGACTTCTGTGAGTTAAAAGCATCCACCGTGTTTGTTTGTTTATTTCATCACAGAATTGAGGCCAAGTCTTAGTTTGAAGCATTGCCAGATGTGCTGTCTCCTAAAAAGTTCCCTTGGGCTTCTAGAAGGCATTTTTGCCCTTTTTCCCCTACAGTCTGTCTTTCTACCATGGAACCCAGTTACCGTGTGACAGACTGTGAGTGACAGGAAGGAAAGTTATGAGGTTCGGTGGAGGCCTGAGCAGGGAGTCAACAGCTGCTACCTTCTCTTGACCTCTCCAAATTCTCCCTTGGTGATTGTGGAAAAGCCCAAGATCCCCCGTGTCTCTATTTTTGTACTTTACATCTGAGTCTGCTTCACCTCGCTAGGATGTTGGAGGAATACTTAAATTAAAGATGTGAAGTGTGCCACTCCTAGGACTACATCCTAGAGAGATAAGAGCCATCACATAAGTAGACATATCATACCCATGCTCATTGCAGCATTATTCACAATAGCAAAAAGATGGAAGCAACCTAAGCACCCATCAACAGGTGAATGGATAAACAAATTATGGTACATATGCACAATGGAATACTATGCAACGTTAAAGAACAATAATGAACCTGCAAAACACCTCACAACATGGGTGAATCGGGAAGGCATTATGCTGAGTGAAATAAATCAATCACAAAAAGACAAATATTGTATGAGACCACTATTATAAAAACTCAAGAAAAGGTTTACACGTAGAAAAAAACAGTCTTTGATGGTAATGAGGGAGGGAAGGGGTGGTGAGGGGAAATCAATAACTAGATAATAGACTAGCGGTAACTTTAGTGAAAGGAAAGACAACACACAATATAGGGAAATTCAGAACAACTTGACCAAGGCAAAGCCATAGAAGCTTCCTAGACACACCCAAACACCTTGAGGGACTGAGTTACTGAGGCTGAGAGCTGAGGACCATAGTCTGGGGGGACATCTAGGTCAATTGGCATAACATAGTTCGTAAAGAAAATATGCTACATTCTACTATGACGAGTAGCATCCATAGTCTTAAAAGCTTTTGAGCATCCATCTAAAATGCATCTACTTTTCCATCCTGTTCGGAGCAAAGGAGAATGAAGAAATCCAAAGACACAAGGAAAACATCAGTCCAAATGACTAATGAACCACATGAACCACAGCATCTACCAACCTGATCCCAGAAGAAATAGATGGTGCCTGGCTACCACCACCAACTCCTCTGACAGGGATCACAATAGAAAATTCCAAACAGACTAGGAGAAAAATGCAGAACAAAATTCAAATTCACAAAAAAGACCTGACTTACTGGTCTGACAGAGACTCTATAAAAAGACAGAAGAAGGAGCAGAAGAAATTCAAAGCATGAAGTGGACTCAACTCGCTATTGCTGGCTTTGAAGATGGAGAAAGGGAGCTGAAAGCCAAGAAACATAGGTTGTCTATGGAAGCTGGAAATGGCAAGGAAAGGATTCTCCCCTAGATCCTCCAGAAAGGAATACAGACCTGTGTCAGACTTACAACCTACAGAACTGTAAGATAGTAAATTTGTGTTATTTTAAGCACTAAAATTATGGTAATTTGTTACAGCACCGATCTATCTATATATAAGTAGAGCAAGGATATTCCAGGTAGAGTGCAGCTATACAAATATATGAAGTTGCAGAAGAACTCAGCACATGTGGGGGTAATGCCTAGTTGGGTGTGACTGAGGACAACAGAGTGATAGGGGACGAAAGTGCATGAGGAGCAAGAGATAATTCGGGGAAGACCATAAAGGGTGTAATAAACTATGCTAAGATGTTTAGAATTTATCCTACAGGCATTGAGGATCCACTGAAGATTTTTAATCGAGGAATTGACATTAGGTGATGGTTAAGGTTGTGTGTCAACTTGATTGGGCCATGATTCTCCATGGTTTGGCAGTTACATGACAATGTAGCTTGGTAGTTATGTAATGATGTGGTCATCCTCCACAATGTGATCTGACATCCTCCACAATGTGATCTGATGTGATCAGCTAATCAATTGTAAGGGGAGTTTTCTCAGGGTTGTGGTCCACATCCTATATATATAGAGAGAGAGAGAGAGAGACATTCTGCCAAAGCTCACTTGCTTGTTCTGTATGCTGCATCTGGCATCTTGCATCTGACCTCCGGTTCTTGGGATTCATCAGCCTCCATAGCCTGTGAGCCAGGAGTCTGCCATTTTACCTGCTGATCTTGGATTCATCAGCCTCTGCAGCCCGTGAGCCAGTGGTCTGCCGTCTGATCTGCTGATCTTAGGTTCATCAGCCACTGCAGCTACGTGAGTCAGGAGAAGCCTCCAGCCTATTGCCTGACCCATGGACTTGGGTTTACCAGCCTCTACAACTACATGAGCCATTTCCTTGAGATTAATCAATCTGTCTCTCTCTCTAGATATACAGTGTCCCAATTCTGTGTATATAGAGAGAGAGAGAGGGAGAACCAAGGCTAAGACAGGTGTTTTTTAGAAAGGGGTATGTCAGATGGATTGGAAGGGAAAAAAAAGCAGGAGATAGGACTTCAAGCTAGGAACTTGCTATAGAAGTCTAGAGAAGAAATGAATATGAACAAAACAGTGGTAGTAGGTATTGTGAGAAAGGGATTGATTTAAGAACTATTTGGGAAGAATAATCAATATGATGCAGTAACTGAATGAGTATGACCAGGAGATAAAGAAGATTCAAAACAATTAGGATTTTTCAGACCTGGACAACTGGGAAGAAGTTCTTGACACAAATTATGAAATTCAGGAAACTGGGCAATATTAGAACAGACTTTGGAAAAATATAATAATTTTGACTTATATCTGAGAATTCCAGATAACCCTGGGACATACAGACCAGATATCTAGGAGGAAATTGGAATCAATATTCTAGAGCTTGGAGAAGAGTTGAGTTGGAGACACAGATCTTAGAGTCATCAGAACAACTGAAGCCCTGGGCTTGAGTGAAGATTTCTCAGGGAGAATGTGTAGAAGGGAAGAGGGAAGCATCACAGAGGAAGTGCAATAACTGAGGGGAGTTGAAGACACCATGGCCTCAGGAATCCCATACTTCATTACTGAAATGGACCCCAGGTTAATGTGTTTTATTATACACGCTACCAAATGAACAGCAAGGGGGCGAGGGAATCAAGTTGTGCCTGACAATTGTATGACTGGCTACAACTGAAGTTTTACCCAATGTGGACCACTATTTCCTTCCCTTGAACAAGTGGACCAGAGCAGTCAACTATGAAATGCCTGACTCGCCCAGTGTCCCAATTCTAAGGGACACTACCATCCTAGTTAAGTGGTCATGGCCCAACACTTGGATCTGCCCCAACTTGGCAAGACTGTTTGGACCTAGGGGTGTCAGCGTTTGGTCCGGCCATCAATATATGGCCTATATAACTTTGCATAAAAAACAGCTGTCTTGCGGGATATTTGGAATAGACAACACAAGAAGACTGAGCATTTGATGTTTGGAGCCAGTAAGAAACAATGGCTGGGTAAAAACTGAAGTTATTAGACTTCAGAAACTATGGGCGTGCAGAGGAACCTAGTTAGAAGAGAAAAAGGGGCAAATCAGAGAAAAGTACAGGTGCCAGGAGCAAGAAACCATGATATCATGGGGGAGAGAGAAGAGCCTTGTATCTGACAGATTTTTGGTTACACTCTTCACACAACAACGCTGTATCCACCCCACCTCCATATTTTCTTGCAAAAACTTAAATGCAGGCTCAAATAACACCCATGGAGGAGGTTCAGCTTGCTTATATGTGTTAAATGTGTCCCTACCACAATTGTTGCCATTCCTAATTCTTACAGCAAAACCTTCTCTATAGTTAGCACACAGAAAAATGTGAAGGATGACCCTCTCTAAGAGAAACTCAAATTCTAAGTTAATGAAGTCTGAATTAATGAGGTTTTACAAACATACCACAGGCACTGGACAAATTGTAAAGAGAAACTGGCAATTTCATTAATTGGGGTCAAGATCTCCTCTATAGAGAGGATGGAGCCAAGATGGCAGAATAGACAGATGCTTCCGTCTAGCCCTCTTTACAACAAAGACCTGGAAAATCAAGTGAAACCAGTATATTTATGACAAGCTAGGAGCTCTGAACATCAAAGGCAAGCTTAGAAAATGAACTTAGGGGCAGGGAGAGGAAGAGATGGTTCAGAAGCAGAAAGGAGTTACTGGACCCGAATCATGGGGAACCCTCAGGCACCATTCCGGGAGCAGTGGCAGTGGGCTGGTACTAGCGTTCAGCCAGTTTCCTCAGGAAGAAGCAACAAGCCACACAGCCTACTCACACCTCCAGAACCAGAGAAGAAAGTCACTCTCGGCAAAAATCTAAGTACTTGCATATATTTTACTGTGGCCCCACCCCCCGCCCCTGCCCCTGCTCCCAAACTGGCTTCAGCGGCTTACTTCCCTGGGCCTGAGATAGGCCCTGTTGAGTGCATAACACATCTTCCCTGCCTTGGAAAAGGAATAAATTTGCAATTGGGGGAAAAGATAATTTGCCAGCTCACTAACCGGGAGAGCTCAGGACAGAAGTGGTTCATGTCCAGGCGTAAACAGCCTGTGGACTTTGAGTACCTTTCCCTTCTGCACGGACCCGTGTGGGCCTATTTCAGGAGAATAGGCCCTTGCTGGCAGACTACAACTTTTTCAGCTGTGCAGCAGAGAGGTGGGTGTTTGATGTTTGACATTGCTTTGCCTATTAAACAGGGTCTTCACCTACCCACGTCAGGGGCCTGAGGACTGGTAGCTCCACTCAGATCAGCCACGACAGTGGTCCAAGAATAACTGGTACCTCCCAGTCCTTACACCCAAAAACATTGGGGCCCATGGTCTGTCTACAGAACCCATCCACCTGTACACTCTAGGGAACAGGGACATGCTTTCCTCAGAGACACATGGGGGATGAGTCTCAGCCCCCTGCCTTGTTCAGAGTGTGACCCCCTACTGCAACCAGATGCTGGTACCTACACTAATCACCCCTACCCCTCTAAAACTGTAGGACAGAGCCTGTACCACACACTTGGTGATCAGCTACCTGGACACCTGAGCTGAATTCATACAAGAAAAGTGAATGGACTCCTAGACTGATATACTTGATAACAGCTCTAGCCATCTGAGGACAGGACATCAGAGCTCCAAAGGTGAAAATAATCAAGCTAGCTCACTCAAGAAACCCATCTAGGCATATCAAAACAAAGCAAAGCAAGAAGCTACAACACAGTAAGCAAACGTAAAATAAACTAATACAATAACTTATAGATGGCTCGGAGACAACAGTCACTATCAAGCCACATAAAAAAACAGACCTTGATCTCCTCAACAAGCTCCCAAACCAAAAAACTCAAGAGATCATCTAGATGAAAGTGCCTTCTTGGAATTACCAGAGGCAGAATACAAAAGATTAATATACAGAACCCTTCAAGACATCAGGAAGGAAATGAGGCAATATGTAGAATAAGCTAAGGAACACACAGATAAAGCAACTGAAGAAATTAAAAAGATTATTCATGAACATAATGAAAAATTTAATAAGCTGGAAAAATCCATAGACAGACAGCAATCAGAAACTCAGAAGATTAACAATAAAATTACAGAAGTAGACAACTCAATAGAAAGTCAGAGAAGCAGATTTGAGCAAGTGGAAGGCAGAATTTCTGAACTTGAAGATAATCACTTGGCACTAATATATTTGAAGAAAAATCAGATAAAAGAATTTTTTTAAAAATGAAGAAACCTTAAGAATTATGTGGGACTCTAACAAAGGGAATAATCTACGAGTGATTGGAGTATCAGAACAGGAAGGGATAACAGAAAATACAGAGAATTGTTGAAGATTTGTTGGCAGAAAACTTCCCTGATATCGTGAAACATGAGGTGTCTATCCAGATGCTCATTGAACTCCACATAAGGAAGATCTCAAAGAAAGCCACCAAGACATATTACAATCAAACTTGCCAAAACCAAAGATAAAGAGAGAATTTTAAGAGCAGCTAGGGATAAATGAAAAGTCACCTACACAGGAGATCCAATAAGAATATACTCAGACTACTCGGCAGAAAACATGCAGGGCAGAAGGCAATGGGATGACTTATATAAAAAATTGAAGGGAAAAAAACTGCCAGCCAAGAATCATGTATTCAGCAAAACTGTCTCTCAAACATGATGGTGAAATTAGGACATTTCCAGATAAACAGAAGTTTTGGGAATTCATAAAAACCAAACCAAAACTACAAGAAATACTAAAGGGAGTTCTCTGGTTAGAAAATCTAATATCAGGTATCAAACCAAGACTAGAACACTGGGCAGAGCAATCAGAAGTCAACCCAGACAAGAAATCGAAAAAATAAATCAAGATTAAAAAAAATGCTCAAAACAGGGTAACAGTGATGTTATTATGTGAAAGAAGACAACATTAAAACAATAAAGAGGAACTAAGAAATGTAGTCATAGATCTTCCATATGGAGAGGAAGATAAGGTGATACAAAGAAATAAAAGTTAGGTTTAAATTTAGAAAAATATGGGTAAATAATAAGGTAACCACAAAGGAGACAAACTATCCTGCACATCAAAATAAAATACAAGAAAAAAATGTAGACTCAGCAGAAACAAAATCAGCAACAATGAATAAGAGGAAAGGACAATATATAAAGATAATCTACTCAGCACATAAAATTAAGTGAGAAAAAGAAAGTGTCAACAACACACAAAGAAAGACATCAAAATGATAGCACTAAATTCATACCTATCCATAATTATGCTGAATGTAAATGGACTAAATGCACCAATAAAGAGACAGAGAGTGGTAGAATGGATTTAAAAACATGATCCATCTATATGCTGCCTACAAGAGATACACCTTAGAGACACAAACAAACTAAAACTCAAAGGATGAAAAAAACATATATCAAGCAAACAACAATCAAATAAGAGCAGGAGTGGCGATATTAATTTCTGACAAAATAGACTTTAAAGTTAAACCCATCAAAAAGGATAAGGAAGGATACTATAGACTTATTAAAGGGACAACACAACAAGAAGATATAACCATATTAAATATTTATCCACCCCATGACAGGACTGCAAGATACATAACACAAACTCTATCAGCATTGAAAAGGGAGATAGACAGCTCCACAATAATAGTAGGAGACTTCAACGCACCACTTTTGATGAAGGACAGGACATCCAGAAAGAAGCTCAATGAAGACACGGAAGATCTAAATACCACAATCAACCAACTTGACCTCACAGACATACACAGAACACTCCACCCAACAGCACACAAGTATACTTTCTTTTCTAGTGCACATGGAACATTCTGTAGAATAGACCACATATTAGGTCATAAAGCAAGCCTTAGTAGAATCCAAAACATTGAAATATTACAAAGAATCTTCTCTGACCATAAGGCCATAAAAGTAGAAATCAATAATAGAAAAAGCAGGGAAAAGAAATCAAACACTTGGAAACTGAACAATACTCTGATCAAAAAAGACAGGATTATAGAAGACATTAAGGTGGAATAAAGAAATTTATAGAATCCAGTGAGAATGAAAACACTTCCTATCAGAGCCTTCAGGACACAGCGAAAGCAGTGCTCAGAGGTCAATTTATATCAGTAACTGCACACATCCAAAAACAAGAAAGGGACAAAATCAAAGAATTACCCCCTACAACTTGAACAAATAGAAAGAGAGCAAAAAAAGAAACCCTCAGGCACCAGAAGAAAACAAATAATAAAAATTAAAGCAGAACTAAATGAAATAGAAAACAAAAAAACAATTGAAAGAATTAACAAGACCAAAAGCTGGTTCTTTGAAAAAATCAACAAAATTGATAAACCATTGGCCAAACTGACAAAAGAAAAACAGGAGAGGAAGCAAATAACCTGAATAAGAAATGGGATGGGCAATATTACAGCAGACCCAACAGAAATTAAAAGAATCGTATCAGATTACTAGGAAAAATTGTACTCTAACAAATTTGAAAACCTAGAAGAAATGGATGAATTCCTAGAAATCTACCTACCTAAACTAACACAAACAGAGGCAGAACAACTAAATAGACCCATAACAAAAGAAGAGATTGAACAGGTAATCAAAAAACTCCCAACAAAAAAAACCACTGGCCTGGAAGGCTTCACTGCAGAGTTCTACCAAACTTTCAAAGAAGAGTTAACACCACTACTACTAAAGATATTTCAGAGCATAGAAAAGGATGGAATACTACCAAACTCATTCTATGAAGCCGCCATATCCCTGATACCGAAACCAGGTAAAGACACCACAAGAAAAGAAAATTATAGACCTATATCCCTCATGAATGTAGATGCAAAAATCCTCAACAAAATTCTAGCCAATAGAATTCAACAACATATCAAAAAAATAATTCACCATGATCAAGTGGGATTCATACCAGGTATGCAGGGATGGTTCAACGTTAGAAAAACAATTAATGTAATCCATCATATAAATAAAACAAAAGACAAGAATCACATGATTTTATCAATTGATGCAGAAAAGGCATTTGACAAAGTGCAATACCCATTCATGATAAAAACTTTCAGCAAAATAGGAATAGAAGGAAAATTCTTCAACATAATAAAGGGCATTTATACAAAGCCAATAGCCAACATCATCCTAAGTGGAGAGAGCCTCAAAGCATTCCCCTTGAGATTGGGAACCAGACAAGGATGCCCTTTATCACCACTCTTATTCAACATTGTGCTGGAGGTCCTAGCCAGAGCAGATAGGCTAAATAAAGAAAGAAAGAAAGAGCATCCAGATTGGCAAGGAAAAAGTAAAAGTATCTCTATTTGCAAATGACATGATCTTATACACAGAAAACCCTAAGGAATCCTCAAGAAAACTACTGAAACTAATAGAAAAGTTCAGCAGATTATCAGGATACAAGATAAACATACAAAAATCAGATGGATTCCCTACACCAACAAAAAGAGCATTAAAGAGGAAACCACCAAATCAATACCATTTACAGTAGCCCCCAAGAAGATAAAATACTTAGGAATAAATCTTACCAGAGATGTAAAAGACTTATACAAAGAAAACTACAAAACACATCTGCAAGAAACCAAAAGAGACCTGCATAAGTGGAAAAACATACCTTGCTCGTGGATAGGAAGACTTAACATTATAAAAATGTCTATTCTACCAAAAGCAAGCTATAGATTTAAGGCAATTCTGATCCAAATTCCAACAACATTTTTTAATGAGGTAGAGAAACAACCAACTTCATATGGAAAGGAAAGAGGCCCTGGATAATTAAAGCATTACTGAAAAAGAACAAAGTGGGAGGCCTCACTCTACCTGATTTTAGAACCTACTATACCTACTAGTACAACAACAGATATATAGACCAATGGAACAGAATTGAGAATCCAGACATAAATCCATCCACATACCAGCAGTTAATATTTGACAAAGGCCCCAAATCAGTTAAATTGAGAAAAGACAGCCTTTTTAACAAGTGGTGCTGGCATAACTGGATATCCGTCAGCAAAAAAATGAAACAAGACCCATACCTCATTCCATGCACAAAAATGAAGTCAAAATGTATCAAAGACCTAAATATAAAACCTAAAATGATAAAGGTCATGGAAGAAAAAATATGGACAACGTTAGGAGCCCTAATACATGGCATAAACAGTATACAAAGCATTACTAACAGTGCGGAAGAAAAACTAAATAACTGGGAGCTCCTAAAAATCAAACACCTATGCTCACCCAAAGTCTTCACCAAAAGAGTAAAAAGATTACCTACAGGCTGGGAAAAAGTTTTTAGCTATGACATTTCTGATCAGCACCTGATCTCTAAAATCTACATGATACTGCAAAAATTCAACTACAAAAAGACAAATAACCCAATTAAAAAATGGGCAAAAGATATGAACAGACACTTCACTAAAGAAGACATTCAGGTAGCTAACAGATACATCATTAGCCATTAGAAAAATGCAAATCAAAACTGCAATGAGATTTCATCTCACTCCAACAAGGCTGGCATTAAACCAAAACACACAAAATAATAAATGTTGGAGAGGCTGTGGGGAGATTGGAGCATTTATACTCTGCTGGTGGGAACATAAAATGGTACAACCATTTTGGAAATCGATTTGGCACTTCCTTAAAAAGCTAGAAAAGAACTACCATATGATCCAGCAATCCCACTCCTTGGAATATATCCTAGAGAAATAAGAGCCTTTACACGAACAAATATATGCACACCCATGTTCATTGCAGCACTGTTTACAACAGCAAAAAGATGGAAGCAACCAAGGTGCCCATCAACAGATGAATGGATAAATAAATTATGGTATATTCACACAATGGAATACTATGCATCGGTAAAGAACATTGAGGAATCTGTGAAACATTTCGTAACATGGAGGAACCTGGAAGGCATTATGCTGAGTGAAATTAGTCAGTTGCAAAAGGACAAATATTGTATAAGACCACTATTATGAGAACTTGAGAAATAGTTTGAACTGAGAAGAAAACATTCTTTTGTGGTTACGAGAGGGGGGGAGGAGGGGGTGGGAGAGGGGTATTCACTAATTAGATAGTAGGTAAGAACTACTTTAGGCGAAGGGAAAGACAGCACACAATACAGGCAACGTCAGCACAACTGGAATAAATCAAAAGCAAAGAAGTTTCCTGAATAAACTGAATGCTTCGAAGGCCAGAGTAGCAGGGGTTGGGGTTTGAGGACCATGGTTTCAGGGGACATTTAAATCAATTGGCATAACAAAATCTATTAAGAAAACATTTTGCATCCCACCTTGGAGAGTGGCATCTGGGGTCTTAAATGCTAGCAAGCGGCCATCTAAGATGCATCAATTGGTCTCAACCCACCTGAATCAAAGGAGAATGAAGAACACCAAGGACACAAGGTAATCACAAGCCCAAGAGACAGAAAGGGCCACATAAGCCAGAGACTACATCAGCATGAGTCCAGAAGAACAAGATGGTGCCCAGCTACAACTGATGACTGCCCTGACAAGGAACAAAACAGAGAGCCCCTGAGGGAGCAGGAGAGCAGTGGGATGCAGATGCCAAATTCCTGTAAAAAGACCAGACTTAATGGTCTGTCTGAGACTAGAAGGACCCCGGTGGTCATGTGCCCCAGACCTTCTGTTGGCCCAGGACAGGAACCATTCCCAAAGCCAACTCTTCAGACAGGAATTGGACTGGAGAATGGGTTGGAAAGGGATGCTGGTGAGGAGTTAGCTTCTTGGATCAGGTGGACACTTGAGACTTTGTTGGCATCTCCTGCCTGGAGGGGAGATGAGAGGGTAGAGGGATTTAGAAGCTGGTGAAATGGATGAGAAAAGAGAGTGGAGGGAGGGAGGGGGCTGTCTCATTAGGGGGAGAGCAATTGGGAGTGTGTAGCAAGGTGTATATAAGTTTTTGTGTGAGAGACTGACTTGATTTGTAAACTTTCACTTAAAGCACACACACAAAAAAAAAGATCTCTACACTTCTCATGTCAAATGCAATCTGTTATGTGGCACAGGGTCTCTTTCATTTACCATACACCTGTACTGCCGATGAGTCAGAAGCAGTGTTCTTGCATTTCCCAGGAATATTTGAAATGCAAAGTCTTACTTTTCCTAGGAGAACTCAGTCTAAGTGACTTTTCCCTGGTATGACAGTTCCTACCAATGCACAGGAACTTTCTTGAGCTAGCAAGGATAAAAAAAAAAAAAAGGATATTTAAACCAAAAGGTCTGCAGTTTGAATCCACCAGCAGCTCCTTGGAAACCCTATGGGGCAGTTCTACTCTGTCCTTTAGGGTCGCTATAAGTTGGAATCGACCCGAGGGCAATGGGTTTGTTTTGTTTTGTTTTCTCTGAGAAATATATTCGCAAGCAACCAGTTGCTCTCAAGTCATTTCTGACACATTTTGACTACACGTGTGTCAGAATGGAACTGTGCTCCATATGGTTTTCAATGGCTGATTTTTTGGAAGTAGATTGCCATCTTGGACCTTTTTCCAAGATGCCTCTGAGTGGACTTGAACCTTCAATTGTTTGCTTAGCAGATGAGTGCGTTAACTGTTTGCACTACCCAGGGACTCCATATTTACAACCAAAAAAAAAAACAAACAAACCTGTTGCCATCAAGTGGATTCTGACCCATAGTGACCCTATAGGACAGAGTAGAACTACTCCATAGTGTTTCCAAGGAGTGGCTGGTGGATTTAAATTGCAGACCTTTCGGTTAGCAGCCATAGCTCACCGTAAGTCTTAACCAGTTAGTGCCAATTTAAAGACCTGGGTTCAATTCTCAACCAATGAAACTCCTGCACAGCCACCACCCTACCCCTCAGTGGAGGCTTGACTGTTGCTAGGATGCTGAACAGGTTTCAGCGGACCTTCCAGAAGAAGGACTAAAAAAAAAGGCTTGGTAATCTACTTCCAAAAATCAGCCAGTGAAAATCCTATGGATCACAATAGTCTAAACCACAATGAGTCATCGAGTCATGGATTGAATTATGTCCCCCAAAAATGTGTGTATCAACTTGGTTAGGCCATGATTCCCAGTATTGTGTGATTGTCCTTCATTTTGTGACTGTAATTTCATGTTGAGAGGATTAGGGTGGGATTGTAACACCACCCTTACTCAGGGCACCTCCCTGATCCAAGGTAAAGGGAGTTTCCCTGGGTCGTGGCCTGCACCACATTTGATCTCTCAAGAGATAAGAGGAAAGAGAAGCAAGCAGAGAGTTAGGGACCTCACACCACCAAGAAAGAAGCACCAGCAGCAGAGTGTATCTTTTAGACTCCAGTTTCCTGCGCAGAGAAGCTCCTAGTAAAGGAGAAGATTGACAAGAAAGACCTTCCTCCAGAGCCAACAGAGAGAAAAAACCTTCTCCTGGAGTTGACATCCTGAATCTGGACTTTTAATCCACTTTACTGTGAGAAAATAAACTTCTCTTTGTTAAAGCCATCCACTTCTGGTATTGCTGTTATAGCAGCACTGGATGACTAAGACACATGGGAGTGGCACAGGACCAGGCATGGGGTCTACTGTGTATGGGGTCACTATAAGTCATGGGTCGACTCGACGGCAGCTAACAACAACAATTGCAAAGTAAAAGATTAAAGCACAGATGAAATTCTTCCAAAATGTTGAGAGTGGGGCCAAGAGTAACACCTCCCTAGGTAGCTACCTTAAACCAGACTTTGACAATTTGTGCCTTGTGTTTAGAGGGGATAGGATGTGACCTATGGTATATCCAAATCTATAGTTTTAATTAGTAAATGTGTGCAACTTACTCAGATATATTCATGAACCAGGTTTAAGTTCACCCTGCTAAGTCTGGCACATGTATAGATGTATCAGCATACCATCCCTAACGTACACTTGCCATGGACAGATCTTCGAGAAAAAAAAAAAGAAAAAATCCTTGCTGGCATAGAAATAGGCATGGGCAGACATGCAGACTCTATATTTTAAAGTGGCTAGGTGTCTGAGTGTGTATTTGATACACACGTAATGGCCCATAGATACCCCTCAGTGGTTAAGACATATCATGTCAGAATTGAACACTTAGAATGTATGTGCAGGCAGAAATTGTGAAAATACCTTGTATTTGCATCTTACCTTGTAATTTTCAAAGCATTTTAAAAATATTAGATTTTTTGAAATCACCAGTGAGGGAGGAAGTGTCTACAGATATCATTATCCAATTTGACAGATGAAGTACAAATAAGTAGAACTGAATTTTTCTGGGTTCATAGGAGCCTTTACTTGGTTACCAATAATTATGAACCTCCTTCCTCCTACACAGTCTTCAACATTCAGGTACCTCTAGACTAGAACGCCCAGGGTAAAGCAGGTCCATCTCATTCAGAACTGCAGAGAAAGAATCACCCCAAACGGTGATTATAACATTGGGGAACAAACCCCTCATTAGAAGCTGGATGACACTTTTCTAATATAACTGCAAAAACTGAAGTATTTTAGGAGTACGTAAGTCTCTAGGAGCTGGCTTTAAAATGCAAGTGTGTGCTGTGAAAGAGATTATAAATTGAGATCAGGGAACTACATCTAAGTAGAATGAGACTTAGATCTTTTTTTCTGTATTTGGAAAATATTTTTTTATTGAGTGCCAGCTGTAAAACCCACAGCACTGAGCAAGTTACAGCAGTGAGAGGGTGAGAAGAGATACTCAAAATGAGTTAAGCTATGGTGCCTGCCCTCAGGGGATGTTCACTCTAAAAAGAGTACATAAATAACTGGTAAACAGTAACAATTTCCAGAAAGCTGGGACATCAGGTGCTGAGGAAGGAGTGTGGCAGGATCTGCATTGCGATTACGGGAAGGAAGTAAGGGGAGGGACTGGTTGGAAAGAGTCCGCGCAGGATCCTGGTGCTGAGTTGAGAGACACATGGGGCAGCTTGGAGAATGGAGGTCAGGGCATTCCTCAGCCTTGGCAGAATCAAAGTTCTCTGCTAAGTGAGGGGAAACAAGAAATTAGCTAATGTTATGGATTGAATTGTATCCCCCCAATATGTGTGTCAACATGCCTAGATCATGATTCCCAGTATTGTGTGGTTGTCCTCCATTTTGTGATCTGATGTAATTATCCCATGTGTTGTAAATCCTAACCTCTATGATATATTGACTTGATAGTAACGAGTTTGATTTTTGGTTTGGTACAATGTTAATAAGGCAGGATTAGAGTCAGTTACATTAATGAGGCAGGACACAATCTACAGGATTAGGTTGTATCTTGAGTCAATCTCTTTAGAGATATAAAAGAGAGCAGTGAGCAGAGAGGAGAGGGACCTCATTACCACCAAGAAAGAAGAGCCAGGATCAAAGTGTATCCTTTGGATTCAGAGTCCCTGTGCCGAGAATCTCCTAGACCCAGGGGAAAATTGATATCAATACACATGTAGATCTTCAAGGAACACCAGGCCCACAGATGTTGAAAGGAGACAGACCTTCCTCCAGAGCCAACAGAGAGAGAAAGCCTTCCCCTAAAACTGACGACCTGAATTTGGACTTCTAGCCTCCTAAACTGTGAAAGAATAAATTTCTGTTTACTAAAGCCATCCACTTGTGGTATTTCTGTTAGAGCAGCACTAGATAACTAAGACAGTTATTAAGAGAAACCAAAGCCACAGGCCTGGGGCCCACACAAGTAAGTTCTTTAAAGAAGAGCAATGTATACCTCAACCTTTGCCAACAGTGGTGGGAAGGGTGCTCTGAGTCCCATGAACTGAGTCAATTAGGCCAAGTGAAAAGTCTGGTAGGAGACACTGTACTTCCTTTTTATTGTATCTGGTCCCCCAGGTGCTCCCCACTCTAAAGCCTATGGGTGCTGGACTGCAGTGAACAAAGAGTGGAAGAATCTGAGGAAAGCCTGGGCTGAGAACAAAGGACATAGACTCCACTGGGATATATCACTCTTATTTGCAACCACGAGTGGAAGATGTAAAGAAAGAGATCTATAGTAGCAGTGTGGTCCAAAACAGCAGCATCAGCATTGCCTGGGAACTTGTAAGCAATGCAAATCCTCAGGCCCCTTCTCAGGCCAAGTGAAATAGGAATTCTAGGGGTGAGACCCAACAATCTTCTTTTTATTTTTTTTAAACTTTTTGTGAAAATATATATAAAAAATATACACCCATTTAACAATTTTTACCTGTACATTTCATTGACAATGGTTACATACTTCATATTATTTTACCATCTCACTATTTCGACCCTTTTGTTTCACCACCATTAGCTTATACTCTCTGCACCTTAAAGTTCTCGTCTGTTCTTTAGAGTTACTGTAGTCACTTCAATCTCATATAGGTAATTCTTCAGTAGGGTGTGTCTCGGTCATTTAGTGTTGCTGTAACAGAAATACCACAAGTGGATGGCTTTAACAGAGAGAAATTTGTTCTCTTACAGTCCAGTAGGCTGAAAGTCCCAATTCAGGGTGTCAGCTCTAGAGGGAGGCTTTCTCTGTTGTCTCTGGAGGAAGGTATTTGTTGTCAGTCTTCCTCTGGCCTAGGAGCTTCTCCGCACACGAACTCCGGGTCGAAAAGACACACTCTGCTCTTGGCACTGCTTTCTTGGCAGTATGATGTCTCCCTGACTTTCTGCTCAATTCTTTCTTTTATATCGTAAAAGAGATTGGCTTAAGACACTATCTAATCTTGTAGATCTCATAAATATAACTACCACTAATCCATCTCATTACATCATAATGATAGGATTTACAACACATAGGGAAATCACATCAGATGACAAAATGGTAGACAATCATACAATACTGGGAATCATGACCTAGCCAAGTTGACAGATATTTTGGTGGGGGATACAATTAAATCCATGACAGGGTGCAATGATCAAGGTAGGTTGTCTTAGTTATCTAGTGCTGCTATAACAGAAATACCACCAGTGTATGGCTTTAACAAATAGAAGTTTATTCTCTCACAGTCTAGTAGGCTAGAAGTCTGGATTCAGGGCACCAGCTCCAGGGAAGTCTTTCTCTCTCTGTCAGTTCTGGGGGAAGGTCCTTGTCATCCATCTTCCCCTGGTCTAGGAGTTTCTCAGCACAGGAACCTCAGGTCCAAAGGACACGCTCTGCTCCTGGAGTTGCTTTCTTAGTAGTATGAGGTCCCCATTCTTCTAGTCTATTTGAGTGGTGGCTCTACCCTTTGAGACCCCAGAAGTCGTGGCCCTACCCTTTAATACTAAAGCAGCTCTGCTTCCTGTGTTCTTTGTCTCTTCAGCTTCTGCTTCCCGGTTCCTTGGTCTCTTGGCCCCTTGGGCCTCGCCACCCACATCTACCCTGCTGGGGCAAGTATTCCAAAGCTCTATAGCTTCACTGATAAGTGCCTGGAGACACCCCACTCTGCCAGTAAACACCAGCTGGAAAGCACTCAGCTCTCTTGCTCTGTGCGTCGGCTCCAGAGACTTCTGGTATTCTTGTTATAGCAGTACTAGGTAACTAAGACACAGACGTCCTTTATTTATTGGGCTAAATTGTTGTTTAGTTTAAAGATTACTTCACGGGATAATCTGGCTCAAGTGTCAAAAGTTGTTTCCAGACAATAGCAATCATGTTTTAATAGGCCTTCCAGGGACTTTTGGAGTCCCTGGGTGGTGTAGTTAATGTGCTTGGCTGCTACACCGAGAGGTTAGAAGTTCAAGTCCACCCCAGAGTCAACATGGAAGAAAGGCCTGGTGATCGACTTCCAAAAAAATCATCCATTGAAAACCCTATGGAGCACAGTTCTACTCTGACATACACAGGGTCACCGTGAGTCAGAATCAACTTGATGGCAACTGGTTGGTTTTGGTCCAAGTGATTCCAATGCACACTACAATTTGAGAACTACAGCCCTGAAATGTCCCTGAATAGTGTTCAGTTTTCTGGGCTGGGTAAGAAGTGGGATAGGTTAGCACAGGGGAAAAAATGTTTCTCTGTGGCCTTAATGTGCCTGCAAACCAGCACGGGATGATGGCCAAAACCCCAGACCCCAACCTTGTACCCTAGAGTGGTCCCAGGGAAACTCAGGAACCGGTAGCTATCCACTCAGAAGATACCATCAGGTTTAGGTTCTGCTTAGTTTTGAGGAGCCCTCCCTAAGTGACCCTTTCTGTGATTAGCTCAGAGATTCTGAGGACCACTAGATAAAGGCTTTGTCCTCGACCTTCTCCATTCCACCCTGCCAATCTGTAACTCCAGATTAATCCAACCAATGATTTTTGCAGGCTCTTTACCCAAGTTGATCGGTCTTGCTCACAAAAAGCATAAAACAAGGATATTTGAATAGAAGACATATACATTCTTCCTAACATCACTTAAGTCTTAAATGTCATTCATGTACTCAACCATTCATTCAACAAACAAAAAAAAAACCAAACCAATTGTCATTGAGTTGATTCTGACTCATGGTTACCCTATGTGTTTCAGAGTAGAACTGTGTTCTATAAGGTTTTCATTTGCTGATTTTTCAGAAGCAGATTGCCAGGCCTTCCTTTCCAGGTGCCTCTGGGTAGACTTGAACCTCCAACTTTTCGATTAGCAGCTAAGTATGTTAACAATTTGTACCAACCAGGGACTCTGATACGCTACCCACTAGGGAGATGAAGATATACAGGACCAGGACCACACATCCTGCAATTGTGCAGACCATGTACAACACAAAGACCTCAGCCTAAAAGTGAGAAAGGGCTGAACCCCAAACTGTAATCACCTTGCCAAGCCTTGACCCTGGCCCAGAGTTGTGTTTGCCCAGAGGAAGGGGCACTTTTTCTAATCCACACAAAAGTGCCATCAGCTTGCCAAGCCTTGTACTTTCAGGGTTGCCTTTATCCAGAGAAGAGTACTTTTCTCTAATATTCACATTTAAGGCTAAGTGAAGTCTACTCTGACAACTAAGGTTTATGACCTTGCAGAGATTACATTCATGAAGGTGGGTCAAACAAGTAGTTAGGATAACATGTGATAGGTATTCTAAGAAAGATTTGTCTAATATGTTGTCGAAGCATCAAGAAAAGAGCTCATTATGCCTCTAGTATTTAAGCATTTTTTCATAGAGAAGGAGCATCTAATTTATTTTAAGTCTTTCTTGATTCCCTTAAGCACCTACACATGTTGACCTTTACTCTCGGCAGATGATCTTGCCAACTCCTTCACTAAGATAAGCAGGGCCATCAGACTTGAATTTTCTCCTCTCCAATGTCCTTCTATATCACCATCAATCACCCTTTGCTCCTTCTTTCACTTCTGTCATTGGTGCCACACCCCCATTTCCTCTGAGACCCTGCTGCATCAGTTCTCCATTCTCTCACTCACATATTGCTTCAGTCCTGGCTCTGCTCCCTGAGCTGACAGAGGTATTCAGACTTCCTCTGTTCTGATACATTCCTCCACCTCTACTGATTTCCTATGAAACTACTGCTGTGTTTCTCTCCTTTCCTTCACTGTCATCTTCTTTTGCATTTTTCTCATCTTCTCATCAAGCCCTAACAAAAATAATAGTTAACACCTTTCTATCTGCCGGCCATTGTCCTAAGTGCTTAAATAATAGGATATATTAACTAATTTAGTCATCATAGTAATAGTGTATGGTAAATACGATTATTAACTCCCTCATTTTACAAGGTGTGAGAACTGAGCACAGAAAGAGTAAGCCATTAGCCCAAGAACACACAGCTGGTAAACGGTAAAGCTAGGGTTCTGATGCAAGCCCTCTGACTCTAGAGCCTACTTTTAACCATTACATTATCTGCAGAAAACATATCTGAAGAGCCTGCCAAATCCATGCTTAAATGAAATAGATCCTCTTCTTCTGAATAGGCTTTTAGGTTTCTTTGCAAATTAATGGAGTCAAAATGATACTAGGGAAGTTTTCTACCTACTATCACCCACCCCAGTGTCTAAGCTTTAGGCCCGTGTGAATCCAAAACATATTCTGTTATACCTTTCACCCAGAACAGTGAGCAGATGGACACTCGCCTTACACCGATTATCTAAAAGGAGACATGCAAGTGATTCTTCTCAGAAAAAAAGGACCTGCTCCAAGGTGATTTGAAACAGAAACTGCTAGCAATTTTTAAGTAACTAAATATACCACATATATACAAATATGTATATACATGTATACATGCAGAAAGGATTGTGAGGAGGAACAATTACAAAAATATTAGCATAAATTATTTCTGGGCTTTGGAATTTCAAGAGGTTTTTATTACCTTATTTATACTTTCTCTACCATACAATTAATACATATATTTATTACTTTATAATAAGAAAAATGTTTTATAATATTAAAGAAAAAACTGCAAAAACCGAAGGCTGTGGTAGACTGAATCACCAGAAGTCTCAGCTCATGACATTACAATACCCTTGCTCAGTCCAGACCCTGCTCTTGTTTTATTTATGTATTGGTTCCTTTTTATCCCCACTCTCCACTCCACCTGTTCTCTCCAACAGAAAACTGCTCTAATATATTTGACATATATCTTTATATGAGTATACTCATAAAGTACATAACGCTCTTATATGTGAGTATATGCTTTTTATTTATATAAATGTTTTTACATATCTATTTCTTCTAACAAAATATAACTACCTCCCCAAGGAATCAGAGTTGATTTACATTTGTTATTCCATAATAAAGTATGGAATCTGGCACAGAGGAAGGGCACAATAATTGCTTATTGGACTGAACTGAAATTTTACTACTGTTCTTTCTTAAAATGCTCACCTTTCCTATGCTTCTGTGGCACTTCTTTCTCCTGGTTTCTCTCCTGCCTTTCAGTTCCCTTGATATGCCCTTCCTTCGTCTCATCCCTGATTATAGGCGTTAAACCAAAAAACTAAACCCAGTGCCGTCGAGTCGGTTCCGACTCATAGCAACCCTGTAGAACAGAGTAGAACTGCCCCACAGAGTTTCCAAGGAGCGCCTGGTAGATTTGAACTGGCAACCCTTTGTTTAGCAGCCGTAGCACTTAACCACTATGCCACCAGGGTTTCCTGATTATAGGCATTACCTAAGATTTAGTTTTATCTCCCTTCTTCTCTCACTCCACCTGACCTCACGATCAGATGCATCCGTGCCTGTGGTTTTAATTATCATTTTGACAGAGATGTCTTCCAAATCTATATCTCTACCCTTACCTTCCTTGCCAAGCCATATACCTACGCCTTCATGTAACAGCTAAAAGTTCTGTAGGCATCTCACCTTCAAAGGTACTCCACAGAATCATCACCTTACTCACCTCTCCCCTTGCCAAAACCTTTATTTTCTCTCAGGGGTGGGTGTCAGCATTTTTCTGGTCCCTCAATCTCCTCTTTAATAAATTTCTCCCTTGTCTTTCACTCTGAGTTTGGAATCAGTCGCTAGGTTCTTTCATTTCTACCTAATGTAGAAATTCACAGTCAGGAGTTGTGCTGCATGCTGAGAATAGAGGGATGAGCAAGACAGACAAGCTTTCCACCCTTGGGAGACACACAATAGACAAATAAATGAGCATTGTGTTACACGGTAGTCCATGCTAAGAAGGAAGTAAGCAGGGTGGTGTGGATCACTGGGGACATAAGGGTGGTCAGAAAGGGGAATGAGACACTCTACATGATGAGAAGGGACCCTCTCATGACCAGACCCAGGGGAAGAGAAAACAATTCAGGTTCAGGGGTCAGCAGATGCAAACATCAAAGAGGAAGGAGCATCACATTGTCAAGGACTGGTAATGAGGCCTTTGTGGCTGGAGTTTATTGAGGACAGAGAGATCAAAAAGGATGAGGGTGATGGATGGAAGAGGCTAGATCACGGAGGGCCTTAGACACCATTTCTAGGCATTTTAACTTTATTCTAAGTGTGATAGAAAATCAAACAGCATCTAAGCAGAGCAGAGATCTGAGCTGATTTGTGCCTTTAAAAGATCACTTTCCCTGATGCAGGAAGAATGAATGGGAGAGGGATGAGACAGGGAGCAGGGAGGCAAGTTCAAAGTTCAAAATTTTTGCAGCAGGCCAGGAGAGAGGTAGCAAGAGCTTGAACTACAGGACAGCAGTGATGATGGTGAGAACATGTGTATTTGAGACATATGTTGGAGAAAACTCCAGTAGGACCTGCTGATGGAGGGTGAGGGAAAGAGAAGAATCAGAGATGATTAAGGATTTCTGATATAAACAACTAGGTAGATGATAATTTTATTTCTTAAATTGGGGACATAGAAGGAGGAACAGAGACAGCTGGCAGTTGGGTACAGCAGAGAATTAAGAGTTTTGTTTAGACATGCCAAATTTAAGATTCCAATGAGACATCCTGTGGAGATGTCAGGTTGACAGTTGGATATAATAACCTGGAACACCATGGAGAGGTGCTGGGATGGAGATACATTTGGGAGACATCATCGTAGAGATGGTATTTTTGCCATGGGAGCACAAAGATAGAAGAGAAGAGGGGAGAGGAGAGGAAATCAGTTCCTGAAACACTTCAGCATTTGGAGGTTCTGTCTAAGAGGAGGAGCCAGCCAACTGCACGAGCGGCAGACACTAGTGACATATAAAATCCATGAGAGTGTGATGTTACGGAACTAAGAAAGAAGAGTGTTTTATAGAGAGAGGAGTGGAATGTGCCAAATGTGACTAAAAGACCAAGATAAGGCTAGAAAACACTCCTTGGTTTCAGGATGATAACGACTGAAGAGTAATTTTGGTAAAGCAGTGCTGTGAGCCAGACTGGAGTGAACTGAATAGTAATTTGTAGGTGAAGAAACAGAAGCAGTATATATAGACAACACTTTGGAGAATTTACTATCAATGGGGCCATAGGTAGAGAAGGATGTGGTATCCACGGAGGCCTTTTTGAAGTTGGGGAGTAATAGAGCATGTTTGTGTATTGGTGGGAATGAATGGTAAGGAGGGAGACAGAAGAAATGATGAAGAAGGGTAGACAGAAGGTACTAGACTTTGATAAAAGGGGGACTTTTTCCACCCCGGAGGAGGAATGTTAGAGAAAATGGATGCACGTATACACACAGAGATACATGTATAGACCTGGTCACTAGGAGAGAGGGAATTCTCCTCTGATGGTTTCCATCTTCTCAATGAAGAGTGACGGAGATCATCAGCTATGATAGAGAGTGGAGAAGGGGAAAAGGTCTGGGGGTGGGGTCTTAGGACCAAGCCTGCAAACTCTCCGCATGGTTTCTCACATTCTCTTGCTGCTTCCAGCACAGCAGCCCTCATTCAGGCCCTGATTGTCTCCTCCTACACTACCACCATGGCCTCCTAACAAATCTTCTCATGCCCTGCCCCCTCAGTCCCTCAATCCTTTATCTACTTGTCCCTCAGCAGGATACTCCTAAACCCCAGATCTGAGGGTTGATGCACCATGGAAACCCATTTTGCACTTCACTGGATAAAGATCAACGCTCTTACTCCTTATCTGGTATACAAAAACAAAGAAACAAACCTGGTTGTGTTAAGTCAATTCTAATTCATGGTGACTCTATGTATTCTAGAGTGGAATTGCTCCATAGGGTTTTCTTGGATGTAATCTTTACAGAAGCAGATCACCAGGCTTTTCTTCCCAGTGCCGCTGGGTAGGTTCAACCCGCCAACCTTTAAGTTATTAATCAGGCACAAACCATTTGGGCCGCCCTGGAACCTACGCTGGAACCCCCAGTGGTGTAGTGGTTAAGTGCTACAGCTGCTGACCAAAAGGTCGGCAGTTCGAATCCACCAGGCGCTCCTTGGAAACTCTATGGGGCAGTTCTACTCTGTCCTATAGGGTCGCTATGAGTCAGAATCAACTCGACAGCACTGGGTTTGGTTTTTCGAAACCTGTACCGGGATACTGTGTTCTCCATCTTCTGGCCCAATCTACTTTTGCATGTTTACACCCAATAAACTCCCTTCGCCTCTGCCTTTTGCTCAACCACAGCAGCCTATTCATTACCTGCCCTGAATGCTATGAAATCTCTCACTTTTAGGTCTTTGTTCAAACTCTTTTTTTTTTCTACCTGGCATGGCTTCTTCCCCCTTACAGAAGATCCCATTCCTTAAATATGCAACACGAATCCCACTTATTTCAAGAAACTTCCCAGATCCTTCCATTAAAATTAATTTCTACCTCCATAGCTCCTTATTTCTTTAAAACTTCAAAATCTGTCTTGTATTATAAGCATGCATTTATGCATGTATATTTGTCTGTGTGTGTGACTGCATCTGTCTCTAGGGGAGGAACAAATGAAGAAGGAAAGGAGGAAGGAATGGGAGGGAAGGAGAAAAAAGAAATGAAAAGTGGAGATGCCTCAAGGGTGCCTGTTGGTTTACCTCAATGGCTTGAATAAATCTGCTCAACAGCGCTTCCCAAGACAGCAAAAGCCTTAGCCACTACCCCAGCCTACTCCATCTTCTTTTCATGGGTTTACTGCAGGCATCCGCAGCTGGCAAGTCTCTTCCCCTCCCCTCTGCTTCCTCTCTTCCTTTCTCTCCCCGTGCCTCCATCTTAGATGCCCAGTCAAATCTTAAGGAGCAGCTCCATCTCTGAAAAGAGCAGGAGGAGGGAACTGAGAGAAGTGGGGCAGAGCCATGAAAATGCGATGTTGAAAAATTCATGCTAAACGAAGCACGTGCTCCCCTCCCCTCCTCGGCCTCCCATCTGATAAAATCCTGGCAGAGGCAAAGGCCTTGCTTTCCAGGTACATGCGGAGACCAGGGGAGCCTCAGCCAAGTTTGTCTGAGGTGATCAGAAAGTCACCACCGGTGAGAGAGGCGCTTGCTGCTGGGGGCCCTGAGGGGTTAAGGAGAATGGGAGGCAGCAAGAAGAGGCGGGAAAGGAGGGATCCTCTCCATCTACACCCAAAACTGCTTCCCTGTAGCACCTCCTCCTTCAGGCCTGGGGGGGTCACTGTCCTCCACAGCCCCAGGTGCGGGTTTAGGAATCCTCAAAGGCAGGCGGGGCGTGACCCTGCCTGGGCAAGTGACCCGCTTCAGTCCATTTCATTGAGCACAGTTTGCTCAGAGCCTGAGGCAAGAGAGTCGAGGGGGGCCCGCTTCTAGATGTCTGAAAAAGCCCGATCTCGTTCCTAGCCCTAGTCTCTTACTCCCCTCGCAAAGCACTGCAGAGGCTGCGGCCTGATTAATGCTGTGCGCTGATAAGTACAAGGAGATGGGATTGCGATTCCCGGCAAGCGGCCCGGCTCCCCTGCGGAGAGGAGACTCTGGCTGCTCGACTGCGACCCCTGGCGGCCCACGGAGAAACTCGGCAGAGCTTCAAAAGCGAATCGGGCCACCAGACTGGAAGGGAATATTTTACAAGAAAACGGGGTAAGAAATATATACCCCAGATGGTGCAGGGCTGCGGTAAGGGGACTGAAAGGAAAGCCTATTTTGCTTTCTTATAATCGAAACAGGAAGGAAGGGAACGATCTGTTGGGGATGGTGGAGACTGGCGGAGGGTAATGGGAGGGGGTAGGTGGAAATGTGAAAATCTGTTTATAGCTGGAAAGGAATCTACTTAATATGATGCCTACACAAAATAAGACTTAAAAGTTTTTCCCTGCTCTGAACTCTACTTCCTTCATCTTCACTTCTAACCAGCAGTAAGCTCAAATTTCACTGTTTGTACCTGATTTTCCGGTTCATACCCCCCCAAACCAGCTGTATTTTGAAAAACACACTTATCCAGGGGAATAGAGCTGGCTCTACAGTGCCTTCAGTGATTCTGGGTTAAAAGAGTCAATACAAGACAGGAGTTTAGAGTCTGGGCATTGAAGAGAGACTGTATAAATCCTGAGTACAAATCCAACGTATGTCACACACAAGCTGTGTGACCTTGAACAATTTGCTCAACCTCTCTGAACCTCAGTTGCCTTGTCTAGAAAGCAGAGTATAAGGAAAACTTGCCTCTAGGATTGTGGTGATAAAGAGGCCCTAGGTGTTCCTGACCTCGTTTTTGGATTCAGTACAGAGAAATCAGATGATGGTTCTGCATTCCTTTTCCTGGCAGGACCCTTTTGGGGTATGACTGTGATACACTCAGTTGAACGATAGGCCAAGAGCCCATGAGTAGCAGCTCTCCCTTGGGGGATGAGTCTTCCAGCTAGTCCCCTGACTCCTTCCCTCTCTTTGTCATCCATTCACACAGCATTCCAGGTAGGATCCACAAAGTGGTACATGTGGGTCTATATGGCTTGCAAGGAGCTTTTGGGCATGGAGGTGATCCCAGCTAGAGGTGAACTCTGATGCCTTCAGTGAGGTCTGAAAGATCAGTGTCGTTGCCTTTGGTGTCAGTATGGCAAACATTCAATGCCTTGAGTATGTAAGGTCTCTGCTAGGTGCTTGGAAGGTGGAGAGGTTCTCTAGGAGGACCCTGCCCCTAAGGCACAGTCTATCAGGAAAGTGTGACATACACAGAAGAAAAACTAAATAATAAGTAATGATAAAAGATGGTCTGTCAAAGGGTCAAATGAGGGGTTTGTCAAGCACTCTAGGAGATCAGAGAATTCAAAACTGATTCAAATCAAAGTTGAGGGATTACCTGAACCTCAAGTGCAATAGAAATTGGTCCTGGTACTTTGATGAAGTGAGGTCTTCCCTCTAATTCAGGATATGACTAGAATACATCCCTGGTGGGGAAGGAGAACATGTGCAGAAAATCCGGCTCCTCAAAGTAAGAGTCCCCTGAAGATACTGGCCCGTCTTTAGCACCAAGAGCTTAGGGCTCATTTCAGGGCATAGCTTTCCTCCAAAGACTCCACCTCTGAGACTGTGCCTGCTCAGTGACCATCTTCTGGAGGGCAAAACTGCTCACGTTAATTTGCAACTAACTTTTCTAGAGATGAGCAAGAGGAGAGAAGATGGCTACCTGGCTACTCATGATTTCTTATCCATTCATTCATCAGATCACTCACTTAAATCATCCATCCAACCTTTTAGCCATTCAGTTCCTCATTCACTCAGCAATTGTTATGTCACCAGCACTGTGCCCTCTGCTGTGAGAAGTACAAAATCATTGTTTTTCTTTTCCTTCTACCCTAAGCAAGAGCCTATATTCCCTGTTCAGTTATAGAGAATCTACTCTTCTGTCCCAACCAATGTGGGGGACCAGAGGAGCTGTGAGGTTCACAAGGCTCACTCCATTGCAGTACCGGTACCAGTTGCTGTCAAGTTGATTCCAACTCATGGCGACCCCACGTGTGTCACAGTAGAACTGTGCTCCATAGGGCTTTCAGTGGCTGAATTTTTGGAAGTAGATCACCAAGGCTTTCTTCCAATGCACCTTTGGGTGGACTCAAACCTCCAACCTTTCAGTTAGCAGCCAAGCATGTTAACCATTTGCACCAGCCAGGGGCTCCTCCACTGTAGTAGCAGGACCCTGATAAACACTGATCCCCACTACTCTGGTCACCAAACGCTCTCATATTGAATCTAATTGTTAGACCTCGCAGATCCACCTACCCACTTCCTGAAGGGACAAAGAAGAATATGGCTGAATGTACTGGCCCCTTAGGATCAGATCCAAATATGTATAGCCTTAGGTCCTGCACTAGACCTCTGGTGATAGACAAATGAGCTGGTCCCAAACTGCCCCTCCTAAGAGCTCGCTCCCTAGGGTGTTCACCTAGGATCATTCCAGTCACCTTTTTTCCTTGCCTGCCCCGTCTCACTCACACCCCCTGCCTTGGTGGGATCTGTGACAATCTGTGTTCTTTAAAATATTTTCTGGAGTGTATTTGTGCATCTTTAGTAATGGTGGGATGCTGTATAATTATCTCCCAATTCATCAGGCTCCTTAACAGGCAAATGCGTTTTTTTCCCAATAAGTTTCTCTGGCTGAGGCACCAATAGGCCTGTTGCTACGGAAACCAGAGCGTTGCTTTCTCTATTTTCATGGTATGTTGAAAGCCCTCCGTGTATGTGCATGCACACGTATGATGGCTGCTGGCTTTTTCAGCTCCTTTTTCCTTCTCTACTTTGCTGACCTGCCTGGCATTTTCCCTACATCACATGTTTCAGAATGTTCTCCCCTCGTCCACAGCCCCTGCCTGTCTCCTTCCTGCCTTTCACCGTTCCTCCACCTTCCCCTACCCTTCCATCTGGTGTTCTCAGCTGTTTAAAAAAGAAATACCAGTTGGCTTTGCATAAAGCCTAAGAGGGAGAGGGAAATAAAAGGTAATTATGGAAACAAAGCTTTGCAAAAGCCTTTGACCAACCAGGTGTTTCCGGCTGGATGGCTTACAGCCTCACCTGGCTGTCTTCCTAGAGCATGGGGCTTTCTCAGAGTAGGAGGAGAGGGGCTGGAGAGAGCACACAGCTTAGTGCAGGAATGAAGGAGGAGCATATCATGGCAGCACCATCTGCTGCTGCTGCTCCTGGCCACAGGCGAACGTACCTCCGCCCAAGTCACTGGGCTTGGTTCAAGGACTGTTGGAGGTGGGGAAGGCTCTTGAAGTGTATTTATTTAATCATTTATTCAACAAACATATACTGAAGACTTAGTATATGCCAGGCACTGTTCTAGGCACTGGGGATACACAGCTGGTCTTTGTCCTCAACAAGACAACACAGCAAGTACAAAGAGGCGATGTCATAATTAGGGGTTTGGGCTTAGGCATCAGGTAAACTTAAGTTTCAGCCCTAGGCCACCATTTCTTAGCTGTGACCTTGGATGAAGGACAAAACCTCTTTAAGTCTCAGTTTCCTGACCCCCAAAATAACATAGGGACTCCTGGCTGGGGCAGGTGGTTAAGTGATGAGCTACTAACTGAAAGGCTAACAGGTCAAACCCAGCCAGAGGAGCCTCAGAAGAAAGGTCTGGTGATCAGTTTCTGAAGGGCCACAGCCTTGAAAATCCTGTGCAGCCATTCTACTGTGAACATATGGGGTCTCCATGAGCTGGAATTGACTCAGCGGCAACTACTAACAGCAAAAGCAACATACTAATAATGTTGGTTTTGACAAATTTATTTGCGTTATCGCCTGGCATATAGCCCATGCTCAATAAATGTTGGTTGCCATTGTTGTCTTTGTCATCTGTCTTAGTCATCTAGTGCTTCTATTAACAGAAATACCACAAGTGGATGCCTTCAACAAAGAGAAATTTATTTTCTCACAGTCTAGTAGGCTAGAAGTCCAAATTCAGGGCGTCTCTCTGTTGGCCTTCTCATCAATCTTCCCCCAGATTAGGAGCTTCCCTGCACAGGAACCTCAGTCCAAAGGACCCACTCTGCTCCCAGCACTGCTTTGTTGCTGGTATGATGTCCCCAACTCTCTGCTTGCTTCCCTTTCCTTTTTATCTCTTGAGAGATAAAAGGTGGTGCAGGCCACACCCCAGGGAAACTCCCTTTATATTGGATCAGGAATATGACCTGGGTAAGGGTATTATTGCAATCTCACCCTAATCGTCTTTAACATAAAATTACAATCACAAAATGAAGGACAACTACACAATACCGGAAATCATGGCCCAGCCAAACCTATACACACATTTTTAAGGGGACGTAATTCATGACTGAAGTGCACTGAGGCAGGGATGATGCCACAGAGGAGGGGTTTACCTGGCATTTTCTAGGTGGGAAAGGTGGGGAGAGCATCTAGTCAGTAGGACCAGAATGTGCAGAGGCATGAGGTGTAGAGGAAGAAGTGATGCTGGGTGATCGAGCAGCAGAGCCACGGAGCGTCTGAGGGCTGGGGCCTGATAAACTCAGGCTGGGCTCTGAAGAACACTGATTGGTACCCTAAGGAGTTTGAACTTGACCCTCCAGTTAATGAGGATTGAGCAGGAGGGTTTTAGGTTTAAGAGTGACATGAGCAAATAAACTGTTTAGAATGAAGAGTTTTTCCTTGTGATACATGAAATCCCAAAATTAAGAGAATCCAAGATTTCCCTTGTTTAAAAGTAAGTGATGCCAGGTGCTCCTGGCCAGAATCCCTTGTTCTGATTTTGCCCATCCTTCCAGTCCACTCCAGGGCACACATCCTGGAGTATCAGATCCAGCGTGTCCTAGCTATGTAGCTTTAAACTAGGCACTCAGCCAGCCTGGTGCAATGCAAAAGGTAGATGAGATAACCCCTGAAGTCTCTTTTAGCTCTGGCTGGCGTGACTCTATAATTTAAGGGGAGTCTCCAGGTGGCGCAAATGCTTAAAACACTCAGCTCCTATCTAAAGGGTTGGCAGTTCAAGTCCACCCAGAGGTGACTCAGAAGAAAGACCTCGTGATCTATTTTCAAAAATCAGCCATTGAAAATCTGATGGAGCACAGTTCTACTCTGACACTCGTGGGGTCACCACAAGTGTAAATCCGCTTAACAGCAACTGGTTTATATAATTTAAGGACTTTAAAGGAAGAGAAAGCCTGGAGGTGGAACATCTGGCAAGAAGGAAAGATAACGTGTATAGAGAGTAGGGTGGTTGTTGCAGGGGCAGCAGAAATGAGGATCAGAATGATGAGGGGCTAGGAAGAGAGAGACCAGGCACAGACTGGAGACTAAGCCAGTGCTGGAGGGGAAGAATGAGAAGAGTTGGTGATAACTCAGAGGTTGTGGGGCTGGCAGGCTAATTCTGTTGTGCTTGGAGGTCGGAAGAAACTGCAAGTCAAGAAGTAAGATTGGATGCTCTGGGTTTGGCCTTGTTAAAAAGGAAACAGCAGAACTGCAAGATTTGCTTTGGTCATGTGATACATCCACCTTCATTCTCAACACTGAGCAAGCAGTCTTGAACTTCCCAATTTTAAATGATGCCGTGTTTCTCTTTTACCTTTTGTTTAAAATAAGACAATGGTATCTCTGAAAATAAGTGTCAACTTGAACTTCCATAATCAAAAGGAAATCAGAGTTGACCAAAAGTTATCAGGCAGTGAGCCAAACACGGGCAGTACAGTTTCCCAGCCCCTTTCCACTCTAAGGGTGTTTGCCCTTAGCAGGAATCTGTAAGGGGCAGAATGAAAGTTTATATTTTCAGGTGGACTCACAGGGAAGAGAGTTGGCCCCTGCCACTTCTCCATACCCCTATTGATTGATCTGTATTCTGCATTCTTTCAAAACTATTAGAATGGATTACCACTGGAATTATAACAAAAAAACACATGTGAACACATGTAAATATTTTTACTGGATTTGATGAGCTTCAAAAGATATATAGACATATATAGTTAAAATATTTTAAAATATTAGGAAGGTTTGGAGGGGAAGGAGGAGAAACATAGGCCCTATATGTGGGGACAGTAAAATCTGAGAAAGCCAGAACCTGTGTGTCTTAGTCATGCTTTGGCCCCCAAAACTCATGTCCTTGCCATATGTAAAACACATTCACCCCATCATCTCATAGCAAAAGTCTTAAATCAACTCCAAATCCAAAATCCAAAAATTCCTATTCATCTTTGAAATCTGGAATACAAGTTATCTACTTCCACAGTACAATGAAAGAAGAGGCACAAGCCAGACATTTCCATTTCAAATGCAAGAAATTGGAGGAAAAGAACGGATAACAGGCACCAAGCAAGTCAACAGAATACATTACATTAGTCCTCAAGGCTTTGAAAATAATCCTGTGTTCTCTGAGACAATTTACACAATGGTCTGCCCTCCAGACTCTAGGTATTGGCCACACTCTCTGGATTCTGAGTGGAGGCCCACTGGCTCTGGGCTTCAGCTTTGCCTTCCAGGCCCACTGGGATGGCAACTCGGCTCCCTCTGCTTTAGGCACATCATTCTCCTAGTCCATCAGAGTGGCAACTCCACCCTTAGAAACATCAGAAGCCATGGCTCCACCCCTTGAAACCCCAGAGGTTGTGGCCATAATCTTTTGAGACTGAGGCAGCTCAGGTCCCTGTGTTCCTTGTCTCTTCAGCTTCTGCTTCCTAGTTCCTTGGCCTCTCGCCCTTGGGCCTCACACCCACATCTGTCCTGCTGGGGTAAGTGTTCCTTCCAAAGCTCTGTAGCGCCACTGATAAGTGCCTGGAGGTACCCCACCCTGCCAATAAACTTTGGCCAGAAGGCACTTGGCTCTCTTTCTGCATGGATCAGCAAGCCTAGCTCCACCAATAAGTGCCCAGAGGCACCCCACCCCACCAGGAAGCCTCCTGCGCACAGGCACTCAGCAGTCTTGCTCCATGGGATGGTTCCACCACCATCTCCCACTGGTCTCCTGAATCTGCCGCTGCTGGTTCTCTGTTGCTGCTGGTTCTCTGCCACTGCTTCTCACCATCTACACCATCTCCAGTGTAACACCACTCCTCACTTCCTTCTGAGTCCTCTATCCATTCACCGTTTCAAAACTACTTTCACATTTTAGGTATCTGTCAGAGCAGCACCCCACTCCCAATGCCAAATTCTGTATTAGTCATCTAATGCTGCTATAACAGAAATACCGCAAGTGGATGGCACCAACAAACAGAAGTTTATTCTCTCACGGTTTAGTAGGCCAGAAGTCCAAACTCAGGGCGTCGGCTTTGGTCCTTGTCATCAATCTTCCCCTGGACTAGGAGCTTCTCCACACAGGAACCCAGGGTCCAAAAGACACGCTTTGCTCCCAGTGCTTCTTTCTTGGTGGTATGAGGTCCCCACTCTCTGCTCACTTCCCTTTCCTTTTATCTCATGTAAGGTAAAAGGAGGTGCAGACCACACCCCAGGGGAACACCGTTTACATTGGATCAGGAATGTGACCTTAGTAGGGGTGTTATAATCCCACCCTAATCTTCTAATCTTGCCTCATTAACCACAGGCAGAGATTAGGATTTATAACACATAGGAAAATTATAATCACAAAATGGAGGACAACCCCACAATATTGGGAATCATGGCCTAACCAAGTGGACACAAATTTTTGAGGGACACAATTCAATCCATGACACTGTGTAAGGTGGGACAAGTCAGAGATGGAAAACTCAAATATTTCCCATTAAAATGAGCCATAGAAAAGTGGTGAGACTGTATCCTATCAAAGACAGAAAACTTGAGACACCTGGAAAAACAAGGCAGTCCCTTCAAGTTCTGGCTCCCACAGGTTTCACGGTACTAGGTGGAGGTCTCAACTGATGTTAGTCCACTTAGGCCTCAAAACACCCATGTAAGATAAATATTCTTATGCCCTTAAAAAAATTGTCATTGAGTGCATTCCAATTCATGGCAACCCCAGGCATGTAAGAGTAGAACTGTGCTCCCTGGGGTTTTCAATGACTTTTTTCAGAAGTAGGTCACCAGGTCTTTCTTCTAAAGTGCTTCCGAGTGGACTCAAACCACCAACCTTTCAATTAGCAGCCAAGTGCATTAACTATTTGTACCTCCTAGGAACTTCTATACTCTTTTATATACTAAGAAATTGAAGTTAATCACAGAAAAAGACCAAACTTACTGGCCTGACAGAGACTGGAGAAACCCCGAGATTATGGCCACTGGACATCCTTTTAACTCAGTACCGAAGTCACTCCTGAGGTTCACCCTTCAGCCAAAGATCAGACAGACCCATAAAACAAAACGAGACTAAATGGGCACACCAGCCCAGAGACAAGGACGAGAAGGCAGGAGGGGGCAGGAAAGCTGGTAATGGGGAACCCAAAGTTGAGAAGGGGGCAGTGTTGACATGTCGTGGGGTTGGCAACCAGTGTCACACAACAGTATGTGTACTAATTATTTACAAAAAGCTAATGATCTCTGTAAAACTTCACCTAAAGCACAATTAAATTAAAAAGAAATTGAAGTTGAGGGCACTTGCCAAAGATCATACATCTATCTAATTAGTGGTGGCGCCTGTCATCAAGTCCATGTTTACCCAAATTCAAAACCTCCGCCAAATCTACCACTTAGACTAATGAACGGAAGAATAAGAGGACAGTCTGGTAAAAACAGGATTGACCATTGACAAGTTCACAGAAGTTAACACTTTTATCTCCTGGGTCCCCCAACCCCAGAACCTGGTTGATTACTGTCTGAATTATCTAGTGCTTCTACAAGTGGTTGGATTTAAAAAACACAAATTTACTTCCTCACAGTTTAGGAAGCTGGAAGTCCTAATTCAGGGCACCAGCTCTAGGGGAAGATCCTTGTCTCTATCAGCTTCTGTAGCGTCAGCTTTTGTAGCTCTGGCATTCCTTGATTCCTCGGTGATTTTCAAGAGGCATCTATCTGGCCCCCATTCATGCTTGCTTGTTTCTGTGTCTAACCTGCTCCTTTTATAACTTGTAAGTGATTAGGTTTCAGACACACCCTACACTGATATGGCCTCATTAACATAACAAAGAAGGCCCTATTCCCAAATGGGATTACATAAACAGGTATGTTGTCATCTTACTTATTGGGTGCCTCTGAGTCTATTTCCACTCTCGGTGACTCATGTGACGGGGCAAACTGCCCCATAGGGTTTTCTTGGCTGTAATCTTTACAGAAGCAGGTCACCAGCTCTTTCTCCCTCAGAGTGGCTGGATGGATTCAAACTGACCACCTTTCAGTTAGCAGCTGAGTGCTTAACCCTTGCGCCACCAGGGCTTCTTACATCTACCAGTATAAAGTGTTAGAATTCCAACACATATTTTGGGGGGACATAATTCAATCCATAATAACTGC
Organism: Elephas maximus indicus; assembly: GCF_024166365.1. Taxonomy (NCBI): domain Eukaryota; kingdom Metazoa; phylum Chordata; class Mammalia; order Proboscidea; family Elephantidae; genus Elephas; species Elephas maximus. The sequence goes on along the minus strand of NC_064822.1, from coordinate 71,863,496 downwards.
CAAGCCACTTTACCTTGTCCCCTCATACTCCAAATTTTCCTAGGCTCCAAATTTACTTTTCCCTCTCTCCCCTCCTCCTCTGAGCTCCAGTTCTGTCCATTTATAGCTCTGGATTCCAGCTGGTAAGAAGTAAGCAAATTGATGTAACCCGTTCATTCAAGAGTGTGAGAATCTGGTCGCTGTATTTTTACTTTCCTAGCTTCATAAAATCAGATAGGATCAAATGACTGATTGATGGAGTTGAAAGCAGTGAGACAAAATGAAGTGATGGATTTCAGGTAAAGAAAAAAAAAAAAGAAGGGGGGGTATTTTGGGTCAAATGATTTTTTTAAACAGCTTTATTGAAGTGTACTTGACATACAACAAACCACGCATATTTAAAGTATACCATTAGGTAGTTTGACATATGTAAACACCTGTGAATTCTCACCACACTCAAGATAATGAACATGACCGTCATTCCCAAAATTCCCTCTTGTAACACAAGTGAATTTTTGAATCCCTTAAATTGAGCTAGTTCCTAAGCTAGGCGACTTTTGGGATAAAAGTGTCTCTGGTAACCATAATGGAAACCACTAGGTTAAGAGTTCGGCAGCTAACCAAAAGATTGGCAGTTCGAATCTACCAGGTGCTCCTTGGAAACCTTATGGGGCAGTTCTACTCTGTCCTATAGGGTCGCTATGAGTCAGAATCAACTTGACGGCAACAGGTTTTGTGTGTGTGTGTGTGTGTTTGTGTGTGTATTGGGGGGGTAACCATAATAGGGCTCGATGGTGTATTTCTGAGCTAAATGTAGCTTTACAGGCAAAAGATTTTTGAAACACCTGTTTACAATTCTGGAAATAATTATGGAAAAAAAGCAGGCCATGAACCTGTTTGTAAACAAAAGTCATGTGGGTATGATAATCTCCAGAAAACACACAATGCACTTAATAGCATATTCCATACAGGTCCTGGTCAGGAAAATATTTGCCCTTATGATGGGGAAATTATACACTGGAAAATTCCAGCAGTTGGGAGTTCACTCTCCAGGCCCCTGGGACATTCCAGCAGATGCCACAGCTCACATCCAATGGGGCAAGAAGGTCAGAGCTGTGGAGGCTCCTCATTTCAGACAACTGTGCCAACAGCCAAATTTGGGGATTTTAGAAAAGTGAAATTCAAGATTGGGCAAGGACCTGTCACCAGACCGGAGTTCCTCAAGGACAGGAGGGATGCCTCATTTGTTTTGGTGTCCCTAATACCTATTATTTCCTAGCACAAGCCTGGAAGTGTTTGTTGGGAAGAAATGTTGACTAATTAATTGGAATACCTATTTGAAATGAAATGTTCTCTGGTTTCACACACAAATGGGAATTCTCAATGTAGCTATCCACGGAAATTATTTCACTCTAGAGGTGAGCTGGCAAAGAAATTTTTTGGGAGGCAGACTCTCACTAGGATCTGTTGATATTCAGTGGATTTCATGCACGGAGCACCTAAGCCAAACACCAGTTGCCACTGAGTTGATTGCAACTCATGGCAATCCCGTATGATTGCCAGAGTAGAACTGTGCTCCAGTGGGATTTCAGTGGCTGATTTTTCAGAAGTAGGTTGCCAGACCTTTCTTCTGAGGCTGTTCTGAGTTGACTCAAAACCCCAACCTTTTGCTTAGCAGCCAACCAGTTAAATGACCACCGACTACATACCAAACACTGTGCTAGGTTATGCTTTGGAGGGGCTATAACCAAGCGCATAGGCAGGGTGATAGAAACTATGAAAGAGGAAGAGCCCACAGCACAACTGTAGGTAGGTAGTGCACTTAACCTGTCATGGGGTGTCAAGGAGGACCACTTAAAGGCTGCTCCCTCCAAGCCTCGTCCCAGCTACCTGAGGAGTGCTATTTTCAGTTGTATGGTTACATATTTTAGGTAGCCCCAAGCTCAACCATTTAGCTTCCTTGTCTATAGTAATGGCCCACTCCAGGAACTAATAACTAACCTTGAGAAAACTAATCTTATCCTGGAGTGAAATAGCATGTTAAATATATGTTTGGTGAATAAAAACATGGGTCATGGGTATGAGCCATTGTCTCGGTCATCTAGTGCTGCTATAACAGAAATACCACAAGTGGATGGCTTTAAAAAAGAAAAATTTATTCTGTCACAGTCCAGTAGGTTACCAGTCCAAATTCAGGGTGTCAGTTCCAGGGGAAGGCTTTCTCTCTCTGTACGCTCTGGAGGAAGGTCCTTGTCCTCAATCTTCCCCTGGTACAGGAGCTTCTCAGCCACAGGGACCCCAGGTCCAAAGGACATGCTCTGTTCTTGGTGCTGCTTTCTTGGTGGTATGAGGTCCCCAACTCACTGCTTGCTTCCCTTTCCTTTTTTTGTCTTGAGAGATAAAAGATGGTGCAGGCCGCACCCCAGGGAAACTCCCTTTACATTGAATCAGGAATGTGACCTGGGTAAGGGTGTTACGATCCCACCCTAATCTTTTTTAACATAAAATTACAATCACAAAATGGAGGACAAACACATGATACTGGAAATCATGGCCCAGGCAAATTGGTGCACACATTTTTGGGGGGATATAATTCAATTCATGACAGCCACCATGGTGCCTAAAGATTAATGGAGAGGAAGACTTTCTCAGTAGGATGTTTCCATGTCAAGTTCTTGTTTTTATCGGAGTTCTCAAATATGCTCAGAGAATGCTTCAGGGAGAGGTAGGAGACAGACAGGAAAGCGTAAAGACAAAAAGGCAAAGAAATGGAGGAAATAAGAAGATAAAAAAGGAGAGACTGAAGAACAAAAATGGTGGGTAGAATACAGAAGAGAAGGAAAGCTTGAGAGAGGAAAAAGCACGTTGGAGGATAAGGATGTGGAGGGAGAAACCAGAAAAGGCTGAATACTTGGAAAATAAAAACACCAAAGGAGAAGTAAAGAGAAAATAAATATAGAAGGAAGGATCTATATTGATGAGCACACACAGAGGAAAAAACAAGACAAAGAACAAAGAAATGGAGGGTGTGAGTGAGCAGAGGATGAGAAAATCAGCACCCAGCAGCCTAGCCCTGTGTGTTGCCTAGGGAGCCACCTACTGCCTCTAAATAGAAGTGTAGAGCACAGAGAATGGGAGAGGTTCTCATCCATGTGGTGTATCTGTGCAACCCAGAGCTGGCGGATCCTTCCCCTAGCCCCATTTGATCTCTGCAGGGAAAGTGAAGACAACGACTTGTGTCATAACAGCTTCAATGAGCCCTGCTCCTAAGGACATCCTTTTCCATCCTTTACCAACTCCCAGCGTGACCTCTGGAATTTAAGACCTGATGGCTGAGAGAGGACAGGGGCTTCTAGAAATCTCCGGGGGCTGACCCCTTGACACTGCAGTGAAATCTGTGCCCCAGCAGCCTTTGTTCCATACATTCAAACCAATCTCTGGAACAAGTGCCTAGTTAAGTTTTTTCAAGCAACCCCACAATAAAGAGGACTACCTAACTTTATCATAAAATATCCTCCAGCTGCCCAAATCTTGAGATATCAAATGTTCCCCTTAAGAATCTGTTTAACTTTTTTTTTTCATTTATTATTTCCTAAGCCTATTTTCTTTTCTGTAGGCGGTATGAAAGGTATTCCTTAAACTTAGGGTGAGGTTTGTTTGAGAATGCTTGTGCTGATGTAGAAGCTTGCTTACCACAGCAAAGCGTTTATGGCCCTAGTCATCCGTACAGACAGGAAACTGACAGCAAGACATGAACGATGTGGCTGTGTTTGAACAAGGAGTGATAGGACCACTGCGACTAAACTGAGGGTACTAGGAGAAGTAACCAAATTTACCAGGTATTATGAGGTCACTGTTGATCAAATCTAAGAGTCTCAAGGGAGAACTCAAGGTCTTCAACCCCTCACTCCACCTCTAGGGAGGATGACAGACATCAAAGACAATATTAAGTTCTCAAAGTCATATAACAAGGTCATCATAACAGGGAACGTAGCGAAGGGGATACTCTTTCTCTTATTCACCCCATTTCATTCCCTTGGTGCCATCTCTTGCAACGGTAATGTAAGACAATACCTTAGGCTGCCTTCTGTCTAGGTTTATCCATCCTTAGAAAGGCTATGTGAGATCCAGGGGATCTTAGAAAAACAGGGTAGCCCCAATTGATAAAGGCTCAGAGTGGCTGGGCCAGGCAAAGGTAAAACAGGTTGGATTGAGGCTGACCTTGACTATAAGCTCTCAATAGGGTGCTGTCCTTTCTGGTGCCTGCAGTGGTCTTTTTGAAGACATCCTTTGCAGGTGGCATAAAGGTAACTCATGGGGTGATGGTACCTCAGGGCCCACCCTTTCAGTTGACTTTCTTAGTCTCAGTCCTGTTTGCTCAACCACAGTGCCTGATAATCCAGGACCAAATAGATAAGGATATAGAGCTCCAAGTTCCCTCCAACTCTAAAAATATAAGGTTTTCTTTTGACACGTAACCTCCTTTCTTGATCCCAGGGAAACAGTAAGAATCCAGGAAGTATCAAGTCAACAGCAGAATAAAGCGTATTACCCCAGGAAAAAAGAGGGAGAGAGAGAAATTGAGCTTAAATGCTACTGTGACAAAAGTGAGTTTTGTTTTGTTTTTTTTAATTAGTGGTTTACTGAGTGCCTACTATATGCTAGGAAACCCTGGTGACAGGTAGTGGTTAAGCGCTACAGCTGCTAACCAAAAGGTCGGCAGTTTGAATCCACCAGGTGCTCCTTGGAAGCTCTGTGGGGGAGTTCTACGCTGTCCTACAGGGTCGCTATGAGTCGGAATCGACTCGACTACAATGGGTTTTTGAACTATACACTAAGCATTTTATATACATTATATTTAGTATTTACTAAAACCTTTCAAGGTAGGTATTATTATGCTCAATTTCCAAGTAAGGAAACTGAGGCTTAGGGAATTTGAACAGCCTATTCAAAGTCTTACAACTACTAAGTAGCTGAGCCAAGTCGATCTGGCTTTCAAGTATGTGACTGTCACACTGCCTCTCTTTGAGAATATTCACATAACATGATTGAGCCTGTCACTTAAGCCCCAGAGCTTCCCCCACAAACCTGGTGCAGCTGCACACACTTCTGACTGTCACTGGGGGAATTGCTCCCAGCCAGGTATGCACTGCCTGGCCAAATGAGACATGATTGTGAGTAATTGTGACATGACATGGTCTGGAATGAGGAGCAGATGGGGCTCGAGTGCACAGAAATCCTTTGGGGTCTGATTTCAAGGGAAGGAGGCAGGGCCATCTTAATAATTTCCAGCATGCTTTGGCAAGAGCAGTCAGAAAGAAGATGACAGCCATGGCTAATGTGGATGGCAACAGCTGAAGTTGAAAATCACTGCCTGCATACCATTGTACGTCATCACTCTCAACTTCATCAGCCCTGGAACTGAGGGGGTCACATGGAAGGGGCAGCGAGGCAAAGCCTTGGAGGAGACCTTTGGAGTAGAGTTCTAACCATGACCAAGACAGGGCCATAAGCATTTCAGACCTTAAAGCTGAGTTGGATTGGAGACAGGCCAAGGGAGAGGTGACAAGAGCACTGAGCTAGGAGGTCTTCGGAAAGCCTGGTTCACCTGGCTTAAACAACACGGAAATGTATTTCACAAGAAGTCTGTAAGTAAGCCATCTCCAGAGTTGGTCAATTCATCCTCAAGAATGCAGGTTCTTTCTGTCTTCCCCTCTGCCACCCTGCAAATATCAGTTTTGTCCATAGAAGTAGGCTCCCCACATGGTTACAAAGATGGTTGCTATATTTCTAGGTATCATTGCCAGACATTACAATATCTAGTAGAAATCAGTTTCTTCCCAAGTATCTCTTTTTGAAGAACAAAGAAACATTTTCCAGAAGCCTCACTCATATCTCATTATCCAGAACAGGTTCATATGTCTAACTGCAACACAGTCATGGGCTAGGAGAGTGGTACCGCCATGACTCACTCTGAAAATTCAGGATTACTTGAAAGATTGAGGAGAGGCAGAATCCTGAACGAAATCGAGACTCTGTCAGCAGAAAAGAGCTGGGAGTAGCTGTGGAGTTGGTAACTGTGGCAAAGACAGCTATTTGCTTCCCTATACCCATTTTTCCTTTCTTCCTTAGTTACAGAAACTCTAATATTTAGCTGGGCAGTTTGCCACCCAAAATAAGGATTAGATTTCTCAACTTTGCATTTTCACTGTTATGTGTGGTCATGTGACTAAGTTGTAGTTAATGAGATGTAAGTAGAAGGGCTGTGTGGAATTTCTAAAATGTTGCCTAATGGGACCTAATCAACTTGGAGACCTGTCAACTGTATTCTTCTGCTTTCCTCCTTCTTCAAACCTACAACTCAAGTGTGGTGGCTGGATCTCCATCAGCCATTTTAGACCACGAGTTGCCCTTGAGGACAGAAGCCACATACTAGGACAGCGAAGCAGAAAGACAGAAGGACTTGGGTCCTCTGGTGACTCTGGAACCACCATACCTGCCCAGACTTCCTCTCTCCATACTTACGTGAGAAAATAAACGTGTGTATTTATGCCATTATATTTCCTAACTTATACAGCCAGTGCAATTCCTAACTGACATAGCAATCGGAAATGAATTCTTCACCCCAGGAGCTAAATGACTTAGGTTAGTTGCATTTATTCTCTCCATTTTGAAATGCATCAATGACAAGAAAGGCAGAGTTTTGGAATCAGACTGATCTGAGTGCAAATTTGGGCTCTGCCGATTACAGACTGTGTGACCTCTGGCGTGTGACTTAAATTCTTCAAACTAATTTTCACTGCCTGTGAAATAAGATTGGGCATTCCTACCTCAGGAGTCACCAGGTGGTGCAAATGGTTCTAACCGAAAGGTTGGAAGTTCAAGTTCACCCAACAGTGCCCTGGAAGAAAGGCCTGGCGATCTACTTCTGAAAGATCTGCCATTGAAAACCCTATGGGGCACGTTACTACTCTGACACAGTCGGGGTCATTGTGAGTCAGAGTTGACTTGATGGCAACTTTTTTTTTTTTTTAACTCCCACTTCAAAGGGCTGCGATGAGGGTTAAGAAAACTTTTGAAAGCTTCTTATATTACAATTGCATATAACAGGTGCACGATAAACAGTCCTGACTGTTTTAGAAAACAATCATAGAATCTTAAGAACTTAGAATTCTATCACATAGCCCAAACCTCTCATTTTATAGAAGAAACTGAGGCCCACAGAGGTGAAAGCAGGTTCTTAAAGAGTCTCTGAGGTCCCCGTTGGAAGGCACAGTTACCACGATTATTCACCATAAAGAATACTTTCCTCACTCCGTGCCCTATGTAAACTCTACACATGGCCCATGGCCCTGTGTCTTCAGGGCCTCTCTTCTGACACCCCGCCCTGTCCCTGTCAAGAGACAGACGCTCAGCCCTAAGCGCCGAGCACGAAGATGGCATTCTTTCTCTGCACTGATGTCATCAGTCACATCATGTGGCACTACTTTAATTGCTGTCCTATTTTTAGAAAAATAGATGGCTAAACATAAGGAATTTTTTTCTTAGCTTTTTTTTTTTGGTTACTGAAGCAAAGTACTCAGTAAATAAGGACTGATTTGCATGACATTTTGCGTGAACAGCGATGTTGAATGAACAAGGTAACAGATTTTGAACTTCTGTAGGCATTCTATCAATTTGAAAATGATTTTGTGTTAATTCCTTGTAGATTTCCACTGACATTAAAACAGACCACAATTTGGGAGGCCTCTGGTGGCTACGACAGAAAAATACAAAAGTGATTATAAGCCTGTGTGTTTGTTCAGGGAGGTGAGGTGTGCTTTTATGTATGCACATTTGCCTCTGCAGAATTTCTAGACAAGGGGACCCTGGTTAGGCCCTTAACTGCAGGTAGCTTCAGAGTTTGGGGCTGTTTCAGGGTCTTGCTGGGAGCCAAAGAGGATTCGTGCTGTGTTTTGCCAGGAAGGAACTGGTCAAAACAATGCCCGCTGAAATCCAAGAGCAAGAAAACCACCCCAAAGGCCAAATCGCATAAATCTCATTCCAGAGGTAGTAATGTATTCCAATTTTGACTTGTATGCTAAATAGATGGCAAGTTCCACACTGACTACACAAAATAACTAAATAAAAGACTTTTGGTGTCTTTTCCACCAGCACGATCAGAACGCTCGATCACCTAAGAAGCTTGCCTGGCGTGGCTGTTTGTTCACATCCCTCGCCCCAGGGCATAATTGTAGAGCATAGCAATGATGAATGACAGGGAGAGAACAAATAAAATATAATAATAATTCTGCCCCAGATTTAAATAATGCTTTTCCTTTCCAGAGCTCTAAGTGCTTTCACATGGATTAGAAGGTAAGGGTGGATATTATTATTCCTATTTGTAGATAAGGAAATAGTCAGAGATGTAAGTTGTTTGTCCAGAGATATAGAATAAGAGCCCATCAGAGGTGAAAGATACCTTTGGCATTATCTCTAAACCCCCTCATTTTTCACATGAAGTAACTGAAAGATGGTGACGTGACACTTCCAAAGCTGTATTGTTACTGACAAACTAACACACCTAGCCCTTCATGGAGCAGGAGACAAAACTCAAGGCTCCTGTCGTTGTTCGCTGCCATCAGGTTGGCTTCTGACTCAAGGCAATCCCATGTGTTACTGCTCCATAAGATTTTCTTGGCTGCAATATATGCAGAAGCAGTTTGCCAGGCCTTTCTTTTGCAGAGCCATTGTGTGGGTTTGAACCACCAACCTTTGGATTAGCAGTCAATCACAAACCACTTGCACCACCCAGGCTCCTAAAGGCTCCTGACAACCTAGTAAATAATAAACTGTTCCCATCTTCAAGTCCAGCTTTTCTAGGAAAGTAACACTAATACTGGAACTTCCCAACCAGTAAGTCAAAAGTCATGTCTCTCCAGAGTCACCAGGGCCGTGGTCAGAGAAGAGCGGAATTACAGAAACACAGAGGGGGTTATTGTCTTCACAACGAGAGCAGGCAATACAACAATTCAAGAGCTCTCAGGCGAATAAACTTTCCCAAAATGTATATAGAGAAGTCCCTCTACATATGGTAACAGCACTCAAACTCTTGCTCTATTCTACCTCTTCACCATTGTCATGGTTACCCACATCCCATAATAAGCAAAGGGGCTGCTACCAAGAGTGTGGGAAGAGTGTTTTTGGCTATTTGTCCTCCTTGTCTATTCTCTCCTCTGAGAATGTTAACCTTTTGGCAGGCTTTGACAGGGACCCTCATGGTGCAGCGGTTAAGAGCTTGGATATGTAGCCCCAGGCAATCAGCCCTTGAAACACCTGGTCAGGATCTGGATCCCCTGGTGGCCAGGCTCCAGGGGTATGTCTGCTGTGACATTGACCTGCAATGGCCGGTACATTGCTCCTGGGTCCCTGGGCTGCAAGAGGCCAGAGCAGCTGTCTGAGGTGAAAAACTTAGGGCTGGGAGGAATGAGCAATGGGCTACAAAAGAAAAAGAAGCTGCCACAGCACCTCCTTCTCTTGTGCAGCTGCTGTCAGAAAAGTAGACAAGGGTTTGAGCAGAGGCTGCAGCCTTGCAGAGTCCATCTCCCCCGCTTCCTTCCGTTAGACGCCCTTACCATCTTTTCTGACTTCTCCTAGTTGTCCTTTGGTTCTTCCCTCCCTGAGGCATCTGCCTCTGGCCTTTGGTAGGCACCTACAGCCAAGAAAGGTAGGAAACACTTGCCCTCCCTCTCTCCAGTCCCCTGCCTGGTCACTCCACTTATGAACCTCCTTATTTAGCCAAAACCCATTTCCCCAGCTTGTAAGAGGAAAAGTGCTCTTGAGATTACCTGTCGTTCTGTTGAGTGCTGTCAAGTCAATTTTCGACTCATAGTGACCCCATGTGACAGAGTAGAACGGCCCCACAGGATTTCCTACTCCTAGCAAAGACCAGAGGCAGATGCCTCAGGGCAGGAAGAATCAATGCGCAACCAGGAGAGGTCGGAAAGGATGACAGAGGATTTCCTAGGCTGTAATCTTTATAGAGGAAACCCTGGTGGTGTAGTGGTTAAGTGCTATGGCTGCGAACTAAAAGGTCAGCAGTCCGAATCCACCAGGCGCTCCTTGGAAACCCTACAGGGGCAGTTCTACCCTGTCCTACAGGGTTGCTAAAAGTCGGAATTGACTCAATGGCAACAGGTTTTTTTTTTTTTTTAATCCTTTTTTTTTTTTATGGAAACCGATAGCCAGATCTTTCTCTTGTAGAGTGACTGAGTGGGTTTGAATTGCCAACCTTAGCAACTAAGGGCTTAACCATTTTTCTCTCAAATGTACTAAATGTCCTTCCCAAGATCCAGCATCCTTACATCAAGGATAGATCCTCCCTAGCAAAAATGGGGATGATACAGAATTTCAATTCTAACTTTATATAATCACAATAAGTTTTAAGATACAAGGGCATGCATGACATCACCAATAATTCAGATATTAGATAAACATTTACCATGCAAAAGCCTCTATCCAGGGGAACAAAATGAGAAAGGAATGGTGAGGCACACTGAGTTGTTCACCGAATTCCTTTACCCCTTTAGCTGGTGCACAGCTTGGCTCACCCCCACTTTTGTAGCTGCTCTCCATTTAAGCTTCCCCAACAGGATATTTTGTCAGATTTCTTAGGACATGTAAACATCGGCGGGGGGGAGAGGAAGGTGCTCGTGAATATCTGAACTTCCATGACATCTGCAGCTCCTATTGTCCCAGCTCTCCCCCTGCCCTCACCTGCTGGTTCCCACCCAGTGGCCACCCACAGTGGCGTTGGCACCATTGCGTCAGAACACTCAGTAGTACTGGGTTTTCTGGGAACTTAGGATCTAGGTTGAGAGTTATCCAGACCTCTGTTTTCCCTTCCTCTCCCTCCTGCTGTCCATATTTGGGCTATTTCACTGCTCATTAGCACTTCAGATGGAGGACACGAAGGAGAAAATGTGAAAATCCGATTAGTCAGTTTTGCTCTTTTCTGGAAGCAGTGGTAGAAGATGGGCTGCAAAAGAAAGCAAAGCTCTTAGCTATTGAAATCTGTAGATTTCAATTAACCTTATTCTTCAAAGATAATTGAGAATTGACAGTAAAATTATTTTCTCTGCAACCTTCTTCCAAAAAAAAAACTTTTTTTTTCATTCCTGATGCCATCTTCACGCCAGGTTGACCAAGTCTCGTAAACAGTCTGTGCCCTCTAATTGGTACCAGCAACTCAAAAGCTTGGGCAGGTAACCCCACAGACAGAAGACAATCCAAAGGTCTCTGGGGCTTTAGAGAACTGAAGCTCACCTCACCCTCCTTTCCCTGTGTTCTCTTTGTACTCACAGAGCCCAGAAGTGCCAGCATCAATGCTATGTTGCCCAGCCTGCCAGCTCTGCCCACCCCCCACCCCCACCACTTCCTGTACACACTTCATGCCACTGCCCCCTCCACCTGGTCAGAATGACCTCTCATGGCCCCTGAACACACCTTGCCTCTCCTTCCTTCACTCCTTCCTTCCTTCTACGCCCCTGCTTGAAGTGCTAACTCCTTTCTCAAATCCAAATCTTCAAAACCTAGCTCAATTCCAGGAGTACGGAAGACCTCACTGATAACACCAGTTAGCACTGTTATATACCCTCTACCACAACCTCATCTTGCCCTCTGAGCACCTGATGTGGGCAAGTCCTGTCTCCCCCAGAGTTTAAGTAAGCACCAAGTAAGCATTACCTGGCTTCAAACCCAGGCCCTGCAACTTCTTAGCTCTGTCTACAAATAGTCAGCCTCAGTTTCCTCTTCTGTAAAATGAGACTGAAAATAGAATCTACTTCCCTAATTTGTTTTGGAATCTACATGAGACCATGAATGTAAAGCACTTGGCACAGGGCCAGGAAGCAAAGTTCTGGGTCCCATCGTTAGCAATGTTCCCACAGCCCTGTCACAGCACTGGATACCTCGGCAGCCATCTGGGACCTGCTCTGGAAGGGCCCCTGGCAGTACACACTGCTACAAGAATCCCAAGGCTGTGCAACTTGTACCTCGGTGCTTTATAGAATTTGTAGTAAAACATATCTCTTCTTGTGTTTACATTAATCCCTCTCTCATGACAAAGTACAGACCTGAGTCCGTGAGACTCAGGAGCCACTTCCATGCCGTTCGCACAATTGGCACTTACCAATCCAAGACCAGCTGTTAGTAGGCCAGACTCAATACCAGCTCCTTCTTCCCTTAGGATGAGTTCTTCCCTAGAAGGAGCCTCAATTTTCATGCAAATAAGTCTCCTAGGAGACTCAGTTCCTCAGGCTTCCTGACCTTCCAAGATGTGTCTGAATGTACTTAGACTTAAAGGGGAATGTCACCTCCCCACCTTAATTACAGTTAGAATTAAATTATGCCTCCTTCAAAACTGATAATTTATACTTTGGAACCATTAGAACCTCTAACCACTACTGCTGCTCAGTCCTCCATCTTCCTGTCCTCCCTACCCCCTTCTCCTTTTCTTTCCCTGGCCTCTGCTCCTGGCCTCTATACCCTCACTGCCCCAACCCTGCCATGTTTTGCAGGCAGCACCATCTTCTGGGCACAGACTCAGCTGCACCTTCTCCTTCCAGTAGCCGAGAGGTGGGGTGCCTAAGATAGATGCTTTCTCTCCTCTTGGTAACTCTGAATTGGCTGGAAAATTCTACTGTAGTTCTGCAATAGTTAATATTTTATTTTAAAAAAAAAAAAGGAGACCAGCCTTCTAAAAGAAGAATGAAGGACTGAAGGTAAACAAGACCTAGGGAAAGTAAATTCAATTTTACCTAATATTTTACTTTAAAAACATGAAGTGTTAACAGTGATGACTACACATTTACATTTTTTAAATAAATTTTTTTCCTTTTAAGTGCCTATCATGGGAAAATGTCAGCTTTATTATTTGATGCAATGGTATACCTTTCTGCCTTGGTATAAAAATAATTGCCAGTCTAGAGACCCTTCCCAAGTTAAAGAGACAAATGGACATGAACCCTCTAGCGATGTCTAAGATGTTTAAGTGTGTTTTATTGACTATGAAAAAGCATTCAACTCTGTGAATCATAACAAATTATAGATAACATTGCAATGAATGGGAATTCCAGAACATTTAATTGTGCTCATCAGGAACCTGTACATAGACCAAGAGGCAGTCCTTCAAACAGGACAAGGGGAAAAGTGTGCATCAGGGGTGTATCCTTTCACTATACTTATTCAGTCTGTAGGCTGAGCAACTCATAGTTCACAGGGTCACTATGAGTTGGAATCGACTCGGCGGCACTGGGTTTGGTTTTTGGTTGGTTAGGCTGAGCAAATAATCTGAGAAGCCGGACTATATGAAGAATGCAGAGTAAGGATTGCAGGAAGACTCATTAACAACCTGCGATATGCAGATGACACAGCCTTGATTGCTGAAAGTGAAGAGGACTTACTGATGAAAATCAAAGACTACAGTTTCCATATGGACTACACCTTAACGTAAAGAAAACAAAAATCCTCACAACTGGACCAATAAGCAACATCATGATAAATGGAGAAAATATTGATGTTGTAAAGGATTTCATTTTACTTGAATCCACAATCAACATCCACAGAAGAAGCAGTCAAGAAATCAAACAGCGTGTTGCATTGGGCAAATCTGCTGCAAAAGACCTCTTCAAAGTGTTAAAAAGCAAAGATGTCACTTTAAGGACTAAGGTATGCCTGACCCAAGCCATGGTGTTTTTGATCACCTCATATGCGTGTGAAAGCTGGACAACAAACAAGGAAGACAAAAGGAGAATTAATGCCTTTAGATTGTGGTCTTGGCAAAGAATACTGAATACACCATGGACTGCCAGAAGAAAATCGACTGAACAGTACAAACAAGAACCACATTCCACGAAGCACCTTCAGTAACACGCTATACGAGGCATTGGGTAAGGCCCTTGTAATACCATCTCCAATAGACTCCAAAGTCCCTGCCTTCAGAAGGCTCACTATCTAGCAGAGACCACAGGCATGTAATCAAATCATGACAGTGCTGTGGAATGAGGATCAGAATATCAGAATGCACTCAGTCAAGAGGTGGAACAGAAGAAGAGCTTGGTAGGGCCAGATGTTTAAGCTGAGTATTAAAGAATGAGAAGTTCCCAGGAAAACAAAGTGAGTAGGGACATTCCTGGCAGAGGGAACAGCTTGTGCAAAGGCACTGAGGCATGAAGCAGCATGGTACCCTGGACAGCTCTAAGGAGTTCAGCTTGCTTATTTAATCCTGGTTCTGGAGCCCAGTCTTATTGGATGGCCTGATCACTCTATGCTTTGCTCCCATAAACTAGATTCTAGGAAATCTATCTTTTTAGTCTATTTGACCATCCCAATGCTTTTGCCTAAAATAATGACTCTCCAGAGCAAGCACAGGTTTTATCTACCACCTTGGCAGAGGTATGCACAACCAACTTCTGTCAGAAAACAACTTGTGCTCTTGGATTCTTTTTTGTCATGATTATAGCCTCAGTACCCTTAGGGAGTGACAATGCCCATCATCAAGAGACCTCTGAAAGCAGCTAAAGTGGCTCATGATCATATTGTGTCAACTTCCCTGAGCCATAGAGTCTCTGTACTTGTGCCATGAATGAGGTTCAAAAAGTTCCCGAAACCCCTAAGAATGCTTGTAAAATTGTGAATGCCTGATTTTTCTGGGGAAGATCTGTACCTTTCATCAGATTCTTCAAGAGCCCCACGATCAGTAATATATGGGATCCACAAACTCCCTGATACAATACGGAAAGTGTTATGTCTGTATATATATTCATATATATATATATATATATATATATATGTACCCACATACATACTTTAACAGGTAGAAGATCATTTGGATAGAGAAGGACAGATCAAAGCTACAACTCTGTGCTTCAGGTAGGTTGATACATATGGCTCAATGACTTTCCAGAAATAAAAACTGTAAAAACTGATTCCTAAAATTCCAATAGCTAATTTCTTCGTTGCTAGATTGTGTCTCTCTACAAAATATTTGGTCGCATGGACACAGATTATTTTCCCCCTGCCTAAAGGGTCACTATGAGTCAGAATCAACTCAATGGCAACAGGTAAGGTAGCATCAGGGTGAAGGGCTGGGCATTAGGAGACTTGGATCCAACCTGGTCTTGGCTCTGACACTCGCCTGCTGTGTGACCTTGTCTGACCCACTTCTCTGCCCTGAACCCCCTTCCTCTGGGTACGTTATAAGGGTTGTGTGGGATGATCTCTAAGGTCCTGATTTCCATGGCATGGTCATTGATGACTCTGAATTCCTGTCATCTGCCCTTTGGTGGCATTGCTTCCTCTGCTCATCAATGCTCTGGGCAGGTGACATCTCCTTAGGCCTTCCTTCCACCTGCACCTCTAATGGAGCTAGACAGCCATGCAGATTAGCAAAGGCCATGCAAATTTGCTTGACTGGAAAAGAAATGCTATTCTGCAAAAGGACAGATTTTCATAACTACTCAAAATTATGAACCACAGAGCTTATACATGATTCTTTAGACAACGGATGCCCACTGCTATTGGAGGAGTGAGAAAAAGCCAGTGACAATTTTACAGGATAGTTTGAAAAGAAGTCTTGATTTTTTTTTTTTAACTCATATGATTCATTAAGGCTGTTTAAAAGACTCCTCCACAAGAGGTGAGCTGCAATTATTTTTATTAGCTGTGCCACATCTCATACATTAGCTATATTTCACACATCAGGAAACCAGTTGCTATAATGAAAGAGACAGTTTGATGTAATGAGAAAAGTATTAGACTGGAAAGTCAGAAGGCCTGAGTTATGGCCATAGTTCATCCACTAACTAGCTCTACAGGTCTGCACTGTGATTACCAGCGTGTACCTACTGTTGTTCCATCCTACTTGATTGAGTTAATCGGGGCCAGGAGCCTTATTTTATATTTGTATCCCGGCTTCCAGCACGTTATCTGTTTATCTAGACAAACAAACAAAACAAACAGTTGCAAGGGAAATGACCTTGACTCATGGCAACCCCAAGTGCATCAGAGTAGAACTGTGCTCCTTAGAGTTTTCAATGACTATTTTTCTGGCAGTAGATCATCAGGCCTTTCTTCTGAGGCACCTCTGGGTGGACTTGAACCACAAACCTTTTGGTTAACAGCTGAGCGCATTAACCATTTGCACCATCCATGGACTCCATCTGTTATATGTATTAAAAAAAAAGTTGCCACCGAGCCGATTCCAACTCATAGCAACCCTACAGGATGGAGTACACCTACTCCATAGGGTTTCCAAGGAGGGGATGGTGGGTTTGAACTGCCAACCTGTTGGTTAGCAGCTATAACTCTTAACCACTGTGCCACCAGGGCTCCATCTGCTATATAGCAGGCATTGAATAAATATGGTGACTGAATGAACGGAGAGGCAGATGGATGAATGAATCAAGTAACATCCTCTCGAGGCCCCAGTTTTCTTGTCTGTAAAATAAGATCCACCACAGAAGGTTGTTTTGACAGTCAAATGAGATGCTATGCGTAAAGCTTCATCCTGCTCCAGCATCAGAGACTAGATCATCTGAGAACAAATCTCTGCTAATGGACCAGTGGATGCTAACAGCCATGTGTTGAGGTGTTAATCTTCTCAGATATGTCAGAGGCTTTGAACTTGGATCCCAAAGAGTAGGTAGGGTTGATTTTTCACACTCATGGATTGAAGGAGGTACATGGGAACAGATGCCCTTCTAATTACTCTGCTAGTGAACAACACTCGTCCCCACCCCAGGCACCTCCCAATCCTGCACTGTACTTTTATCCATGTTAAATTTGATTAAAATGACTGTCAGAGGCAAAAAAAAAAAAAAAATGGAGGAGGAGGAGAGAGTCAGTGCCACAATAGGGGGGTCAATGTGAATGGATTAAAGGGGGCTTTTTTGATTCCACAAAGACATCTGACAGGCAGTATCTGAACAGAATGGAAGGAGTCTGAGGTCTTCTGTAGCACCCACTGACAAGTCTGCCTCCTGCCCCCTACTCCCCCCAGTCAGTGCCCACATCCTGAGTCCTCTCAGCAGGGCTGGACTGGGCCTCCTCAGAGCCTGGGGCACTCACTCATCAGCCCGTCTCTGGCTGGATATGCTAAGAGTTATGGAAGCTACACAAAGGAGGGTTATGATCATTGTGTTCAAATGTGTGCTAGTATTACCCAACCTCCCCTCTAAGCAGATGCTTTGGTAGCTTTGAGCAAGTCTGAATACTCTAAGGGAGTAGTCGGTCCTATCTTTCTACAAGTGGGCCTGCAGGATCTGAGAAGAGGGCTGAAGGGGTTTCCCTCTCTTTGTGTTGGGGAAGTCAGCATGTTGAGGTCCTGGTGAAGGCCTCAGCACCAACAGGCTCATAGCCTCTTCCTGGCTCAGGCTGCTGCTGCAGAGAAGGGACCCTGCCAGTTGGAAGGTACCTGTAAGTTACAGAAAAGACCTCCTCTGGGGAGAATTCTCTGTAAGCTTAAAAAATGTCCAGCACTGCTTTAGATTTCTCTGGCTGCCCCCTCTGCTTTTCTCCCTGAGGGCATCATCCTTCAACGTAGATAAAAGCACTTTTGCACCATTCGCGTGTTTATTTCGTGTATTATTGGTTTGCACAGAATTTTAGCCACTGGTTCACTCACTTATTTCTTCATTCAATTCAAAGCAACTCTGTTACAGTGTATCCTTTTTATGTATTTTACTGAATAACAAGTGGTATGTTTTAGAACAAAGGATTTACCTGGAAGGAGGAGGGAGAAGAGGGCTGAGGGAGGTCTGTCATTCCACCGTATAGTGGAATGACTTAGTATAGCGGCCAGGTTAGCATGCACAAATTGGAGTGCAAAGTTGGTTTGAAGGTAATTATTTCTGATAGAAGAACCCCTAGTGGTGCATCAGAATTGGAGGAAGACATTAACAACCTGTGATATGCAGATGATCCAACCTTGCTTGCTGAAAGTGAAGAGGACTCTAATCACTTACTGATGAAGATCAGAGACCACAGCCTTCAGTATGGATTATATCTCAACATAAAGAAAACAAAAATCCTCACAACCGGCCCAATAAGCAATATCATGGTAAACAGAGAAAATATCAAAGCTGTCAAGGATTTAATTTTACTTGGATCCACAATCATCACCCATGCAAGCCACCCAAAAAACCAAACTCATTGCTGTCGAGTCAATTCTGACTCATAGCAACTCTAAAACAAAGGAGAACTGCCCCATGGAGTTTCCAAGGAGTGGCTGCTGCTGATGAATTCAAACTGCCAACTTTTTGGTTAACAGCTGTAGCACTTAACTATGGCACCACGAGGGCACCCCCATGGAAGCAACAGTCAAGAAATCAAATGATGTATTGCATTGGGCAAATCTGCTGCAAAAGACCTCTTTAAAGTATTAAAAAGCAAAGATGTCACTTTGAGGACTAAAGTACACCTGACCCAAGCCATGGTGTTTTCAATCGTCTCATATGCATGTGAAAGCTGGACAATGAATAAGGAAGACTGAAGAAAAATTGATGCATTTAAATTACGGTGTTGGTGAAGACTACTGAATATACCGTGGACTGACGGAGGAGTGAACAAATCTGTCTTGGCAGAAGTACAGTCAGAATTCTCCTTAGAAGGAAAGGTGGCAAGACTTCATCTCACATACTTTGGACATGTTATCAGAAGGAATCAGTCCGTGGAGAAGGACATCATACTTGGTAAAGTAGAGGGTCAGTGAGAAAGAAGAAGACCCTCAACGAGATGGATTGACACCGTGGCTGCAACAATGGGCCCCAACATAGCAACAACTGTGAGGATGGGGCAGGAGCAGGCAGCATTTTGTTGTTGTACATAGTGTTGCTATGAGTCAGAACCCACTAGACGGCACTTAACAACAACACATTCCAAGCATAGTTCAGTCTAAGAGCTAGGAACACCAAGTCATTGTTGTCTTGGAACTCACCATGTAGTAAGAGAGACAGAAAACAAACAAACAAATAAATAAAAGCACCATATATTGTCAAGGGATAAGATCTAAAAAGAAAAAACAAAGCAAGATAAGAAAGCAGAGAGTTATGGGGTGCTATTTTAGATGGTTAAATTTTAGATGGTTGGAGTCCCTAAATGGTGCAAACAGGTAACGCACTCAGTTGCTGGAAGGTTGGAAGTTTCAGTTCACCCAGAGGTGCCTCGGGAAAAAGGTCTGGTGATGGGGCCCAGTTCTACTTGGACACACATGAGGGTCACCGTGAGTCAGGGTCTAGTCGAAGGCAACTGGTTATTTTCAATGGTTGTAATAATTTAATACATACAACCGAAGAAAGAGAGTAGTTTAGGGGAAAGTGAGATAGCCTCTAGCTGAGGAAACCTGGAAAAGCTTCACAGTAAAGGTGACATTTGAAAGAATCAGGAAGAAACTACAAAAGAAAGGTTGAATATGCAAGACATTTTGAAAATGAACCGATGACTCAGTGACTGATTAGATTGGGGAGTTAAAAAAAGAAAGATGAATCAAAGGTTATTTAAAAGCAATATTTTTAAACCTGCAATTCGTTTCTCTTTCGTGGATCATGAAATCAGTTTAATGGGTCGCAGCCCGATTTTTTTAATGGAATGGAATAGATTAGGATAAAACAGATCAGAGTGCATCACACATTTCTATTTTGTGAAATTTTGTTTCACTTATGTGTATGTGTGTGTGTCTGGATGTGTGTATATACTGGGTCAGGATGTTAAGTATATGTTTTATAATGAGTAATGGTAAAAATAAATTTTTAAAAACTGAAATTGACTTAGAGGCTTTAAATCTGAGTCATTGCAAAACTGTGGTATCATTAACAAATGCAACGATTTTCAATATAAAGACTGAGTTTGAGCTTAAGCTTTCAGCTGAATATCTAAATGGCAAGAGGCAACAGGCAGTTGAAAAGGTGGGTGTAGACAGGAGAAATGTCAAAGCTAGAGAGATAAATTTGGGATCCATTCTTAGAGAAATTATATTTGAAGGTATAGCAATGAATAAGATTATGAAGGAGAAAGTGCAAGAATCATAGAAAAATATCAAGGACAAAGCCTTTGGCCATAATAACATTGGGGGAAAGGGGGAGGAAGAGAAGGCCACAAAAATGTTAGAGAAGAAGCAACCGGAGGTTCAAGGAAAATCAGGTGATTGAAGAACCAGGAGATCCAATGGGAACAGAATTCAGTAATGTCAGATGTTCCAAAGAATCAAGGAGTATATGGATTGAGGAAAAGCCACTAAACATAGCAACTTGGAGGACTTTGATGGTTTTTAAGAAACCCATTTTAGGTGGTACAGTGGTTAAGAGCTCAGCTGTTAACCAAAAAGTTGGCAGTTCAAATCCACCAGCTGCTCCTTGAAAACCTATGGGGCAGTTCTGCTCTGTCCTGTAGGGTTGCTGTGAGTCGGAATCAACTCAATGGCAACAGGTTTTTGTTTTTGTTTTGTTTTGGTTATTTCAGCAGAGACATGGAAATAGAAGCCAGTATGATTAGAAAACATGGAGACAATATATATTTTGAGGTTAGAGGAAGCATACAGAAATAATACATGATAATTGCATTTAATTTCCAGCTTCGTCATATATTTCTGAAGAAGAGTTTTTAGTCTTTGACCACCAAATTCATCTGTACAGTATACTCATCCGATACCTAGACCATTTCTTGAAGCACTTCAAAGTTTTCTTCAAAGAGATGATCATGAATAACACCAAACACACTTCAAGTCTCAAAACAAACTTAGCTATCTCAGTCAAGGGATGTTTTTTTAATATTCAGTGCTAATGGATGGATCCTGAGACCTGTAGGGAATTCCACCCCCTGCGGCCTTATCCCTATTCTAGGAACACCAGGAGAATTCATCTTTGGGGAGAGGCCTTTGTTTTGTTTGTGAAACACTTGAATGGGATTTGTGGTTATGTAAATGTAAGACTGGTGCCTAATCTGAAGGAAGGGATCCTGAGCGTGAAGACCTAAGGCTTCTAAATAGGAAAGTGAAAGGATTGTCTGCCTTGGGTGCAGAGACTGCGATGCTTTTACCAAGTTGGGGCTCAGCAGCTAACCTGAAAGACTGGCAGTTGGAACCCACCCAACGGCTCCATGAGAGAAAGACCCAGTGATCTGCATCCCTAAATATCACAGCCAAGAAAACCCAATGGGGCAGTTCTACTCTGTCATGTGGGGTCACTATGAGTTGGAATCGACTCAACAGCATCCAACGACAACCACCACCACTGGGCAGGACCCAGACTGGGGCTTGTGGTACAGGAAATGGGGGGAAATGGGAGATGAGAGAGGAATGTGAGAACTAAAAATTGTCAAAACCCATTGCCATTGAGTCAATTCTGACTCATAGTACCCTATAGGACAGAGTAGAACTGCCCCATAGGGTTTCCAAGGAGCAGCTGGTGGATTCAAACTGCCAAACTTTTGTTTAGCAGCCGAATGCAACTTCAGCAAGATGGTGGAGTTTGAGGACTAAGAATAAAGGAGAGTTAAGGGGAAAGCCTGTTTTGGGACTCTGTGTTAGAGAGTGGCCAATGAATTCTAGCAGAAGGAACATCTGATATCCGATTTCACATTGTTTCTTCCCAAACCCATAATTTTCTTATTAAGTCTTCAGTAAAGTTTCTTAACCATTACAACCTACCACTAATAATAGCTAACGTTAATGAGGGCTTACAATATGCCAGACACTCTTCTAAGTGCTCTACATATTATTAAACCATTTCATCTTCACAACAACCCTATGAAGGAGCTATATTATCACCCCCCTTTTCTCAAAGAAATTGAGGCACAGAGTGGTTAAGTAATTTCTACAACATGATACAACTAGTAAAAGTCAAAGTCTGAATTTGGAACTCCCAATGTTTGACTGCAGAGCACAAATCTTAACCACTGCTACTCTATTTAGCCTTCTGTTTTGTATTGGCTTGGGAAATAAAGGGACGATCTGCAGTGACATTTTGGGATGGGTTGGACCAGAGATCTTGGTGTACCATGGAAAGGTAAAGATAAGCCCAGCAGAGATCTGGGAGAATCCTGGAGCAAGAGCTTGGCAGTAACACCAGTAGAATATAAGCACTTCCTGGGGATTTCCAGAAGCACTTGGGGAAGGACCCTGGCATTCCTGCGGAACCTTGGGACGGGGCACTCGTTGGGGAAATTTGGATGTGAAAAGGATGGTTCCATTTCTATGAAATGTGGTTATATAGTCACAGTGTCTTTCACAATGCCTTTGCGCTCAGTAATTGTAGGTCTGTGTGTTAAGTCTTCTTGTCATTTTCTGATGCTCTTTCTAACATCCCTTGAAGGGCTGTCCAGATTTTCACTCAATCACCACGACCCAGCTCCTATTCATTGCCTATTATGTGCAGGTCAGCAAGCTGACTCTGTGGCAGAAGCTTTCCCTTTTCTCTTGGCGTTACCTCTGAGGCATATTTGCAGCTTCCTAAGATGCTTTAAAGGAGCCCTGGTGACACAGTGGTTGAAGTGCTCAACTGCTAACCAAAAGGTTGGTGTTTCAAACCCACCAGCCTCTCCAAGGGAGAGAGATATGGCAGCCTGCTTCCGTAAGGATTTACAGTCTTGGAGACCCTATGAGGCAGTTCTATTCTGTCCTTACAGGGTTGCTATGAGTTGAAATCAATGGATGGCAATAGGTTTTGGGTAAGATGCTTTAAGGACCCCTGACGGTGCAGTGGCTGAGCGCACAGCTGCTAATCTAAAGTTCGGCAGTGGCAGTCTGCTTCTGTAAATAGTACAGCCTTGGAAACTCTACGGAACAGATCTACTCTGTCCTGTAGCACCGCTATGAGTCGAAATCCACTCCACGGCAACAGGTAAGATGCTTTACGTACTGGAAAATAATTATATTTAGCCACAGATAGACCAGAATGAAATCATCCATTAGTAAAAAGATTCATGTGAATATTACTTTTGATCAAGGTAACTGAAAGCAGGAGAAAAAGGGCATTTATAGTGAGCTGTTGGCAGTCAATTCAGCAGAGATGAAAGTGTATTAGACTAAAACAAATATTAGTTAGAACAATATGTGGTCATTTTGTGTCATTGCAGGAGGAATGTGAATGAGAAACTTAGGCGTGGAAAGGCAAGATAACTCCTCCCCCCAACCCCAAAAGAAAATAAGCTGCTTATCAGGCTTGGGGAGTCTATGGTCTATGGTCAGCCTTATTAGCATATCTTAATTGGGAATTAGGGTGTCATGGGCAGAATACATTGTAAGTTAAAAACTTGGGAGGTAAAATAATTCATTTAAATTCCAGATGTTTCCTACCTACTCCTTTGCAGTATTTCCCTTTTTCTTTTCCTCTTTTCTTCCGGTTACTCGTTTCTTCTTTCTTCCATCCGTCACCATATTCCCACTTTTCACTCTCATCATCCCTTCTTTTCCACTGTTTCTTTTATCCTCAGAAGTTATTACTGCATTTCTATCCTTTCTCCACTTTATATTGCTTTTCCTTTATCTCTACCTCCCGTTATTCATTTTCATTCCTCTCTCTCATTCGAACTTTTCTCGCCCTTCCTTCCCTCTTTCCCTCTCTGCCACTCATTTATACAGGTCAATCTCACATCAAGGTGAACTTAGAATAGGGGATTTCTTTGCTGATTATGAAGTCCATTTTTGTAGCTTATACCCAAGGACTTAGGATTGCATAAGTCTAGATGCCTCTCAGGGAGCCCTGGTGGTACAGTGGTTAAAGTGCTTGGCTGCTAACCCAAAGGTCAGCAGTGCGAACCCACCATCCACTCCTGGGAGAAAGAAGTGGCAGTCTTCTTCAAGATTTACAGCCTTGGAAACCTTATGGGGCAGTTCTACACTGTTCTATAGGGTCGCTATGAGTTGGGATTGACTCATTGGCAATGGGTTAGGTGCCTCTCAGAGCCTGGAGGCTGAAATACTTTCTTGACCCGTCTCACACTTCACGTAACTGGTGGAATATCATTATCTATTATCTCCTTAGTGCATGGATGGGAGGTACCCACTGCTGAATATACACTTAGCCGCAGCCGTATCTATATTATGGTAAGACACCGTTTGCTCTTAGAACAGAAGTCACCAGCTCCAGCATTCACAGCCTCATCTATTAAATGTGTTTCCATAGGTCTGGCAGCAAGTGCCCTGGTGGGCAACTCTTCCCCTGAACTTGAAGAAGTTCATGCAAGCTACTGAACTTGGTTCATATATAGCCAAGGGGTGGATACTCAAATTATTCCAGGACCGGTACTGGCACTGGTGGATGGAGTGCTTGAAAGAGACTTTCAGATAAAACAAAGGAACCATAGGCAATGAGACTGGCTATTTATCACAGACCTGATCCAGTTGTAAGAAGAATGTAGCGAGGTACGAAGTATTTACCAGGATATCAATATCTCCTTCTACATTGCTATTGATACAAGTGTTGGCTTTGCTTTTGTGGGTGGTAGTCTAAATTGCAGAGCCATATAGAAAGGCTTATATTTGCCAGGAACATGATATTAGGTATTTATCACTCTTCTGAGTAGTAGTCGGGGCTATTGGAATAATTCTTCTACAATTTCACATGGACGTGGAACAACTGACCCTAGTGGGTCTCAGAGAGCACTTTCTCCTCATGGTGGAACTTGAGAATGCCAAGTTCTCACTGGTGCTATCAAGGAATCTCTGAGCCTTGCCCAAAGATAACTTTCAAGGTCTCCAACAGATCAGTGCCAAATGCAAAGTTGTCCTGGACGGTCAAAGAGAAACCTGTTTAATGGGTCTTCAAAGTACTCGAGAACCAAGATTGGACTATGATTTCTTCAGAAACCCCAGAAAATGTAGAAATCTGTCCCAAACCCACCAGCCTCCAAGTATGCTAAAAATAGCACTCAGGTATTTAGCTTATGTAGATACAAGCCACAGAGCTTAGTGTTTACTTTATGGCACATCTTATTTATTAAACCACGTGGTTATGAGATACAAGTCAGGGGTATAGTTGGTTCCCCACCTAAGTTTATTTTTTCTTTTTTTTGTAGAGTATGCCCATGAAAAAATGTATTCCTCCACCCAGAAATAGAGACAGGCTTAGTGGTTCAGTATTTACCACAAGACCCTTGCAATCTCTAAGCTAGTTTGGATTTCCCATTGAGGTTATATTGTTGGGAGATAGCCTAATGTATCCTTCTGTACGGAATGTGACAGTATTTATGCCAAATTTAGCCACCAACTGCTCCTCTTTGAACAAGTATGGGTTCTAGTGTGTAGAAATTAGGTATCCAAGGAATCAAAGAACATGGAATCAGGCAAACCTTCTTTCTCTCCATGAGCCAAGAAGAGCAACAGAAGACAATGTACCTTATAATGTTGGTCTCAGGTGTAGGTCTCTGATATGGAAAGATGGGTTTCAACTATGTGGCTTCATATTTAACCTTTTCTAAGTCAGTTGTCATTTTTCTGGAAAACTCAACCATTTGAGTACGACTGAATTAGTGTTCACTGAACAACTAAGAAAAGATCCCTGGATGACACAGTTCACATTCAACTAAAAAAAAAAAAAAAAAAAAAAAACTACTAACCTGCTAATTCAGAGGTATGTAGGAGAAAGGCCTGGTGATCTGCTTCCATAAGATTACCACCAAGAAAATCCTATGGAGCAATTCTATTCCATAACACATGGGGTCACCATGAGTTGGAATCCAATCAATGGCAATGGGTTTTTTTTTTTTTGTTTGTTTGAACACGTAAGTTATTGATAATTTTCCTGGTTTGAATGGTGCCCCCCCAAAATACCTGTCAACTAGGCTAGGCCATGATTCCCAGTATTGTGTGATTGTCCACCATTTTGTCATCTGATGTGCTTTTCCTATGTGCAGTAAATCCTACGTCTACAATGTTAATGAGGCAGGATTAGAGGCAGTTAAGTTAATGAGGCAGGACTCAAACTACAACATTAGGTTGTGTCTTAAGTTGATCTCTTTTGAGATGTAAAAGAGAGAAGCAAGCAGAGAGACATGGGGACTTCATACCACCAAGAAACAAGAGCCAGGAGAATAGAGTGTCCTTTGGACCTGGGGTTCCTGCACTGAGAAGCTCCTTGATTGGGGAAGATTGATGACAAGGACCTTTGCCCAGAGCTGACAGAGAAAGAAAGCTTTCCCTGGGAGCTGGCACCCTGAATTCGGACTTCTAGCCTCCTAAACTGTGAGAGAATAAATTTCTCTTTGTTAAAGCCATCCACTTGTGGTAATTCTATTTTAGCAGCACTAGGTGACTAAGACAATAATATTGGAAATAGGGTGTTACTTCTAAATTTCAGGTGAGAAAACTGAGACAAAAGATCAACAAAAGATACAAGAAAGTGGCTTTGGATAAAGATGAATCTCCAGGACTGTGTCATGTCCATTAGATATCACCGAGCGCTTTGGCTCAGTAATTAGGAGAGAGATTATTATAGTATTAGTCTTGTTAATCTCAACCACTGGTAATGTATAGCTATCTTAGGATACAAACCAAAGAAATGTAGGAATCAATTAAGGTTTGGAAGAGAAATAGTGTTGCAGGAATACAATTTCCCCACATATGTGATTAAACTTAAAATAGTGTCTAGTTTTACTTTTGCCTTTTATCTTAACACATCAGAATATATAAGACATGACCTTAAGATCCTCACCTTAGTTCTCTCGATACAAAGAAAAGGATTCACCAATTATTGTGACCATAATTCCTCTAAGGAAGCTGAGACCGATGGGATTTCAGTGGAGACTCTACTTTCAATTTAGAGTAGCTGTGCATCCCAGATTGCCCAATGCAGTTCCCATTTCCAAGATCCTGTTCCAGTATCACCATATACGGCCTCTTACTTCTCAGACCAGCCTAGCTGGGCTCCAGAAAATATGGACTCCAGCCTTTATATTCATTTACACATTTAATAAGTATTACTGGCCTACTATGCACACGGTAAGGACCTCTGGTGATGCCATGATTAAGTGCTTGACTGCTAACCAAAAGGCCAGGGTTTGAATCCACCAGCTGCTCCATGGGAGAAAGACGTGGCAATCTGCTTCCATAAAGATCACAGGCTTGGAATGCTATAGAGCAGTTCTACTCTGTCCTATAGGGTCGCTATGAGTAGGAATGGACTTGATGGCAAAGGTTTGTTGTTTTTGTTTTTTTATGCATATGGCAGTGTGTTAAAGTAAATAAAACACCATCCCTGTCCTAAAGGAACTTGCAAACCTGGAATAGACAAGTCTGTAAAAAAAAATAAAACCTATTACAAGACATAATATAACTGCCATGGTAGAAATATGGACAATGGTCTATGGAAGCAGTGGATTTCAAGAGGGGAGTGGGGAGGGGGAGAAGTTCATGGAAGTCAGAGCCTTTGAGCTGGTCTTGAGTATATGAGGTTCAACCAGTAGGCATAAGTGGGGAAGAGCATCCCAGGTAGAGAGAACAGCATGAAGCCAGGCACGGCTTTGGTAAAGCAGAGGCATATGGTCAAGAGTGGCCAGGGCGCCTGACACATAAGCATGTAAAGGTTGAGGAGGCAGGAGGAGGGCAGAAGAGACGGAACTGGAAAGGCAGGTTGAAGCCAGGCTTTGAAGTGTCTGAGATGCTAAACTGAGGAGCCGAGACTTTATATTCTTCATACAAGAGGGAGCCATTGAATGTTTTTGACCAAACTAGTGGCTTATGAAAACTTGAATTTTAGGAAAATGACTATCTATTTGAAGGAGGAGACTGTGTGGAAGGGAAATCATTTAGAGGCTGATGTTTCAAATGTGAGGAGGCAGTGATCCAGATGAGATGCTGAGGTCTGAACTGAGGCCAGGCAGTGAGGCCATAGAGAGGGGTGCGGAGTATGTGACTGACTAGATATGGAGACCATAATTTCTGTGACCCAGACTGTTTCTGGACTCTGACCTGTTGTCTCCTGTTGAAGCTATTTGAGAATGATCCATGTACAGGTCTCTCTAAGTGTTCTCTCATTCTCCACAATGTGTCACATCTGAAGTGGCCACCAGGGGGCACAATTACATTAACAACTAGGATCAAGCCCAGAAAAGAAGTAGGCAATGCTGCAGGACAGAGTAGAACTGCCCCACAGAATTTCCAAGGCTATAATCTTTATGGGGAGCCCTGGTGACACAGGGATTAAGAACTCGGCTGCTAACCAAAAAGTCGGCAGTTTGAATTCACCAGCTGGTCCTTGGAAACCCTACAAGGCAGTTCTACTCTGTCCTATATAGGGTCACTGCTGGGCAATGGATTTAGGTTTTGGGTTTTTAATCTTTACAGACGAAGACTGCCACATCTTCCTCCCACAGAGTAGCTGGTGAACCAGTCAAGTGAATACCTGGGACAAGAGAATTCCATGCAGGGACAACAGTACGTGCAAGAATCCCAAGGAGGGAAAAACCTTGACATTCTCCTGGGACAGAAAGTCCTGAGTGGGCTGGGACACAGTGAGATAGGGGAAGATCGGTATGAGATGAACTGGAAAGGCGGGCAGGGAAAGATTACAAAGGACCTTGTAGGTGATGAACAAAGAATTCAGATTTTAAGTTATTAATTAATTATTCAAATCTAAGTCCAGGCCTATACCTAACAGGTGAAACAGGTGAGGGATCCTCAAAAAGAGTTTAAAAGGAAGCCCCCAGG
Source organism: Elephas maximus indicus (assembly GCF_024166365.1). Lineage (NCBI taxonomy): Eukaryota > Metazoa > Chordata > Mammalia > Proboscidea > Elephantidae > Elephas > Elephas maximus. The sequence goes on along the minus strand of NC_064822.1, from coordinate 71,834,842 downwards.
CTACATTTCTCTTCCCACTCTCTGCTCCATCCTGCTCCACAAAGGGCTTCACAGGAGAATGTGTGTGGACTCCCTCGCCTTCAAGTCCAAGCTCCATCTTTCCTTCCCCCAACAGCCTTCCCTTGCTCTCTCCTCAAACAAGAGATGCAGGGTGGCCCACCCTAGTGAAGGGACCCCAGAACATGTGGGTGTCTTTGGTCAAGAAATCCTAGGGTTCTTAGCACTCAAATGTGGTCTATGAGCAGTCTGGGCTCCAGGGAATACTGTCCCCTTTACTTGGCTCCTCTTGGCTCCTTGGACTCCTTGCTAGAACAGAGCCCTTTAGAGTTCAGGGCTCAGGGCAGGGACCCCAGTAGTCAAGGTCTAAGAGGGTACCATCCACATCTATCTGACTTCAAATCCCAGTTTCTTTCCAGTAAACACGTGTACTACAGTTGACAGGCTCTCTGGAAGAGCTCAGGTCCACCAAGTCTAACATGTCCAGATGTCCTGGAAGAACAGGGGGTTGAATGCTGTTTGAGGCAAACGTGTGAGGCAATACCAAGATCTTCACAAGCTCTGTGCCTAAACTGCAAGCTGACAAACATCTAGCAACTCAGTCAGTGCCTGCTCCAAAAGTGCTAAAAGTTTTCAAACTCCCATGTGCTTCCCTTTTATATTCCACATTGTGCACACAGAGACATTCCTACGAATTAATACCTTCAGGGATGGTCTTCGTAAACGTGATTCACTAGTGGTCTTCTCCAAACTCTCAGCCCCCACTACTTGTCTTCCACCGTTAGAGACTCACTCTGAGACAGACATCACTAGCTATGTAAAGGCGTCTCATCGTCCATACCCACTCTCACAGTACAAATGTCCCGGCAAAGAGACATATTAGAGGTCACATCTGCTAATGCTGAGGGTTCAGCTGAACTTCAGTGAAGGCTGGCTGACCTCATGAGGAGGCAAGACAATTCTAGCGGGCAGCTGAGAGGGGGAGTTGATGGATGACAAAAAAAGAAATAAAATGGACTATGAGGGGCTGGTTCCCAGGACAAACTTCATCCACTGAACTCATGTCTGAAGCATAAGACAAGAAGAGTCTAGTTTGTTCTATTGAAGAAAGGATAGGTGAGGGAAAGTATATTAGTTATCTCTAGCTGTAACAACCTACCACAGACTTACTGGCTTAGAATAACAATAAATACATATGATCTCACACAGATTCTGTGAGTCAGGAATTTGGAAGTGGCTTAACAGGGTGGTTTGGCTCAGGATCTCTTATGAGGTTGTAGTCAAGATCTTAGCCAGGAGATGGTGCCCGACTACCACCCCTGACTGCTTTGACAGGGATCACAATAGAGGGTCCTGGATAAAGTGGGATAAAATGTAGAACAAAATTCAAATTCACAAAAAAAGACCAGTCTTACTGGTCTGACAGAGACTGGAGAAACCCTGAGAGTATGGCCCCTGGACACCCTTTTAACTCAGTACTAAAATCACTCCTGAAGTTCACCCTTCAGCCAAAGATTAGACAGGTCTATAAAACAATAACACATGTGAGGAACGTGCTTAGTAGTTCAATCATGTATAGAACTAAATGAGCACACCAGCCCCAGAGCAAAGACGAGAAGCCAGGAAGGGACAGGAAAACTGAACAGATGGAAACGGGGAGCTCAGGGTGGAGAAGGGCAGAGAGTTGACACATCACAGGGTTGGCAAACCATGTCATATAACAATTGTTGTATTGATTGTGTAATGAGAAATTAATTTACTCTATAAACTTTCACCTGACACACACACAAAAAAAAATAGTTCTTAGCCAGGACCGCCGGCATTTGAAGGCTTGACTGGGGCTGGAGGATCCGCTTCTAAAATGGCTCTCTCACATGGCTGGCAAGGTGATATTGGCTGTTAGCAGGAGCTTCAGCTACTTACCATGGGGAGCTCTCTATTAGGCAGCTTGAGGATATTCATGACGTGGCAGCTGCCCTTCCCCAGGGTGGGAGATCAATGGAAGATTAAGACAGAAGTTGCTATGCCTTTTATAACTTAACCTCAGAAATCATAGTCTAGCATTTCTGCAACTGGTTACGTTGACCTATTGATTACATAGGTCAGCCCTATTCAAAGTGGGAGGAAACTGCAAAAGGGTGTGATTACGAAGAGATGAGAATCATTGGGGACATCTTAGAGGCTACCGCACACTGTCAGTTTGTGCACTGTGATGGCTTGCATGTTGCTATGATGCTGGAAGCTATGCTACCAGTATTTCAAATATCAGCAGGGCCACCCTTAGTGGACAGGTGTCAGCAGAGCTGGCAATCTTCTGAAAATTAGTCAATGAAAACCTTACGGATCACAGTAGGATATTGTCCAATAATACTGGAAGATGAGCCCCTAGGTTGGTAGGCACTACACAAGAGCCACAATAATGAACTCAAACATAACCAAGGATCATGAAGGGGGCACAGGTGACCATGAGTAGGGCCAATTTAAGCACAATGAACAACAATAACAACAGATCTTAGAGGCTGGCATCCATAGGAAGCAGGAACATTTATCAAATATATATAACATGTTATGATGTCTCCTTCCATTCTCTCAGCAGCTATACAAATCAATTACCGTTGTTCCCTGTAAGAAAGGCTAGGCTTGGAGAAGTTAAGTAAAAGTTGTCACAACCTCACAGCTGTTAAGTGGCAAAGCTCAGAGTGAAACACAGTTCTGACTGACTCCAAAATCGCAAGTTTTTGAGCTACATAGTGCTCTTTCTGGATGGACGAGAAAGAGCATAGGTGTCAGGTGGGAATTCAGGTTTGGCAGGAAAAAAGAGAAGTGAAATAGCTCCCTGCCATTCTAGCCCAAACTGAATCCTCGGGCAAGCTACCTAACTTCTTTGTGCCTCAATTTACTTATCTGTAAAATGAAAATAATACTGGTATGTGCTTAATAGGGTTGTTTTAAGGATGAAGTGAATCAATAGTTGCAAAATTCTTAAAGTGGTGCCTGGCACATTGTACGTGTGCAGTATGAGTGGGTTTTTTTTAATCAATCAATCAATCAATCAATCAATCAATCAATAGTACTTGAAATTCCTCTAGAATTTTATTCCTATCTGAGTAATCTTCTAATCTGAGTTATGCTGGGAAACTGCCTTTATTGTTTGTCCGCATCGATTTTTATCTGAAAGAGGATGAGGATGAGGTCGTCTAGATTGGAATCACTGCAAATGCCTACGATGGACATTAGTCTTCTCTCAAAGAAGCCTGCCTTTTCCTTTTTGTGTCTCCTATGTGTTGCACAACACCTAGCTCACAAGTACATGAAGGACACACCCATGTGGTATGAAAAATGCTATTTTTGATGGTGATGTAATGACTTCCAGAATCACCAAGAGGACTCCTGGAACTTCTTTCCACAGGCGGGGCTGCTTCACCATGCCTGGCGACCCTCCTCCCCCTGGGGCTCCTCCCACCAAGAGGAGAGCTATTTTTAACCTTGGGCGGGTAGACAACTAGTTATTTCCAAAGGATGATTGAGAGCACAATGGCGATGACCTTTGGAAAAGGAGAAGGAAATGTGCCTGATGAGCAAAATCATGTATCCTTTTCTGTCTTTGTCCTTCACCACCGGCCTGCCTGCGTCCAGCTTGCTCATATTGCCTTATTTCTGGGCAAAAAAAGAAAAATCTTTGAATGTGTCATCCATAGTAACGAAAAAGCACGGGTTTTCTATTGCATCAGAAAGCCAGCTACGGGGCTGAGAGCCTCAGGAATCTGGCAATATAACTATGGCAGGTCAAGATTTACTCACTCTGCAGTAAAACCACATTTTTGCTGACTATCATTTAAAACAAAATGGCATTTTTGCAAAATGAAAGAACTGACTATAGAATTTTGGAAGGATCTGATGAGGCTTTCATGTGATTTTCAATTGGTTTGGCTATTTCCTAATTCACTAATAAAAAGGATTATAAGAACATGATCATGTTATGTCTACTCTCCTTTTTTTTTTAAAGTAAAATTGAATATCTTTTATTATAAAGTTGAAAGAGTAAATTGGTGATTTTCATCCCCCCCCCAAAAAAAACCTATTTTTATGAAGTGACCTTGATCTAACCCATTCTGTAAATGGGATTTAACAGCATCGAGAGTGTGTCTAATAGGGCGTGAGCAGGGCAGTGATGCTTTGGCATAAGCACTGGTGTCCTCAGTGGCTCACAGTGGGAAATGTGCCAATTTTCAATACCTGATTTCTCTCTGCAGGCAGCCTTCCTTTCTGTTCAAGTGGTGGGAGACCTGCAAATGAGAACATTAAGTCTTTCCCTGACATCTAGTGTCAAAGTGTGAAATAACAGACTAGGAACCAGACACTCATTAGAACGAGGAGATTAGCCTGATTTGTTAACTGAGTGGACAAGCAACACTCCTTAAGGGCTGGCCCTTGGTCCAGTAGCTCTGAAGGGCCCATCAGTCAGCGCTTGGCATCTTCACTTCCTCCCAGGTAGCCCCAAGACAGAAGGGACAAAGAGATATCTAAAAGAGGGAAATGTATCCTTTTTTTTCCTACTGCAAAACATGCAATGTGTTACCATCCTCTGTGCTTATTTATCTTCTGCTTGAAAAAAAAAATCAGAAACCATTGCTTATGTCTTGATAAACTGTCTTCTTAGTCCACGTTCTCTCCAGCCCATTGTCTGCTTTCACTTGACCTTTTTACTCTTGATTTCTCTGACATATGGAATTTACACAGAATGCACAATATAGGTCAACAGATGCCAATGTGAAAAAAAAAAGTGGGGGTGGGAGAGAGAAGCTTCTGACTCCTGTTTCTCAACACTTACTACCACGAGGAATTAATGATGCACTAAACTTTTTAGCAGAGGGGTAATTGCCTCGCATTTTAGCTCTCCAGACGCACCCGCAGAAGGCGTCATGAATGCATTTGAGAAAGTATCATCTTTGCTCTGAAAAAGGGCCAACCAAAAAAACACACACACACACACACACAAACCCTTTGCCATCCAGACTATTCTGACTCATAGCGACCCTATAGGACAGAATAGAACTGCCCCACAGGGTTTTCAAGAAGCAGCTCCTGGATTCAAACTGCTGACCTTTTGGTTTGTAGCCTTAGTTCTTTTTTTTTTTTTTTTGCTTTAAGTGAAAGTTCACAAATCAAGTCAGTCTCTCACACAAAAACTTATATAAACCTTGCTACATACTCCCAATTGCTCTCACCCTAATGAGACAGCCCGCTCCCTCCCTCCACTCTCTTTACATGTCCATTTGGCTACATTCTAACCCACTCTACCCTCTCATCTCCCCTCCAGAGAGGAGATGCCAACATAGCCTCAAGTGTCCACCTGAATCAAGAAGCTCACTCCTCACCAGCATCCCTCTCCAACCCATTGTCCTGTCCAATCCCTGTCTGAAGAATTAGTAGCCTTAGTTCTCAACCACTGCACCACCAGGGCTCCAAAAAAGGGCCATATTATCAAAACCGCTCCAGGACCACTGGCTCCTGTACTGCAGTGACTGTGAGGAAATTGGAATTGTCCTAGAAAATGGACGGCTGGGCAAGGGGGACCTTCTGAGAATCAGAGCCGTCAATGTAGAGGGAGTAGCCACTCCACGGCCTCCTCCAGGCCGCGCACTGAAATCTTTCAGGAATGGTTGAAATTCTACCGTGATCTTCCATTTCCTTGCATTACATGAAGCTTCCTCAATAATCCACAGCAGACTTCGACAATATTCCCTGTCAAGAAATCCTGCTGCAGGTACGCCCTGCCTCTCGATATTTCAATGTAAGCCTGGTTGTACTTCATTCTAAGCAAAGATTTTTTTAATTCTTCCATTCATTTAATTTGTTAAGTGAAACCAAATGTCTACTGTGGGTCAGGCAATGTGTTGGGCTCTGGAAACACAATCGAGAAAAAGTCTTAAAACAAAATCCTTAAGGTACTTATAGTCAGTGGTGGTAAAAAAAAAAAAAAAACCTTTGCCTATTCAGTGGGTTCCAACTCACGGCGACCCTATGTGTTGTGGAGTAGAACTCCTCCCTAGGGTTACCTTGGCTGTGATCTTTACAGACAAGGCCCCTGGGGGGCACAAATGGTTTGCACTCAGCTGCTAACCAAGAGGTGAGTGGCTTGAACCCACCCAATGGTGCCACGGAAGAAAGTCCTGGAGATCTGCTTCCATAAAGATTACAGCTGAGAAAACCTTATGGAGCAGTTCTACTCTGTAACACAGGTGGTTGCCGTGAGTTGGAATCACCGCTGCAGCAACTTTTTAAAAAAACCTTTACCAAGCAGGTCACCAAGCCTTTCTTCCACAGCACCACGGGGTGGGTTCAAACTCTCAGCCTTTAGGATAGTTGAAGGCAAGCCTTTTTCACCACCAGAACCTTAACGGAGATTCACTTAGTGCTAATCAGATCATGGCTAAGTAGTCTGCAATCTGGACTTGGGTCACAGCCTTCAAACCATTAAAGCCCTGAGGTCTATAGGGCTCTCCTGGTTGCTTTTTCCCACTTTCTTTCAAAAAGTACATTCTTAAGTCTGGCAGGAAGCCATCGCTCCTCCTGAGCTCTCTCACAGGTTGGGTATGGGTTGGTCAGGTGAGCCCAGCAACAGCCCGGAGGCAGTCTGGAGGCAGGTGGGGTAGGGGAGCAAGAAGAGCCAGCCCCTCCCTCTGTAACTGCAGTGGCGCTGAGTGGCTGGGGCCCTGTGGTGGGTACATTCCCTCTGCAACCTTGAGTCTGAGACCTCATGTGAGTTTGTCCTAGAAGGGACCACATGGCTGTCTCAGGAAAGCAACAATGGAAGCACCGGCCACAAGAAGTCTTGACCAATTAGATCTAGGGCATTTCTTCTGATTATGAGCCTAATCAGCAACTAAATCCACTATTGCTGTGGCCCCTATTTGGATTCATAGCAACTCTGCAGGACAGAGCGGAACTGCTCCATAGGGGTTCCAAAGAGTGGCTGGTGGGTTCCACCCGCTGGCGTTTTGGTTACCAGCTGAGTTTTTAACCACTGCACCACCAGCCAACTATAAAGCAGAATTTCCTAACAGCTGTATTAGCTCAAATTTCAAGAAACTACTCCGTGTAAAAAAGGAATATAAATAATAAAAAGATAGGAAAATCAATAAAGACTAAAGGTCAACGACTGCAAAAAAAATCTTTGAAGACGGTTTCATTTTGTTTATTATTTTCAGGGGTAAAATTTCTAGTGTATGTAAGTATCTTACTTGGCAGAACATGGTGAATTTGTCTAAAAAAATGGTGAAAGTTGTTACTGACTTCATTGGAAGAAATGGACTTTTTTTCAAACCCTCTTATTTTTGTGTTTCAAGTTTAGTGGCTCTGGAATTGTACGTTTGTGAGCCCAATAGCACTGAGAGTGACGCTGCCCTTGAAATGTAGCGTTAGAGAATGCTTTAAGGTTTTTTTTTTTTTTAGAGCACAATTAGTCTATTTTATTTTCTTCTTTTCATCCACTTTGTGACTAATGGCCCTCCTTCAACAAAACAAATTATGCTAGTTTTCACTGGAAACGTTAGAGAAAGTAGGTGGTAGACAAGAAAATTCAGGTATTAACAATTTGAATTACTTTCCAGGTTTTTAATTGGCCTGATAGATATTCCCATGTACTTACGGTATGTATAGTAGACACAGAAACTAAGGCCCACAGGGAGGAAGGGGATTTATAAACAACTAAAATTCAAGCAGTGCGATTTGAAAAACAACGTCTGTCCCTCTTGTCCAAGACTTTTCGTAATTTATTACATATAACAGCAAATATTGATTTCTGCCTTCAACTTCCTGATCTGCCATTTATCACCATTTACCTCCCAGAACTAGGTGTCGGAAAAACCACTGTTCATCAGGTTTTCTCATAGCAATGCATACAGAGCTACAGAAAAAGTAGAGATTTCTGTTAGCTTCATTACGACATCATGATGCTTCCTCAGCCATTCAGCATTTGGGGTCAGCTTAGAGCCCAGTTTTCCTCTCCTGAGACACACATGGGGTCACCATGAGTGGGAATTGGAATCGACTCCATGGCACCTGGTTAAGCCAAGTAGTACACTCTAAAGAGGCAATCCTGGTAGAAACTCTTTCCTTATGTCTTGCTCTACCTAAATGTTTCTTTTTGTTCAACCTTGTTAGCATTGTGAGGCTTTTAGGCTGTCTGTGAAGAGTTGTTTGAGAGGACAACTAAACTTCCAATTATTCCACTAAAAACTTCCCAAAGATGTCCTAGTTTACTCAAAGGACTTGTATCCACTATCATCTATAAAGTCTGTTCCTCATGAAACTCACTTAACCAAACAATTTAGAAGAAACACCATGCTGGGAAGAGCTTTAAGAAATCATTTGGTCAAATCACTAAATAGACAATAGGTAAGTGGTAACTTTGGTGAAGTGTAAGATAATACACAATACTGGGGAAGCCAGCACAACTTGATCAAGGCAAGGTCATGGAAGTTCTATAGACACATCCAAACTCCCTGAGGGACCACATTGCTGGGCTGAGGGCGGTGGGGACCATGGTCTCAGGGAACATCTGGCGCAATTGACATAACAGAGTTTATAAAGAAAATGTTCTACATTCCACTTTAGTGAGTAGCATCTGGGGCCTTAAAAGCCCGTGAGCAGCCATCTAACATATTCCATTGGTCTCACCCCTTCAGGAGCAAGGGAGAATGAAGAAAACTAAAGACACAAGGGAAAGATTAGTCCAAAGGTCTAATGGACCACAGCTAGCACAGCCTCTACCAGGCTGAGTCCAGTACAACTGGATGGTGCCCGGCTACCACCACTGACTGCTGTGACAGGGATCACAATAGAGGGTCCTGGACAGAGCTGGAAAAAAATGTAGAATAAAATTCTAACTCGCAAAAAAAGGCCAGACTTACTGGCCAGACAGAGACAGGAGAAACCCCAAGAATATGGCCCCCAGACACCCTTTTAACTCAGTAATGAAGTCACTCCTGAGGTTCATCATTTAGCCAAAGATTAGACAGGCCCATAAAACAAAACAAGACTAAAAGGGCACACCAGCCCAGGGGCAAGGACTAGAAGGCAGGAGGGGACAGGAAAGCTGGTAACAGGGAACCCAAGGTCGAGAAGGAGAGAATGTTGATATGTCGTGAGGTTGGTAACCAATGTCACAAAACAATATGTGTACTAACTGTTTAATGAGAAACTAGTTTGTTCTGTAAACCTTCATCTGAAGTATAATTAAAAAAAAAAAATCATCTGATCAAACTTCAGCCCTCAAAAACTTCAATGTCTCAAGCTAGGGTGGCAAATGGGTTTCTCCATTAGTTAAAAATTTCAGAGAACTGGTACTGGCTGCCTGGAGCTCTGTATCAAAGATTTTAAGGCTTGGCCCCAGCTTCCCAAGAAAGAGCGCTGTGATCAAACAGCAATGTCTACCGTGGGCATAAGGAGCCCTGGTGGGGCAAATGGTTACATGCTCAACTGCTAGCTGAAAAGTTGGTGGTTCAAGCCCACCCACTGGCCGCACTGAACAAACACCTTGTGATCTGTTCCTGTAAAGATTGCAGCCCAGAAAACCCTATGGGACAGTTCTACTTTGTCACCTGGGGTCACTGTGAGTCGAAATCAGCTTGATGGCACCTAACAACAACCACCATGGGCATAAAGGATCCCTACTGGTGCAGTTAAGCACTCAGCTACTAACTGAAAGATTGGTGGTTCAAACCCACTCGGCCACTCCACAGGAGAAAAACCTGGTGTTCTGTTCCCATAAAGACTACAACCTAGAAAACTCTTGGGGTGGTTCTACTGTGTCACCTGGGGTCGCTGTGAGTCAGAATCAACTCAACAGCACACCACAACAACCATGGACATAAAAAATGGTGGAAAGTGTAGTCTGGCCTAAATTATCTAAGATAGATCATTTGCTCTTCTGTTACGTTTGTTCCCAATCTTCTTCCATCGTGTATTCTGGTATTCTATCTTTCTGTTAATCATCCCCTTATAAAAACCTGTGAGGATCATGTCCCACCTTAGTCTTCCCTTCTGGAGACAACAACACACCTTTTCACCTTTCATCCTGGGGCCTATTTCCCAACCCTTTAATCATCTCTGTTGTGTGCTTCTACGGTCATCAATTTCTTCACATCCCTTTTGAACAGTGGTGACCAACACTGAGCATAGTGCTCTAATTCAGGCTACAGTCTGACTAATTTAGAATAGAGAGGAGTTATTGCCTCTCATCTTCATGTTTCTTCATATACCCCAGTATCACTTGGGCTTTTCCGTAATAGCATCACATTTCTGACTAATGTCCCTGCCAGGTCCTGTTACCTACAGCCAACATCATTCCAGATCTCTCATTTGTGAGACTGGTGTTCAAAGGCTTGGTATGAAAATATTTTGTCCCAAAGAAGTCTCTATTTTAGGGGTAGGAAAGTTTAGGCAAAAGTAAAAGATATCTTCAAGAAAGAAAGACAACCATTTGAAAACAAAAACAGATGTTAAAAATGTTCAAAAGGAAAATTTAGTAAAAGGCAAAGATTTTTGAAAAACAAGTTTAAGTAAATCAGAGATTTTAAATGAGAAGTTTCTTGGGATACCAAATTAAAGCTCCCAAATGTGGCCTAGATCCATGCCCTGTCCTCCTATTACCCCTACTTGGCCACCCCACCCCAACTGCCTTGTTCCCTATGGGGCCACAGAATCAGGGTTGGAACTAACATAAAGAGAAAAATATGATCTAATTTGAGGAAGCTAAAATTGGCAATAAAACAATTAAAAACAAGAAGTCAGCTGAATTCAAACAAATATAATAAAGAGTCAGTCCCAAATGAGTTGACCCAGCATGATGGATGTGCCTGGAAAAACTTAACTTGCTTTTAAACGTGGGAAACATGCAGCCTCCTAGGGGCTTATCCACCACTGTCTTAGTTGTACTGGTGGCTTGCGTGTTGCTTCAATGCTAGGAGTCCATCCATGGTCGACAGGTTTCAATGGAGCTTCCAGACTAAGACAGACTACGAGGAAAGTCCTGGCAATCTACAGTGAAAATCTTCTGGATCACAACAGTACCTTGTTCAACTCGTTTGCTTTGGGAACATCATCATGAGGGATCGATCGGTGGAGGGGGATATCATGTTTGGTGAAGTAGGGGGCCAGCAAGGGTATGGGAGATGGTTGGTGAGATGGACTGGCACAGTAGCTGCAACAATGGACTCGAACATGCTGGCTGTCACGGATTGAGTTGTGTCCCCAAAAAATATGTGTATCAATTTCGCTAGGCCACGATTCACAGTATTGCGTGATGGCCCACCATTTTGTCATCTGATGTGGTTTTCTTAAGTGTTGTAAATCTGACCTCTATGATGTTAATGAGCGGGGATAGGTGGCAGTTATGTTAATGAAGCAGGACTCAATCTACAAGATTGGATTGTGTCTTGAGCCAGTTTCTTTTGGGATCTAAAAGAGAGAAGTGAGCAGAGAGATAGGAGATCTCATATCACCAAGAAAGAAGCACCGGAAGCATATCACATCCTTTGCACCTGGGGTCTCTGTTCTCAGAAGCAACTTAGCCAGGGAAGATTGTTGAGAAGGACCTTCCCCCAGAGCCCACAGAGAAAGAAAGCCTTCCCCTGGAGCTGATGCCCTGAATTTGGGCATTCTAGCCTACCAGACTGTAAGAAAATAAATTTCTCTTTGTTAAAGCCATCCATTTGTGGTATTTCTGTTATAGCATCACTAGATGACTAAGACACTGGAGATCGTGAAGCTGATGCAAGACCAGGCAACATTTCTTTCTGTTGTACAAGAGGTCACCATAAGTCAAAGTCAACTCAATGGCAGCTAGCAAAAACAACAGGGGCTTATATTTTTGGGTGCTACAGGGACCTCTAGGACAACTCTGAAACAGAACCTTTCATAATTATCTTATAACTTTTTTAGACTTGAAGGAGAGAGCTACCTAAATGCCCAGTTAGCTCCTTAGAGTTCATACATCCAGATCTGAGCTTAACATCTTTGTCCTCAAATAATCCTTTCTCTACCTTCCCTATTTCTTTAACAGCATGGCCAGTCTCCCAACAACCAGTCTTGTACCATCAGAATAATGTTTATTGCCTTCTCCTCAAATTCTTGCTGAGCAACGTGAAGTCTAAGCCATGACTTTTGTTTTAATCTCTTATTCCACCATGTGGAATCTAAGCCATGTCTTTTATATTAATTTCGTCCTTTGCCATCCCACCCACTTTGTCCAGTTTCTTCTTTTTTAGTTCTTCCCTCAACTACTGCAACAGCTCCCTGTCTCCCCCACTTCCTTTCTCTTCCCCCTTGGGCCCACTCTGTAATCTGCCAAATTAATCCTCTCAAATCCTCTCAACGCACACTCCAATTATATCATTCCCTACTCAAAAAAAGTTAACGACTTCCCATTGTCCCCCAGATTAGTTTAAAATTTAGAGTCAGAACCTTCAATAATAAAGCCTCCACTCTACCTTTCCAAATGTGCCCCTCGCCCCAGTCAGCTTTTCTATTTCCGTGCCTTTGCTGACCAGTCCTAAACCAGTTTCCCTCCTCCCCCATTTGTACAACTTCCAAAATTTGTTCAAGCTCATCTCAAATGCTCCTCCACCATAGTTTTTAAACTGTTTCTAGAAATGGGAGAGGGCTTCAGATGGGCCCTTGGCCTCACAGTCTTTTCACCCCATGGAGAGGGCACAGCTGGAGGGGGATCGGAGAAGATCCCTCTAAAGCAGAGGTCATTCTTGCCCACGTCTAAGGCCTGTACTGCTTAGGATGGCTCCAGAAGAATCTGTGAATATCCTAAAATTAAAAAAAAGTATATGTACATTTTTTGCAGAGGGTAATTTTATCTGATTTAATGACCCCCAAAAGATTAGTAACACCCACCTGGAGGTATTGGCTGGGTTAGTTCACACATTGCTCGTCCTCTCCTCACCAACTGCTCTCCACCTGCATTGGAGCCAGTTCTGAACTAGTCTAATTCCCCTCTACACATTGAGCTGGAGACATGACCTAATCTCCACCCCCACCCCGCCAACACGCACGCCTTGTCCAGCACTTCTTACACTTTACTGAGCATCTGCTGACTGCCAGGCATAGTGCTGAACGCTGAGGGTAAGAAATGAAAGGTGAGTTCCTCAGCGTCGTGGAGCTCACAGTCCATGAGGGAGACATTCACATAAACACACAATGAACGACACAGGGTGTTTTGTGTAACACTGATGAGGGGCATCCCAATTGGGCTTTGGGCAGTCAGGCTCCCCTTTCAGGGACAATGCCTGTGCTGAGTCTGGAGGAATCAGGAGGAGGAAGCCAGACATCAGGGGAAGGAAGGACCTTCAGGAAAAAAGGAACTGCATGTGGGGAAATGCTCCCAAAAGCGTGGTGCAAATAGTGGGTTTCAGCTCAAGGATAGGATGGGCGTAGGGAAACAGTCGAGATAAGACAAGTTTGAGACTCTGAATTTTATTCTGAACAACATGTAGAGTCCAACGAAGGATTAAAAGCAGGGGAATGACATGACCGTATCTGCATTTTAGGAAAATCATTTTTTCAGCAGAGTGGAAAATGAGGTATGACAGTGAATTCTTATGAGCCTATTCGGCTACTTTAAATAAACGCTATTAAAGGTCTGAACCGAAGTCATAGCGCAGGGGATGGAAAGAAAGGAAGAGTCTAGAAATATTTAGGAGTTAGAATCAACCAGATGCAGTTAGTAACTGGATGTGAAGAATGAGGAAGAAGGGGGACTCTTGATTGACATCTGAGTTTCAGCCCATACATCTGATTGAGAGGTGGTTATTACCTGAGACAGGGGATACTAAAGAAGCAGGTGTGCAAAGGGGACTTAATGGGTTCAGTTGTAGTTCCTGTGAGACTGGCTCCCAGAAAATTGGTTTGAGCCAAGATGCAGATTTTGGGTCCATTAAAAGATAAGAAAAAAAAAAAAAACCCAAATCCATTGCCATCGAGTCGATTCTGACTCACAGCGACCCTATAGGGCAGAGTAGAACTGCCCCATAGAGTTTTCAAAGAATGCCTGGTGGATTCGAACTGCCAACCTTTCAGTTAGCAGCTGTAGCTCTTAACCACTGTGCCACCAGGGTTTCCGTTAAAAGGTAGATGATGATTAGTAATATGCGTTTTAATTAAGTCGCCCATACAGAATTCAGAGATAAGATGAGCTGAGGGCTGAGAAAAAACAAGAAGGTACAGGCTGTGGGTGTTCACTGGACCAGGACATTTGCAGCCCTTTTTGGAGTGGCAAGGGCAGAAGCAGACTGGCTTGAGTAAGGCCATAGAAAAGTGAGTTAGAAGTAAGACTGAGACCAGTGACCTTCGGCCAAGAAAGGGGCCTCTGCTTTGAAGGCTGTGCTCTGGCTGTCCTCCAGCCACATCCTCCATGGATGAGCACTCTTTGGGCAGGGGATAAAGAAGTATACCCAACTGGAGACCACACCTCCTTTCAGATTATATTCTGATTACCCAGAACCCCCAAATTCCCTGCCGAAATGTCCCTGAGCTCACTTCTAGGGCCTCTTCTCTGAGCCTACAATGTCATTGGTGTGCACAGTCCTAGCTGAAGGGATGGCCAAGCGACAGCTGTTTGTGGGATGGGGAAGGGATATGGGCTGCTCTTGCACGTGTGGGCTGGGGTATCCACATGCATACACTCAAGGTCCACCATGATGAGGGATGGAGTCACAAGTAAAAGATAAGGCAGGCACGAGCAGGAGGCTCAGTGCCAACTTTCACCTGCAAAACTATGTTCTATCCCAGAACTCCAAAGAGTCTGAGGGTTCTAAATGTGATCCTGACCCTCTAGGTATAATTATTAAGGTGGGTGAATAGAATATGTTTTACTTAACAGCTCATTTACCTTGATATATAAATTTTTAATGTTTAGACATACAGTGTACAGACTCCCGTTTGTACTTTTCCTGTACCCCACAAATGTCAGGGAGGGGGCCTTTCACAAAACTTGACTGTAACTGACAACAGCAACTCAAAAAGTTAGAAAGGAAGCCTGGGAAGCAGTAAGTTTATGTTAATGGGGGAGAAACAATTCAGAAAAGGAAGGTGAGAATGGTTGCACAACTTGAAGAACGTAATTAATGTCACTGAATTGTACATGTAGAAACTGTTGAATTGGTGTGTGTTCTGCTGTGTATATTCTCCACAACAACAACAAATAAAATAAATTATTTAAAAAATTAAAAAGTAGAAGAGGCTTGGCTGTGAAGTCAAGGTAAAAGAGAAAGGGGTAAAGTATTAGAATAGAAAGAAGTGTTGTGTTTAAGATGGGATAAACTTAAGTATATTTTACTCAGAAGAGGAAAATTCCAGTAGAAAGAGAGAGGTTGTACATGCAGGGAGAAAGGGCATACCTATAGAGCATTCCTGAGAAATTAAAAGACCATGAAATTCAAAAATGTCGGCAGTGTTAGCCACAGAAAGAAAAAGGAACACTCCTTCCTCGAGCCAGGAAAAGCATCTCTGGGGAACGGTAAGGTCATGGGATGGAGGACTGGAATGAACTTTAACTGAACAATTAAAAATCTTTTCTTTCTTCTCCCACGAGCCCTGACAAGTATTAAATACAATGAAAAGTAAAGAACTTGAATTACTCTGGGGAAGGAAATTAGTAGAGTCACTTCAGGCATGTCATGTTGAAGCGAATTTGGTAACTTGGTTTATAGAAAGAAATCTGGATTTAAATATTGCTGGCAGAATGATTTTAACTTTCTTTAAAACAGGATATCTAAAAGTCAGATTAATGAGTGTAATCTATTTCACTCATCAATCCAGTACCAAAATTTTCAAACTTGATTTTTCGATGCCTTATTACTTCAAGAGCTATTGCAAAATAGTACCCAAATACTCAAAACAGGTTTAATTTTGATTCATCTCAAAAATTATAAATATAGAGGTCAGCACAATTGGACTAAACCAAAAGCAAAGAAATTTCCTGAATAAACTGAATGCTTCGAAGGCCAGCATAGCAGGGGCAGGGGTCTGGGGACCATGGTTTCAGGGGACATCTAAGTCAATTGGCATAATAAAACTTATTAAGAAAACATTCCGCAGCCCACTTTGAAGAGTGGCGTCTGGGGTCTTAAATGCTAGCAAGCAGCCATCTAAGATTTATCAACTGGTCTCAACCCACCTGGATCAAAGGAGAATGAAGAACACCAAGGACACAAGGCGATTACAAGCCCAAGAGACAGAAAGGGCCACATGAACCAGCAACTACATCATCCTGAGACCAGAAGAACTAGATGGTGCCTGGCTACAACTGATGAGTGCCCTGACAGGGAACACAACAGAGAACCCCTGAGGGAGCAGGAGAGCAGTGGGATGCAGACCCCAAATTCTCATAAGACCAGACTCAATGGTCTGACTGAGACTAGAAGGACCCCGGTGGCCTTGGCCACCAGACGTTCTGTTGGCCCAGGACAGGAACCATTCCCGAAGCCAACTCTTCAGACATGGATTGGACTGGACAATGGGTTGGAGAGGGATGCTGGTGAGGAGTGAGCTTCTTGGATCAGGTGGACACTTGAGACTATGTTGGCATATTCTGCCTGGAGGGGAGATGAGAGGGTGGAGGGGGTTAGAAGCTGGCAAAATGGACACGAAAAGAGAGAGCAGAGGGAGAGAGCAGGCTGTCTCATTAGGGGGAGAGTAATTGGGAGTGTGTAGCAAGGTGTATATGGGTTTTTGTGTGAGAGACTGACTTGATTGTAAACTTTCACTTAAACCACAATAAAAATTACTTTTAAAAATTATAAATGTATATGTCACCTATGTAAGTACTTTACGAGAGGGAGGAGAAGTTGTGAAATCAAACCAAAAATAGTAAGATTTCAAAATGTGCAAAAGCCTTTAAATTACTATACCAAAGAGGTGTAATCATTCTAAGGTTCCTAGGTAAACTGGATTTAAGCCACTGAAATGCTAATACACGGGGGAAGAAATGAGATTTGCTTTTGAACCATGAAATCAGGGGAGTGGAACAAGCAGTCCCAATTTAAGAACACCCAACTTGTAAAGCTGTAGATAACCACCAGTTGCCATCAGGTTGACTCTGACTCATGACAGCCCCATGTGTGCCAGAGTAGAACTGTGCTCCGTAGGGTTTTCAACAACCGATTTTTTGGAAGTAGATCACCAGGCCTTTCTTCCAAGGCACCTCTGGGTAAACTCAAACCTTTTGGTTAGTAGCCAAATGCGGTAACTTTTTGTGCCACCCAGGGACTCCAAAGATATAAGTCTATATTTAGATCCAGACAGAGTCATGCTGAATACTACATTCTTCCACATTCTCAGTGGTAAACTCCAGTCGTAGCTTGAGAAAATCAATCCCCTTGTCCTAGGGCAGCCGTGGATTCTGAATATGGAGCTATATTTACTCTCTAGCTTACCCTTTATCAGATACACTCCTCTTTCTATGAAGGGTTTGGAGGGGCCAGAGGGTTCCAGGTTCCAAAATTTAAACTCTTTTCCTATTGAAAACAAGTTTAATGATTAATTAAGGTTCTAGGCTACATTAAAAATCAAAAAACCAAACCCATTGCCGCTGAGTCAATTCCAACTCATAACGACCCTATAGGACAGACTAAAAGTCCACCATAGGGTTTCTAAGGAGTGGCTGGTGGATTCAAACTGCTGACCTTTTGGTTAGCAGCCAAGTTCTTAACCACTGTGCCACCAGAGCTCCAAGGCTACATTACACGAATTCTTTTAACTCATTTCATAAATAAAATAGTATAGAATTGTCTTTGTGGGAAAACTTGCTTTGAGTTCCAAACAATAGGCTTAGGAAAATAACTTTTTGAGCCGACTTATTCCTAAATTGCAAAGAGTTCAACAGTTTTTACTTCCCCTGTACCCCTTGTTCAATTTATCACTTAATATAAAATCCCCTCTTTTCCCATACTTAAGCAGTCATTCTTGATTTGGGGCTCACTCTACATGCCCTGGTAGATCAGCAGTTAGCCAGAAGATTGAATATGAACCTGCCATGAGAATGCACGCATTGCCTTCTATGCTGCAGCTCTGGTCCTCCCAGCCCAGATTGAGTGATAGCATCATCCATCAACACACATCCTGACATCAGCATAAAGGACAGGTTGGAGAGGCCGTAGCTGAAGGCAGGGAGGCTGTTGGAAAGTCTCTCACCTGCAGTTATCCAGATGGAAGACAATATGGGCCTGGAACCAAGGTGTAGCATTTGGAACAGGGAATTTTGGCAGGTGAGAGATGCAGCAGAGGTAAAATCCACAGGACTTATCAACTAATTGCTTGTGAGGTGGGAAGAGTGTCATGAGGAAGAGTTGAAGTCCTGAACATTCTTCTTCTACCCTCCCCCAGGTGGCAGTGCTCCCCATCTCCTCTGGGCTCCCATGGAGCCTCCTTCCATCCTTCCATTCTCTCTGGGTATGAGATTTATCCCCAAACTAGACTCAGTGAAGACAGGAATCATGACTCTTATTCCCCAGCATCTAGGTGCAGCACCTAGCACCCAGTATTTTCTCAGTACATATTTGAATAGTCACCCTTGCCCCATGCGTAAAGGAGCCTTGGTGCTTGGTCAGCTGTCAGAACCTACCAGCGGCTCCATGGGAGAAAGATGTGGCAGTCTGCTTCCATAAAGATTACAGCCTTGGAAACCCCATGGGGCAGTTCCACTCTGGGTCTCTATGAGTAGGAATCTACTCGATGGCAATGGATGTGTGTGTGTGCTCTATGAGTAGGTCCCACGGGTCTCCCTAAGAGAAGTAAGGCCAAGTGGGACTCCAAAGCACTCCTTTCCTTGTTGGACCCCGTACAACCAGGGCTCATCTTTCCGAACTTACTGCATGCCCTGGGCGCTGTGTTCTCCTTCTAGACTATGAATACATCTGTAAAATTAACCATTCTTCCTCAAAATCTACTCCAAGTTGCCTGGCAAGTTTTTCTACTTTCGTCCTGCTCCCACCACCCTACCCCGCTCCCTGTGTTCCCCCAAATCCGGCTCTCCTCTAATTGCATTTGAACATTTTCTGTTGGTACATTTTATCTGTAGTTTGGTGTATTTGACTATTTCTTAGTAAACTTAAGAGAGAGCTTCTTTTGTTCAAATGTGGAGTCCTGCTCAATATCCTCTTAGTTTTCATATGCCTCTCAAGGTTTTTCTGAAATTCTTTTTCCATGCCTGAACCAGTGGAGTTTCACACATGTGCTGTAATGGCTGAGCCCAAGGCAGAGTGACATTGCCATCTGTTAACCATGTGGTGTCTCAAGTTTATCACCTTGAAGAATGACTAAGTCACCAGTTGCTGCAGGTCCCATTCTTGAGTGACAGCTAAGAGTTCCATAGCTCATCATTCCTATTCTCATAATTTAGGTCAGTTTCACCTAAGAGTATTTACTTAACCACTCGAATTCAATTTGAGTCTACCTAAAATATTAATATCAACAAATATTTATTAAACTCTTGTAGAAAAGGGACTCTGACAACTTTCTGCCCTTTCACAGGACACCCAAATCATCTTGCATGTTAACCCTCGTGTTTCTCTATTTCACAACTTAAAAGAGCTAAGTGTCATCTGTAAACACATTTGTTTCTTTTAAATTTTTTTCTGAAAATGTTTTGTAAACCAGTGCCTTGTCCTCGATAAGAATGTTCCTCCCACTCACCATCCAGATTTCTGAGCAAGATGATGCCATCTTGGCAGGAGAGGACCCCTTGGGCAGGGTTGGCAGTTTGTTGGATATTCTGGCTAAGGACTTCTCTAGGAGAAGGGAAGGAGGGATGTTTTGGAGGTCCGATCTATGTCTGTATAGACGCCATGGGGGGAAAGAATCTCCAGGCAGATGTCCTGGGAAAAGTATGGGAGGGAAGTAAATCTCTTACAATAGTATCCAAGAAACAATCTCAGGAATCATTAGGTATTTGAGAGGGCATTAATAATCAATGCAATTTGATCAATTAACTGATTTTAAAATATGTCGAAGTTTTATTTTCAGGTTCCATTGTGTATTTTTGGTGCATTATTCTGTGCAGTTATTTCATCCACGATCAAAGGGGACTGAAAGATTGGCTATTCCACATTAAAATCGTTTTTATCATATTGGCATTGACATGATGCTGGGGTACACGGTATCCACCCTGTTCTTCCACCATTGCTGCTAGTTCTTGTTGCTCACAGAAGCAGTAAAGTTTTCCTTCACTTATGGAGCTCATGCGGATATGCCCCACTTTATGCAATGAATGGGCTCCTGCAAATGTGTGTGATGTTTACCGTTGTGAATCACTTTGTTTTTGAAAACATTAGAGGAGCTGACTATTTCTAGGATGCTTACCATGTGCTTCATTTCTTCATATCACAAGCCATTCTGATTTTCAAGAAAATAACCTCTCTCTAATATATTAGCTTGTGAGTTCCATTTTTATCTAAAATGTTTAATTAAAGCAAGATAAAACTATACTTCATAACATTCAGTTGCCTGAGTTATTGTAGAAATCCCCAATGTATTACCAGAATGTAGCTTAATGTCTCAAATAAATGCCAAGTTGTCCAAATCAAATTGATTGGCAACTTAATTAGGAATAAAGGTCACTATCATCCATATTTCCCTACTCTTTTTTAGAAAGAAAACATTCACACAGTGAAGAGAATCAGAATGTGTTTTATATCCCTAGAGTTATAAACATTTGTATCAAAATATTTACAATTATAGTATATGAAATATCAATCCATTAAAGAAGAAGCCAAATACAGTACTAGAACAACCCACAAGTGTAATGCAATTACATGAGACGTAAATGTCACAGAAAAAAATAAAAGACAAGGAAATACACAGTTCATTCCAGTCATAGTTTGACTTTTTAATATAATGTGAGTATCTCTTTTGGATATATCTGATACGTAAATATATGTCTGCACATAAGGCAGACTTCTATAATTGTCTGATAATTAAATCATAATTTAAAAGCTCATCATCCCACAGTTTTTCTGGCCAATTTCTCCACCCCAAACCCAGTAATTTGGTGGCCTGCCATCAATATTCCCTTAACCAGAATGAACATGGAGAAATATTCTTAGTAATAGTCCTTTTACATAAATACCAGCAATCATGGCATAACAACTCCCCAAAAAGGAAAGGTATATGAGAAAGGGGATGAGGAGATTGCAAGAAGAAGGAAAATGGGCAAGATGTTTCAGATTCTCCTTGGGGTAGATCTTCTCAGGTTGGTAAAGAAAGTGTTTTCCCAAAAAAAAAAAAAAAAAAAAAACCCGTTATGCAGAATCTGAGATGGCTTATAATAGCTGCTCCAGGGAAGAGCAATGCCTGCTTAACCAGGAATAACATACTACTTACTTATAAGTACTGTATAGAAATACTCCTGTGGCATCAGAGCAGCTCAGTTATCATCTGACTGTATGCCACAAGAGTTTTTGCTTTTTTTTTTTTTTTTAAGAAAATATCTGCCCGTCACCTACATTTGTATTTATCACATGGGAATTTTCTTATTTTCCTGGGAGTGCAGGCACTCTGTTCTTATCATGACTGAAATATAGTATGCTTAATACTTTACTATAGCACCTTCCACCCAAGAACCTGTTGTTTGCTTTTGGTTTGTATGTGTGTTTTAATCAGATTACAGAATTGCCATGCTTCTCCTGTGAAATGGGATAGGCAGGGACTCTGAGAGATGACCACTCTAGCCAGTGTCAAAGCTAGAGCTACCACTAAGCATAGGATCCCTGATCCCCAATATGGATAAGTATGCAGAACTTCCTTGAAAGGTATAATTTAGAGGGAGAGTAAAAGGATTATGTCGCCAGGAGCTATGGCCATCTCTCTCCAAGTATATATTTGAAAGAAATATTGACTGCATTGAGAGGAGATCCTAAAAACATGACCCTACTGTAGCCCTGTTGCAAGGCTGCCTCTTGATTCCGTGTTTTGTGTGGCGCTTCCACCACTGAATTGGTCGTTAATGGCTTTACAGAACTACAGAAGAGCTGCCTTAGCTTTAAGGGAGAGGCATAGGAAGGTCCATGGCAAGAGGCCTCCATGAGGGACAGCTGTGTGAGGTCTGGTCTGGGCTCTAGCCATCCCTCAGGCCTTCCATTATAAAAAGTTCTCTTTCTTGATTTAGTTAACCCTCCAACTTGGCCTGCTAGCACTATCTCACTTCTTCCCATTATGTCGCAAATGCCACTGAATTCCACAGAGCTAAATATCAGTTCTAAAGAGGAAAAATGACCCCATGGCCAAAGCCCTCTGTGGGTATTTCAGAAGGGGGGGATGGTTTAGCATATTCGGCACAAAAACAATGTCTACTCTTGCCGGAGCTTGTACCGCTATTTTAACTTGGTGCAGTAGGTCTGAGGACCTCAGTGCATGACCTAGAATTCACCTTCGGAGGTGAGGCCAGTGGTGTGGCAGCTGAGGGTGTCCTAGGCAGTGTGTGTTACTGAGAACTGCTGGAGGCCAAGTTTGGTAGCAAGAGAGAGGCTCTCTGGCCTTCATCAAGGGAGCATCAAAGTACTAGCCAACTACTTCCTCCAAAGGCAGGGTCTTGATAGTAGAGAATTTCCTCAGTAATAGCTTGGGTGTCGGTCTCTTCCTCTCTTACTCCCCCCTCCCCGCTCCCCACCCCTTTCTCGGTTTTTCCTGCACAGCAACTTCCACTTCCCTCCCGGATTTAACTGCTTCCACTTCCCCACCCCCCAGGTCCCCATACACTGGTTCAGCCTTATTTCTTTCTCAGGACCAGATAGAGAATGCCAATGATGAAGCTAAAACAGAAGCAGATCCAGGTCAAGATGAAGGAATAGCCGTGATGATAGGGCTCAAAACCGCTTCTGTTACTATTTGCATAGCGATGAGTGTAGATGGATGCCCCGATCAAAATGCACAGCCCTGCCATGAAAGAGAGAGAAAAGAAGTGTACATTAAAGTTGGCTATTGTTTTAAGGTACAAGGGAGAAGAAGTTCTTATCATTTTTGTAAGATCCTATTTCCCTTACTGGCAACGGGAAATGAAATCTGGCTGTTTGACCCTAAACAGTAGTTCTGTTGATTTGCCTGGGACCATGCTTGATCAGTTGTGTTGATAAATTAGCAGTGTTTAGGGCCTTGGCACCTGCATTGGTTTGTATGGCTGCAAGTGTGAAGTAAAACATGTGTCCACCGCCCAGCTTTCCCTCCTGGACTCCAGTGTGTCCAGGCAGGGCTACTCAGGAATGTGCAGCAAAAGAACATGGCCTTCTGCCAAACTGGATGTATTTGGGAAGAATGACAATAGAATGATCTTCGCAATATTCGCATCTATTGTGGCAGTGTTTTCATCTTTTGGAGGACTCCCACCTTCACACCTTCTTCAAGAGGTGCTCCTGAAGGGGTGTGCCCCGACCACTTGGTAGCCACCCAGGAGCACTACTTTTAAACAATGAAGCAGATAAAACCAAAACCAAACTCGTTGCCATCGAGTAGATTCGGACTCATAGCGACCCTAGAGGACAGAGTAGAACTGCCTCACAGGGTTTCCAAGGAGCGGCTGGTGGATTCAAACTGTCAATCTTTTGGTTAGCAGCTGAGCTCTTAACCACGGTGCCACCAGAGCTCCATGAACCAGATTAGGGATCTTAATTTGAGCTGCAATCAGAGGTTCTCTAAAAGAGAACAAATAGCCAGAGGAGAAAATTGTACAAGGTGGTTTCCCTGAGCTATGTGCTAATCAGCTCAAGTTGCCAGCAGTGTCCATTCCATGGCATGAACTACTTACAGTTTTTCTACCTAAATGAGGATTGCCTGGGTGGCACAAATAGTTAACTACTGGCCAAAAGGTTTGCAGTTTGAACCCACCCAGAGATGCCTCCGGAGACAGACCTGGTGAAGTGCTTCGGAAAGGTCGGTGAACTGGGTGGTAACTAACAACAACATATTTGGGAGTCTGCCCTTGGGATACTTACAGCACAGCAGCGTGACAGCCCCTGAGAGGAAGAATCGGTTTCCTTTCTCCATGGTGAAGAGCTGGAACACAAAGACCAGGAGGGCGATAACAGAGAAGATGATGGACAGGATCATGAAGGCCTGCACCGCCTTGAGGGCATCTGTGGCCAGAGGGTGAAGAAGCAAGGCATTAGACAAACCAGTGCCTGAGAGGCTGGATGTTTTCCTGACCCCACAAAATGTTAATATTGACTACAGTGTCTTTTTGTATACCTTCATCAGCATACGACAGGGCTTGATAGCAGTTGCCAGAGGTACAATTTTTCCAGAGACCTACTGATCTTATTCCATCATCTGAAACCACCCAGGCCTGAATCCAGAAGGAAACAAAGAGAAGTTATTTAAAAACTGACCCCTCTGCTTTAAAAAGAAATCAGCGAGTAGCAGCAAGACATCATATTTAGCCCTAGTCTTCTTCTAAGCAGCCAGCCTATCTCTTGGTGGAAATAAGGCCTGAAGAATGTGCAGCAGGAGAAAAATTACCTAACCTCTGGGTTCACATTCCTCATCACTTAAAAAAATTAAAAAATGGAAGGAATTTGATCATAGGAGTTTTAAATATTTAAGGTTCCAAGAAACAGAAACCCTGGATTAGGAAACTGGTTTTAAGGGTGCACAACTCATACACTATATAAAGATCGCTTCCCGTAAGGGCCTACATAAGGGGGAGAAAAAGGTGAGGGAAAATGTTCAACAGGAGACAAGTAAAGAACATGAGAAACACCAAAAAAATAGCAATGAGTCTGAGTGGTCAAAGTCTTTCTTTTAAAAAAAGAGAGGGCCAAACTCTGCAGGTCACAACACGCGGGAGGGGGGAGTAATTTCATATTTCTCGTGGGGACAGCAGCTAACAGTATAAGAGTAACCAAAGTGTATTGCCTCAGGCTCACCATGGTGCCAGCTTCCCTTCCTACCTGACCCAAGAAAAACAATTATTCTTCTGGAATGGAAAAGGAAGGCAGGGTTATTGTCTACACAAAAACTCAAACCCAAAGCCAAACCCATTGCCATCAAGCTGATTCCGACTCCTAGTGACCCTAGAGGACAGGGTAGAACTGCCTCTGCATGGGGCTTCCAAGGAGTAGCTGGTGGATTCAAGTTGCTGACCTTCTGGTTAGCTGCCAAGCTCTTAACCATTACACCACCAGGAATCCTTGTTGGATTTGCTTAAATTAGCCTTACTTACAATCACACTCACCAGTGTTTACTAAGCTCTCCTATCTGAACTTTAAATTTGATTTATCCTTTCATTGTAACAGGGATCTAAGCAGATTCTGGAGCCATAGTTTGCCTGCCTAGTGATTAGCAGCCTTGGTTTGTTTTTATGTCCAAGAAGCTGTCTTGTTTTTTCCTGAGAAAAGCACAGTGAAAGCAAATTGGATGCTTTAAACTACCACTAGAGGTCAGAGTAGCCCAAGGTTCTGAGAAAAATGAAGCTTGCTGCCTCCCTGTGTTATTTTTTTATGTTGTTTCCCATGAGTGGGTTAACTCGATGGAACTGGGTTAATCTTGCAAAATTCCACTTACAGATGCTACTCTCGGCTCAAAACTTGAATTCATCAGCCTGGCAATCAGATCTGTTCATCCACACACTCCAATCTATCCTTCTAATCACAGAAGGAAGGGAAGTTCTGTTCCAGTCACATGGCTGTCCTCACCATCCCCTGAGCAAAGCTTGTCCTTCTACGTCAGCACCTTTGCTATCACTCCTGCCTGGAATGCACCCCCATGCTTCTCCCACTGTCCTTCTTCACCCAGAGGAGCCCCACCCATCTACCAGGCCTCCAAGCTTCACCTCAAGTCCCACCTCCACCAAGAAGGCTCCATTAGAGAGAAGAAGCCTCATGTGTCCTCTATCCTCCGGATACCTACAGCCCTCAGGGGAAACTTGGTTTTCTCCTTGTTACTTAATTCTGTAGGCGTGAATGTGTACTGTATGTCTTCCCACACTGAGGAATAAATTCACAGAGGGCAATGACTAGGGCTTTATGTAAATCAATATTTAGATAAAAAATTGCTAAACAAATGAACCAACAAAAGAGCATTACTCACATTGCCAATGGTGGAAACAAATAGCATAACAACAGTGGCGATGTGGACCACAAAGATACCAGCCAGTAATACCAACATCTTGGCTTTTTGTTAACACGCAGCGGCAAGCAAAGAGAGTTCTGTAAAGGAAAGAGAAAAGGAAGAGAAAAGGTTATTATCAGATTCAATAATACAATTCAACCTTCCCGCAAGTGTGGGCTATCTGTAACAATCAGGAGGCACTGCAATGAAAACCATCACAATTTCATTATAAATTCCCGAAAACATCTTGTTAATCTAGTTTCCTAGCACCCAAATGCCTATTCATCTATTTATATTTACGTAAATGTAAACGTAACTCTGTTCCTTCTCAGATAGTTATATACACTCATTTCTCTCATATAGCCTATTTCAAATAATGAACATTTACGACAACTGTTAGTATTTTATTTTGTTTGTGTTTTTGAGGCCAGAAGTAGGACTTTGATTTTTCAAAGGCCTTCTTACAGCTCTGATTTCTAGGTCCCTGTGCAACAATGTCATATAAATTTCCAATTTCCGCTAGGGAAGTGCCCGCTTCTATCAAACTGCTCACCCAGCAATTTTAATAGATGCGAATGCCTTCCACAGAATAGCAGCTATTACTCAATGTCTGTATACTGAATAGGCTACTAATTTGATCCTGAGTGTGATACAAAATGTGAGAGCCACAACTTCTATTATTATAATACTGTTTGGTATTCAATAATTGTTGTTGTTGTTGTTAGGTGCCATTGAGTCAGTTCCGACTCATAGTGACCCTATGTACAACGGAAAGAGACACTACCTGGTCCTGTCCCATCCTCACAATTATTGCTATATTGGAGCCCACTGTTGCAGCCACTGTGTTAATCCATCTTGTTAAGGGTCTTTCTCTTTTTCACTGACCCTCTACTTTACCAAGCATGATGTCTGTCTTAGTCATCTAGTACTGCTATAACAGAAATACCACAAATGGATGGCTTTAACAGAGAGAAATTTATTCTCTCACAGCTTAGGAAGCTAGAAGTCAGAATTCAGGGTGCCAGCTCCAGGGAAAAGCTTTCTTTCTCTGTCAGCTCTGGGGGAAGGTCCTTGTCATCAATCTTCCCCTGGTCAAGGAGTTTTTCCATGTAGGAGCCTCCAGTCCAAAGGATGTGCTCTGCTCCCGACGCTGCATTCTTGGTGGGATGAGGCCCCCACTATCTCTCTGCTTGCTTCTCTCTTTTGTATCTCAAAAGAGATTGGCTTAAGGTGTAACTTAACCCCATCTCATTAACATCATAGAGATAAGATTTACAACACACAGGAAAATCACATCAGATGACAAAATGGTGGACAATCACATAATACTGGGAATCATGGCCTAGCCAAGTTGACCAATATTTTGGGGGGACACAATTTAGTCCATAACAATGTCCTTCTTCATGTACTGGTGGTCCCTCCTGATAACCTGTTTAAAGTACACGCGACAAAGTCTTGCCATCCTCATTTCTAAGGAGTATTCTGGCTGTACTTCTTTCAAGAGATTTATTCCTTCCTCTGGCAGTCCATGGTGTATTCAATATTCGTTGTCAACACCGTAATTGAAAGGCATCAATTTTTCTTCTGTCTTTTTTATTCATTGTCCAGCTTTCACATGCATATGAGGAGACTGAAAAATCATGGCTTGGGTCAGGTGCACCTTAATCCTCAAAGTAACATCTTTACTTTTTGACATTTTAAATAGGTCTTTTGCAGCAGATTTGCCCAATGCAATATACCGTGATTTCTTAACTGCTGCTTCGGTGGGCATTGATCATGGGTCCAAGTAAAAATGAAATCCTTGGCAACTACAGTATTTTTTTCTGTTTATCATGGTGTTGCTTATCTAGCCAGTTGTGAAGATTTTTGTTTTCTTTATGTTAAGGTGTAATCCATACTGAAGGCTATGGTCTTTGACCTTCATCAGTAAGTACTTCGAGTCCTCTTCACTTTCAGCAAGCAAGGTTGTATCATTGCGTGTCTCAGGTTATTACGAGTCTTCCTCTAATCCTGACACCGTGCTCTTCTCCACATTGTCCAGCCTCTCCGATTATTTGCCCAGCAAACAAATTGAATAAAGATGGTGAAAGGATATAACGCTGATGCACACCTTTCCTGATTTTAAGCCATGCAGTATCCCCTTCTTCTGTTCAAACAACTGCCTCTTGGTCTATACACAGTTTCTTCATGAGCACAATCAAGTGTTCTGGAATTCCTGTTCTTCGCAATGTTATCCATAATGTGTTATGATCCACACAGTCAAATGCCTTTACATAGTCAGTACAACACAGGTAAACATCCTTCTGGTATTCTCTGCTCTCAGCCAAGATCCATCTGACATCAGCAATGATATCCCTGGTTCGACGTCCTCTTCTAAATCTGACTTGATATTACAGCTTAATGATATGATCGCCTAATGACAGAATGTTTCAGACTTGGATTACTTTACCTGAGCCTTCAACATCGTATGTCTCACAGTAGGGACTCTACTGTGGGTCTGAGGCATAGTTTTGTATTTCCTATGGCTCAATATGACAATTCTAGGGGCTTTAGATACATGCAGCTTGAGATATCATTGCATGTGCCTTCTACCTGTGCATGACATTTACACAAATGCCACTCCTTCAGGACTCAATACAGAAGACAGGCAAATGCATAAATCACCAGGCAGGGGATTGGGAACTAACAGATTAAGAATATGAATTGATGAACAAAAGCACCCAGCCATAATCCCAGCAGAGTAGGGAGCCCATTAATCATAAAACTTGGCAATAAGGAAGACTAGTACCAGCTACTGTTGAGTCAATTGTGACTCATGGTGACCCCATATGTTGCAAAATAGAACTGTACTTCATAAAATTTTCAATGCTGTGAACTTTCAGAAGCAGATTGCCAGACCTTCCTTCCAAGACACCTCTAGGTGGGTTTGAACCACCAACCTTTAGGCTAGTAGTCAAGCGCTTCACCATTTCACCACACAGGGACTCAAAAGGAAGTGAGAAGCATGCACACTTGGGGAGTCTGCTCTGATTTATGGCCGTTGCAGGAGGAGTACTTTGTCATGCCTACAACACTTAGGATGCAGTGCTGGCTCAAAGGAAGGGGTTTTGAGGTTATTCACACCCTGCGCAGGGTGCGTGTGCAGATGGCCCCACCTAGGGAGGAGATGGCTGTGCGTGTCTTACAGTTGCCCCATTTCCCTCTCTCGCTCCACCTAATTTAATTGAAGCTTTTTTTTGGCGGTGGGGGGGGGTATGCTGAGCCACTTTCATGCTATACCAAGCGTTTATTGGAGAGCACTGATACTATCATTCCAACACTTCAGGTGTCCTTTATCTCCTCTACTTTCCTCATCAGGCACTCAAAATCTAGAATGATCTAATGTACACTAGGGTGCCTAGCTTTACAGCGAGCGAGTGAAAGGCAGAGACTGGCTTCCACTGTCCGCTCTGACCTGCTTCAACAATCCCTGCCCTCCTTCCCAAGCTAGGCACTTCCCTCCCACCTAGGCAAATTTTTAGCAGTAGGACCAATTTCCGTGTGAATAACAAAAGTGATGAAGTTTATCCTGCTCCCTCAGGGGAGAGCTTGGAGCTCTCACGCCTGCTATTAATAATCTCCCCCACACGCATAAATTTGGTTTTGCTTTCCTCAGATTCTTGCACAATTTTCTGCTTGACGTTAATACATGAGGAAAGAGGTCTTTGAATCAGACAGTGGCTGAGTTAGAATTAGTTTTAAAATATTTGGCCCCTTGGTCTCAGTTTCCTTGCATATAAAGAGAGAATTGCCATGCCAACTGTACAGGGGTGTGTGAGGGTTAAACTGGATCCCATGTGGAGAACACTAAGCCCAGTGTCTGCACGTGGCAGGGACTAATAGTGGGGTTGCTTTGGTTGTGGTTGTTATTATTACTAAAAGAAGCTGAGTAGCTGTTACTAACCCAACCCCAGGCTGCCCCATGTTCATCACCAAGCTGCCCCATGTTAAGTGCAAGTTGTAAGATATTTGCTATCTAATTCACCAGACAGTGCACATAAAACCATTTTGGTCCTCTTAGAAATTGTCATTATGCCTAATCCTTGCCCTTTGTGTCAGGAGACCACTAAGAGCACATCCTCATGAATGGCCAAGAGGAAGCTCACTTTTCTCAGCCCTCTCCTGGCCATCCCCCTTCCCCCAGACATCCCCAGGATTCACACCATCTCCTCCGAAAGGACTAGGTTGATTGCAGAGAGATTGCGAATATTATATAATCAGTTCTTTTCTTTAATTCTCCTTGGGCTCTTTAAATGTCTTTTTTATTCCTTTTGCTTCTAATTTACAAACATCCTCCTCCTAATATTGGGAAGTGGTTGAGGGGCCAAGAATGGTATATAATACACAAGTGAGGCCTCTTAAATGAGGTCATGGAAAACATTCTGCATTTCTTCTCGTACAGGCTGTTAGGAACTGGGCAGCATTTTCTGTTTCCTTGGTTGCTATGTAATCCTCTAAGGTCAAGTCTGAGTTCCTTTTGCCCCTGCTCACGCTCTCAATTTCGATGAATTGAACATTGTTAGGAGTTGTAGTGTGTCCCTCCAAAATATGTGTTGTAAATCCTAACCTGTATGTCTGAGGTTATAATCCCATTTGGGAATGTGTTCCTTTTGTCATGTTAATGAGGCAGGATTAGTATAGTTAGGTTTTGAATCAATTGCTTACAAAATATGAAAAGAGCAGTTCAGATTAGGACAAGCTAGCATGCAAAGATGAGGGTGGAGAGATGCCAAGCCACATGAAGACAGCCCAGGAACAGAAGCTCAAAGAGACAAGGACCTTCCTCCAGAGTTGCCAGAGAGATAAAGCCTTCCCCTAGAGCCAGCACCCTGGGTTCGAACTTCCAGCCTCCTAAGCTGTGAGCAAATAAACTTCTGTTTGCACCCACTTGTGGTATTTCTGTTACAGCAGCACTAGATGCTAGGATTGACATGATTGCGTTCCAAATCTCCTCCTCCCACTGCACCTCCATCTTGGCTCACCCACTACATCTGCATGGCAGGCGAGTTCCTGGCCACTGGATCTCACTGTTGATCTAAACCACAGTCCCACCTGACCACCAGTCCCCTGCGCATCGCCGGCTAGAGGAGTAGGTGGAGGAATCATGCCAAGAAGTGACTCTCTTTCATCTTTGATTTCTGTGATCATGCTATGTCTTTTCACAAAAGGAGCAAAATGTCTTGGCTTAGCAAGTGTTCTTAGCGTACAGATGTATAGATGCCCAGAATACGCAATTTCTTTCTGCTTTTGGCTGCTGTATCCATTCAGAGGTAGGGGCTGCTTGGCTGGGGCTATAGCATAATGCATATAATTGACCATCTTTTCACTGCCCCAAATTTATCGGATTTTATTAGTATCATTCATTGTCAGCTTAGAAGGGCTTCCATTATTTTCAGTGGTCTTCCCCAAGGCATTCCAAAACCAAATGAACTATCTTTTCAAATTTCTGGGCTGGTTTATCCTACTTGTCCGCTCTGCATACTAGAGACTCTTCAGCAGAGAAATCTGTAGGCTGGAGGGAGGCAATCCTTGAGGACTTTATGGACAACCATTAATGGTACCTAATGGATGAATATTTGGGGGATCAATCAGAACCGCAGAGTAGAATGGGTATAGATAACAGGAGATCCCATGCTCTTGAGACTTCCTCCCACCCATTATTTTCAGTGCAGTTTGTGGGGAGGCTCATCCTTCACGCTAGCTGGTCTTGCTTCATCCAAAGGCACTGAAAAGAGACCTTCCTGGGCATCTCATATCTTTGGAACTATTGACTGTTGTAACTTTCTTTCCTTGAAGTATGTTTCAGTAGAACAATAATTGATTTCTCCCTCACACCTCTCTAAAGCTCTGTGCACGGTACTCCCCAGCGGAAAGCATATCCCTAGTCCCAGGTGGGCAGCTCAAATCAGGAAGTAGGGAATAACAACATTGCAATCCTGAATACTTGGGTGCAATGCCTGCTTCTCAAAGACTGCTTAGGTGTACTGCACAGTCCAAGAGTTTGTCATTTGGTTGCTGGGAATTCCTATAACAACGATGTCATTTGTGGTGCTCAGACTCACCAACCCAGGCCACCAGAGCTAGTCAAAACATAGTGTTCTTAAAGGTAGGGCAACCACTGACTGTTCTATGGGAGATGCCAGGAACATATTTCCCCACCCACCACTACAACTGGATCAAGGTCTTCCCTTTAGCCTGAGCTCTCCAACATGCTTGGCACAGGCGCGGTGGTCAGGGCTCCATGGGGCTGGGTGGAAATGGAGAAAGTATTGGAGGCATGAATGTTGACTCTAGAGAGAAGTGATTGTTAAGAGAAATGGGGATTGGGAGACTTGGAACCACATGCTGGTTTTCTGTTATTTCTTTTCTGTTCTTTTTTCTGCCGTAAGGGATGGACTGTCATTTTCCTTCCCACTACCTTCATCTTTTGTTTCTGACCACAATTTCTCCTTTTCTTCCAGTATCAGCATCGCCCAGACCACATTAAAACTCATGCTTCACAACCACTGATCATTCTAGATTTGAATTAACTTCTTTGCTAGTAGAAAATTTATTAGTGTAAGTGCAAATGACCCGAGGATTACAACTGCTGGTGATTGTAGCTATAAATGACTGCTAATTGGAGGAAAAGAAGTAGAAAGGGGCAACCACTCTCTCTAGTTGTCTATAGCCACTTAAATCTTTATAGGTTTGTTGTCTCTGTCTTATGCTCCCTACCCCCCAAAATGAGAGAATCAAAGAAACTATAGCCCTGAGATGCTGGTTTGCATCACCTATTTGCCTTGGTTCAGGTAGCCTAACACTTTTAGGGTACTCTGTCCAGTGAGAAAATAATCAGGCCCCGGTGGGAGTCTTTCCTTTTCTGATAGCTGATTCTGCAGAGACTTGGAGAATAATTGAGATTTTGAGAGGAATTTAGATGTGGGTAGTTTGACTCTGTTGTTGCTAAATTAGGGGTGGGACAACCTCTTCCTGTTGTGAAATCTTTGTGTGTTTATTGAACCACCACAGGGGGTCTAGGGAAAATCTGTTCTTTAAGGGTGGTCTAAGGCACAGTAATTGAAAGCAATACAATAGACTGGAGTAACCAAAAACCCACTTCTTCAGCAGAGGAAGTGGTGGAAGTCCTGGGACTTGAGTCATTGAAGAACTAGTCTGAGCCTAGAGGTACAAGATAATCAGAAACCAGTGGGTGGGACTGTGTGAACACTGGGGAATCCCTCCCTGTAGAGCTCTGATTTCCGTGATTCATTTGAGAGTGGGTGAGAATCTCCCAAATGAAAGGCAAAGATGGTGCAAGAGGGCCTCGGAGACTGGCTAGTCCTAGAGGCATGTGGATCTGGCTAACCCGAAGGCAGTTTAGTCATTTTTCCCTGGTAGCCTCAGATAGCCCAGGCTTTTTTGGAAAGAAGAGAGTGATAATGGCCAGATGCCAGATTTTCCATCTCTTCTTCCTCACCCTGGTTATATTACCCAAAACATCGTGGTCATGTCATGAGTTCTACCTCCATAATTTGTCTTTCATCCATTCTTTACTTACCACTCCCATCATCACTGTCCAATTCAGGTACTAGACTGGACCATAGCATCAGCCTTTCCCATATTCCTCTCTCTAAATCCCCCCCGCCCTTAATATACCCTCCATACTGCCATCGGGTTATCTGACCATGTCACTCCCCTACTGAAAACCTCCAAGCACCCCCTAGTCTCCAGGAAAGAGAGTCCAAATGCCTCATGCTGGCCCTTCAAATCCTAGGAATCTGGTTTTCTTTGATATTTTCAGACTTCCTTTCCCTCTCTGGACACATCACATCACCTTAACACTATTTACACCTTTCTGTTTGTGGTTGGACTACACATCAGTTGTCAACACTATTTAATCCCCTCTGTTCCTGACCTGTTCTACTTTCTTGCAACCAGCTTTTGTTGAACATATTGCCCCTGCTTTCATGTACTTCCCCTGGTAACTACCTCTCGAAGTCTTTTCCATCAAACTCAACTCTTACCTCCTCTAAGAAGCCTTCCCAGATACACCTCTCTGTTAGGCTATAACCCTTGCATAGCCCTTTATTAACCCACTAATGGCAACCTTTCCGGTAACAGTTGTTTATGGATGTTTTTGGCTCCCTTACGCCTAAGATTCCGAGTTCCTGAAGGGAGAGTCTTGTATATAACAGGCACTAGGTAAATATCTATTCAACAAATAAGTAAATGAATTAAGGAAGGCAATATTTTTTTTCTCCACAGAAAAGAAAATCAATGTCAAAGTGACAGAAGCCTTCATAGTAAACAGAATTCTAGAAGAAAAATATTTTCCTCTTTTTACATTTATAATCTTTAATCTTTTATTATCAAAAATAATTTATATGTTAATATAACTGTATTGAGCATCTTATTATATGCAAACACCGTGTTATGTATATCCATATAAATGCCAATAAAATGTGAATATTTCCTTAGTACCTTTAGCATTTGAAGACAGAAGAGTATATATGCATGTCTTGCCTTTTGTTCAAACAGAAATAAGTGAATGCAAAGAAAATGTGTTTCTAAACAGTAATTTGTCTACAGATTTAACTTTTCTATCTATCTCTTTCACTGTCTATTTCTGGACTGAAAGAGGGCTTTAAAATTCCAACCCAATACACACTTATCTACAATTCTGCATCAAGAAACTATCTAAATATACTTAAATGCCTCCAGTCATGGGAGCTAGCTATATAACAAGACCCCCCATCAGAAATGTCCTTCTGACAGTGAATCAGAGTCTGCTCCTAGCAACAACTACCCCTGAGCTAAGTTCTGCCAGTGAGGCCAGCCCAACTCATCAAATGTTTCCTCTTCAACCCTTTTCTACTATGGTTACCATTGCAGCAGGACTACCAGGTAATCAGAGAATTATCCAGAGAACATCACTTTAGGTCCAAAATTGCAATCAAGTCATAAAACAGTTCTGAGATTACTCCATCACTAGACATTGCTCTTTCTTTTCACTGATTGATGTTTTCCCAGCAGTGAAATTCCCATCTCCTTCGCGGATGACAGCAAACTTTGAAAAAAGCTTTCTCACACCATCTGACCAAAGACATGTTGCTTCCTCCAAGGCATAAGAAGAGATTAAAGGCAACACGCTCCTGGTCATATGACATTGAGTCAGCCCCATGTCT
The DNA here is from genome assembly GCF_024166365.1 of Elephas maximus indicus. Classification (NCBI taxonomy): domain Eukaryota; kingdom Metazoa; phylum Chordata; class Mammalia; order Proboscidea; family Elephantidae; genus Elephas; species Elephas maximus. The sequence continues at coordinate 71,799,533 of NC_064822.1, read as the reverse complement.
CCATGCCATCTTCCGCAGAATGACACTCTGCAGCTGGCTCTTCTTCCTAAGGAGACCATGTAGGTTTTCTAGCATAAAAACTTTCTATCCTTGACCAGTTGGGTTCACTTTGTTTTTGATGTGTTTGTTTCCCACTGAAGATGATTTTAGTTGGCATAATGGATGTCCATTTAACACAAAAGCAGAAAAGGAAATATTCCCTTTTGGAAGCAAACATAGAGGATGTATCTGGAGGAGGAAAAGGTTGAGATTAAAGGCAAGCTGAGTGGATAAGACCTTGGATGAGGTTTTCTGGTCATTGTTGTTTTACGTCAAGTGTACTTTTCCATTCTAAATATTGTTTTTACATAGAGGTGGGAGAGGGGAACATTAATTGTCCGTGGGAAACATGTGGAGAGAAAGGATCCTAAAGAAATATTTCCTCCTGCGTCTGGATATCTGATGTTTGGTGTAGAAGGGTTGAACCTCAGGTTGTACCTCACTGTGTACATATCACACTAGGCCTGATGTTTTTAAGTGCAGGGCAGTTTTTCTAACCAGGAAAAACATCAACATTCAAGCAGCAAAAGTTTACAAGAATCTACATGCTCCAAGAGAAACAACTTTTTTTTCATGGTCCTGTGGGAAAAAGGGAATTACATCTCCCAAATGTGGGCTATCATCACTGAGGACTGTTACAGAAAGAGTAGTGTTTATCCAGCACTAGTATAGACTCTCACATAGACAGGGTTGAAGGAGGGCAGAGGAGGGGCAAGCATGTTATTTTAAAAAGAAGAAAAAGGAGAAGGGCATTTGTTGGAGAACGGGGTTCTTGTCAAAGCTCTGCCTCTACCAACTGCTGACTTTGGAAAAAGCACTTAATCTCTCTGGTCATTGGCTTCTATAGAGGCAGAAATGTGTAATGGTTAAGAGCATGGGTTCTTGGTTCCAAATCCTGACCTGTAGTCCTCATACGATTAATGTGAGGATCAAAGGGCCCAGGCCTGACCCAGAGCAAGGGCTATATGATTGTTTCTTGTTATTTTTATTCCTTTATGCAAAACGGAAATCCTGGTGGCATAGTGGTTAAGTGCTATGGCTGCTAACCAAAATGTCAGCAGTTCAAATCCACCAGGCACTCCTTGGAAACTCTATGGAGCAGTTCCACTTTATCCTATAGGGTCGCTATGAGTCAGAATCAACTCGACAGCAAAGGGTTTGGGTTTTGGGTTTTGGTTTTACATAAAATGAGAGGCTTCGGCCAGCAAAATGGGCTTTAAGCTTTGCTGCCATAATCTGAGGGTCAACAACTACGCTAAAGGCAAACAAGTAGCATGAATATTGTTTTTGCAAATGTTCCCAAGGAGGATAATCTATTTCTCTTATTTCTTCTTCTCCTCTTCTGTGGCCAGGGGAGGATAGTGAGTCGGAGCAGCATCTGCGAAGGCTGAGAGACTTGGACTGGGAAGCCTGAGCTGGACCCATGCCCCCAGACCACAGCTGGTCAAGCAATTTCCCCTGGGCGAGGAGAGAAGCTTCAGCTGCATTCTGCTTCTGACAAAAGAGGAGGGTTCTGGCAACCACAAGGTCTTCAAAGGACAGTTGCCAGGATAATAATTAGGGTTTGAGAAGAAAATCAAGGTGTGGCCCAGCCCTGGAGGCTCTTGGGGCGGGTCTGACAGTAGATGGCAGCAACATGCTTCAACCATCGAAACTCAGCTTTGTGTAAGGTGCTCGCTGGGAGGGGCTGTCGCTGCCTGGGCCAGAGGCACCCCGAGTGTGTTGGCTGGGTTGGGGGCTCTGTTTCTGTTTATCAGGGGAAATTGATTATGTAAAGATTTAGAGCAAGAAGAGGCTTTGAGCTCATTTGGTCCAACCTCTTGACAAAGAAGGGAATGCGTGTCTGGGAGATAAAAAAAAAAAAAAAAAAATTTTTATTTTTTTTGCAGGTGAAAAACTGAAGCCCCTCATCTTCCAGGCCTGGACTCTTTCTAGGCCAGCACAATGTCCTCTCTCCTATCCTCTGAAGTTTTGTCTTAGGGTCGGCAAAAGTTCTAGATTCCTAGAATGACTCTCCACTCTATTCCTCCCATCAGCTCCTAGATAATCAGAGAGTCAGCACAGCCCTGCAAAACAGCGTCATGGGCAAAACCAAAGGGTCTTTCTGAAAACACTACTTCTTTCTGTCATTTCTAAGAAGGTCCACCCTGCTTGTCCAGCCCTTCCTGGCCAACAATGGCTCAAACCAGACCTCCGCCCTGCAAACCCTGAGCCATGCTGGAGCATCACTTCCAACATTCAGTCCTGACCCCTGCCCACAGCACAGGAGTCCCCGCCCCACTGAAGCACAGATGGCAAAGGATAGCTCCGGGTCTCAGCTGTAGAACTCTTTCTCCAAGATCAGCATGGGCACACTGGTTGACCCAGAACTCATTATCTTAGGAGAGTGAGTTAGAAAAAGTTAGAAATGACTCCCTTTGGAGTTGCTGGAACCTGCCAAGATGCTGAACCCTCTCTCCAATTCTACTTCTCCAGGCCTCTGGGGAGGGGTCTTTGATTATATGAAACAAGAGGTCCAAGTACCAAGGACATCGTTTTGCTCTCAGCTCTGGTCTGACGTTTCTGAAAAGAGGAGAAATGTTGGGGAGGCCACGCCTTGTTGCCACAAACATTCAGCGGAAACCTGAATGATACCAAGGATATATTGACCATATAGAAAAATAAGATGTGGCGAGAGCAGCAAGAGATTCTTCACAGGGGACTAGAACAAAATATTTGACCTAAGGGCTGTCCTGAAGCATTGAGAGTCTGTGATCCCCAAGCAAGGGGGAAGGAGTTAAGAGGAAGCATCCCCACTGCTTCTCCCTTGCTGTCTTGCCTTTTCCCTTTCTCTTTCCACTTAGCTGTCTCCCTCTAAGACTTTCACTCTGCCTCCTCTCCTTGACAAATAGTCATGGTTACTCTCCTTCCCTTCCCCTCCTCTCCTCGTTGCACCTTCCCTTTCCTCCTCCCTACCTCTTCGCTCTCATCCACACCTTCACGATCTCACCCCCATGCTGCAGGGTCTCCCTCCTTGAGTATAGGGTGAAGTTTCTTTCCCAGGACCAGCTTGGTCTGTCCCTGGGCCCAGCCGGGTTCCTGGTGAATTTCTTGCTGTTATCAGTGTCTTGACAGGCTTGGGTGGTCAGCCCCTGTACTGGCACCTTTTATGTTTAATTAATCAAGCTTTTTCCTTTTCTTCTAAGATGTGGGGTGAGTGCTCATTGCTATCTGGTAATAAATTCCACGAACACCATGCCTAAGGAATCTTTGAGCAGAAGGGGCAAAGGAGCTGCCTGGGTCCTGAAGGCCCCTAGGAGCCAAGAATCCTCTGTGAAATGCCTGTTCCAGTGCAACGTGTTGCCCCATTTCACTTTTCTACGAATTCTTGTAAACTAGCTATTATAGTGAGCCCAAGGGATTTCCCAAAATAAAAATGGCGGGATCTTAGAACAATAGAATTACAGAGCCACAAGGGGCTCAATGAGAAGACAACATAAATGACTTGCTCATGATCACACGGCAGAGTCAGGACAAGACCACAGCCCGTCTGTCTTCCTGCCCATCCATCTTTCATCTATCCCAGGATTCTTGCTGCCAGTTTCAATCTGTGCCAGAAAGGTTCTCTATTGGCGGTAGAATTCATGAAATAGACCCAGAAAGTACAAAGACAGCCACAACCACATAAAGGCATCAGCACCAACAGTAAAAGAAACAGTAAAGGAGTCCATTTTACTTCCAGAGAAATGTCACCTCCACAACAAGGAAGAAAATGTTGACCCAAATATTATGTTATAAAGGAAGAGAGAGAAATAGCTATCTCCACATGTGTTTATGTTTTTATCTTCATGCTTCAGTATCAGTGGATCTTCCAGTTAAATTGAGGGAAATGGTTTTTACCCAGTCAGGGCACCAAGGACTGAAGGATTACAAAGAGTGGTCTTGGGATGTCTGTGTGTTGAGAAGGGGGTTGGTGTTAGGAATTCAAATAAGCCTCTAATTTGAACCATATCTGCGCTCTCTTGCTCGTTGAATAGCAGGTATAGCCCAGAAACCTGGGGTCATCTGGGCAGAACTAGAAAGGATGTTAGAAAGGGAAGCTGATAGAGAATTCCAGCTCTATACCGGTTAAGGATCGTGAGTTCTTCCCAAGGAATTGATCTCTAGATTGCCAGCCAGCCACGTAGACCCTGTTGCATTTGCTTGGCAGTCTGCTCTGCAGTTACCATGACAAGTGCTAGCAGTATATAGGTGTGGGCTATGTGAACTATGGGCCAAGGTGTGGGACAGCCCACAAGGCCAAGTTAGAAGGTTGTGTTTCTGATATTGGATTGCTTTAACCATGACTTCTGGGGTAGCATATACTGGGTGTGTCCCCATGTGTCTCTGAGTATGTACATCTGACAGTCCCAAGTGACTCTGAGTTTTTGTGTTGGGGCAGCTATGGATATACATGTGGTAAGTTCAAGAAGGAACCATATTCATCTGATTATAAAATGAAATACCTCAGAATCAAATCACGTGAATATGGCTGACTATGTGCATAGTTACTACGCTTCTAAAATGCTCCCTGCTCTTTCTGAACCTGGACCTTGGGCAAAAAAATTTTTTAAAGGAAGGTTAAGAAGAAGGGAGAGAGAGAGAGAAAAGGAAAGAAAGAGATAATACAGATTCACAAAGTTTTACTCATCAAATATTAAGTAAGAGTTAAGATTTTAGAGGATAAGGAGCACTGGATGGAGAGACAACAACAAAATTAGGATAGTTTCTGGGTTGCTTCGGACCTCAGAACCAGGAACAAGGTATGGAAGTTACAGGGAAGCTGATTTTGCTCCATTCAACACACTCTAAAAATCAGAAAAACTCATTGCCTTCCAGTCAATTCCAACTCATGGCCACCTGATGTGTGTCAGAGTAGAACTGTGCTCCATAAGGTTTTAAAGATTGTGACCTTTCAAAATCAGATCTCCATGCCTTTCTTCCGAGGCACCCAGAGGTGAGTTCAAACCTCCAGCCTTTTGGTTAGCAGCCCAGTGCTTGACTGTTGGCTACACCCAGGGACTCCTCTAATAACCAGAGCTGTCCAGCAAAGGGGGATGAACGTGGGATGCACTCTGACTTACTGAGTTTCCCCTCTCTAGAAATTTTAAAGAGAAGTAACATGGTCATCTATCTGAGGTGGGGCACACAAATGATTTCTGCTTACAGCAGAAGATCAAATAAGTTGGTCTTCAAGACTCCTCCCAAATTTAGACTCCTATGAACTAAATGAGGGATGGAATGAATCTAATTTGCTTTGTGCCCTTGCTTGTGGCCCCTTTCCAGATATATTACTCTTCGGGCTCCAAGGTGTCTACAGAAGAGCAGTTTTGTCATCTATAAGCCTTCCTAAATCTCCAAGTGGACCCTCTCTCCTCTGATCCCAGTGAGTCTGACATTAACTGGCACCCCCAGAGCCACCTAAGCCAAGCCAACAGGGTCTGCATCTCCAGGACGATCTCTGTGGAGCCCATTCAGGAGGCCCCTAGAATCTTGGCTGGGCCTAATCTGGTCTCCAGAGGAAAGCAGGAAGGGTTGAGGAAGCCACAGTGAGTCCTTCCAGTGGTCTGTGAAAGGGATGTCTTTCCTTTCTTCAGAGGTCTGCCCGGTCCTCCTGGGAGGTAGCCAGGGTCTGTTCTCAGGATGTGAGCTGCTCTGGGTTGGTCCTCAATGGCCTTTTGCCAACTCTTGGAACAGTTTAGTATCCCCAAACAATCTGAATTCTGGGGGGTCCTCTGGCCGGGAGGCCAGACCGGATGTCCTGTGGTCCTCCAGACAGCACTCCACCCCCGCGCCATTCTTCGGAGTCTGAGGTGGAACTGGATCCACCTCTGAGGGTGGGAGGCAGCAGGGAAAAATAAAAACCCTCACATTTCGGGATTGTCAGCAGCTGAAATCCAGAAAAGACTCTCACAGCCAAGAGACTCTCCCACTACTTCTTGGAGGGAGGGCAGAAGGCAGGAGTCAGAATACCATTTTTTTTTAAATTGTCCCCAAACTCCAGGAAACAACCCGCGGCATATTTTCTCATTTAAAAAGCTACAGTGTGATGTTAAACACTCCACAAATACTGCAACTCATGATGGCAAGTTTATAGGCCAGAATTGTCAATGTTTCCTATTTGCTTACTGGTGAGAAATTGTGTATTAGTTTAACATGCATAGAACTAAAAGATTTGTGTGATATTCACAAGATGCCATTACTAACAACTTAATAATGGCTCCATGATCCACGTCCATGTAATTTAAATAATAAACATTTAAAGCAAATGGAGACATTCCCTACATCTGGAAAAGTTACCCTTGCACTTACATAATCATTCACCCTCACCCCAGGGCAGTTTTACTTGACCACAGGAGCACACAGGCTGATTACATTTAAATCTTCTCTTCCAACATCCTGCATTTCTGGAGGAAAAGCCCAGCTTCATCAGACAAGCTGAATCCTGTCATTCTCCTTGTCTTGTTTGTGTGGGGGCAAAATCCACCAGTATATGTGTTGAAGTGGACCACACCTCGGCAGACACACACAAACAAAATGCTTAACCTAAGAAAACCAAAGCAGATAGGAAGCACCCCTTTTCATTTCTCCAGGTCCGTTTCATGATTAGAAATCGTGTTTGAGTTTGTACAACCACGTTTTGAAAGGCGTGGGAAGATACATGATGCAAAATAACCACGGCCTTCCGTGCAGAAAAATTCTGTATTCACCTAAAGAAATTCTTCTCTCATTTCTGGTATACCATCTTTTCACTCAGCACTGAAATGCAGCTATTTCTTGGGTGGGCACACAAAGCCATTCCACAGTTCTACACGAACAGATGCTGCCCCACCCTCTCCTCCAAGCCCTGGTGCCCTCTTGCCTCCCCCCAACCTCCACAGCTGGCCAAGGAGAGAAGGATCTCTGGAACCCACATCAGACTCCCAGTTCTACCAACTGAACCCCTCCTGCCGTTTATATGAAACACCAGTTGCCTCTCTCTCACTTTTTTTTTTTTTTTCTTTCTTTAATGGTTATCTTTAAACAAACCAATCCCCCTCCTCCCTTCCTGGGGAGAAAAGCACTTAAATTTAAGCAGAACTGAAGGCACAAGCTAAAGGGCAGTAAAACCAACAGAAAAAAAATACACTGAAAACCAAATATCCAGCCACCATCACCCCAAAAAGACCAGCAGACAACCAAGGAAGAGAGAAACAATTCGAAACCCAAGGCCATTTGAATCAAAACGGAGGAGGTGCAAACAACCTCTGACAAGTTCAATATGTCATTTTGAAGGTATATAGGGTTTCCTCCATAGAGAATATCCTATCCCAGTTTATTCCAAAGTCCTTTCTCCTTTCTCATCTTCCCAGCAAGGACCCAGTCACTATAACACACAATTACAGCCCAGGCTGGCCGAGTTTCCCCTGGTCCCTCCTCAAAATGGATTTCTCTGTGAAAAAAGTTGTCTCAGTATCCTCTTTTAGCCAAAGGTTTCAAGGACTTGATTCTTGCAGAATCATAGAAAAACAGTGAAGAGGAAAAAGAAAAAGCAAAGCTTAGCTGAGGTCAAAAGCATGAGAACAGTGGAAAGGAAAAACAAAGTCATGTTTGCCACGCTGCTCCACAGGGTACAGGGCTGTCCTACCTGAGGGTCTGAACGCCTGAGTGGCAGGAGCTGGCGGCTGCCTGGTCCGCTCTTCTGGAGGTAAGTGACCACAGTGCGGGGAGGGACCTGCCTCCTGGGGTTATAAGTTTCCTCTGCTGGTGTGTTGGGATGTGCGATGGGTGTTTCTTTTCACTGTGTTTTTAAAGGAGTTTCTATGAATCAGTCTGGCTTTGAAAAAAAAAAAAGATTTGTTGGTGAACTACGCCCTGCTAAGTTGGCAGTCAGTCAAGAATGACTGGGAGTGAGCCATCAATTCAAAGAGCCCTGTTGTAGGCCCTCTCTGACTCAGACACACACCACAGTGGAAAAAGGAGTGACACTGCTTCAAGTGAGTAATAGGAGTCACACAAATAGATTTGTTTACCAAAGCCTATTCCTCCTCACCAAAGGCTGGGTTACCATGGGCATAAGACAAAACACAAGGTATCTGTCCAAACTTCCAGCTGGGCAGTGGGAGGGAAAGCTACAGTGTTCTGCTAATTGAAAAAAAAAAAAAACCCCTGTTGCCGTAGTCCAGTCAATTTCGACTCATAGCAACCCTATAGGGCAGGGTCCAAAACCAAAACCAAACCCACTGCCGACAAGTCGATTCGGACTCATAGCAACCCTATAGGACAGAGTAGAACTGCCTGATAGAGTTTCCAGGGAGCGCCTGACAGATTCAGACTGCCGACCTCTTGGTTAGCAGCCGTAGCGCTTAAAACCAGTATGCAACCAGGGTTTCCTAGGACACGGTAGAGCTGCCATATATGGTTTCCAAGGGGTGGCTGGTGGATTTGAACTGCTGACCTTTGTGTTTGCAGCTGTAGCACTTAACCACTGTGATCATCACATGAGATTCACATTCTTCTTCCCCCCAAAGTATTCAGCTACTGCTCACTACCAGGAATTATCAAATTTATTTCTTATTTACTTCCCTGCCTGACTCTCGTGTACTGTCCTGTGGGTGGCTGTAAAGCCCTGGAAGCAGAAGGGAACACACCAAGAGCCCTTGTAACCCTGCCTCTGAATGATGGGGCACTGACTGAATGGCAGACTATCCCTGGTCTTTAATTATGCTGGGTTAATGTCATGTGGACTCTGTACAAGATGGGAGGAAGTCCTCCAGTTAAGAACTTTGCTCTCTGATCTGCAGATAATAATCATCTGAACCTTGCTCCACAATAAAGTTTCTTGTAGTAGGGCCAGTAGCGTAATCACTACAACCATGTCCTTACACCACTCCTTTCTCTTTCAAAACTAGAGCTGGGAGGTGTCTAACCATCTAATCCCACAGCCCAGGCATTCCACTGGATAGGTTAAGAGCCCCAGTTCTGAGGCCACCTTAGTTCAAGCCCTGCTGTCCACTTATTAGCTGTGTGACTTTGGGCAAATCGCTTACCCTCTCTATGCCTCAGTTTTCTCATGTATAAAATGGGGTAGGAAGTACCTATCTCATAGGGTTGTGGTGAGAAATACACTTAAAGAGCTGATAACAATGCTTGGCACGTAATAAACACTCAATAAATGTCAGCTATAATGAGCATAAAGGTCCCTGGGTGGCACAAATGGTTTGCTCTCGACTACTGTCCTGAAGGTTGGAGTTTGAACCCATCCAGGGGCACCATGGAAAAAAATCTTTGTGTATCTACTTCCGTAAGATTACAGCCAAGAAAATACACAAGGGCAGTTCTACTCAGTAACACATGGAGTCACCATGAGTCGGAATCAACTTGACGGCAACAAGTTTGGTTTTTTGGTATATAATGAGTATTTTACAGAAGAAACTCAGCTTTGTAGAAGTGGAGTGACTTAACCAAGGAGACACAGTAAATTGGTGGTAGCAGCTTAGGCAAGTTTGCAAAATTCAAGCCCGGTTCTATCTCCCTTATCCTCTACCGCATCCAGCTAACTAGTTACCGTCAAGTCCATTCTGACTCATGGCGAACTCATGTGGGTCAGAGTAGGCCTGTGCTCCACAGGCTTTTCAGTGGCTGATTTTTCGGAAACAGGTTGCCAATCCTTTCTTCCTAGAGGCCTCTGGATGGACTCAACCTGCCAACCTTTCAGTTAGCAGCCGAGCACGTTAACCTTTTGCACCTTCACGACAACCTAATTCAATTCAAATTATGCACACATAGCTATTATTCGTTCAGCCAACGAATACCTCCTGCACATCTACTGTGCAAAGCATTAGCCAAGACGTGAACAAGGTCCCTGTCCTCTTGGAATTTACATTCCGTAAAGGAATACAGAACGGACTGGCAGCTATTCTCCACCAAATTAATGGCATGATCTCTCGGTGGTAAGATAATTGGTGAGTTTTAGTTTCTTCTGGGTGCATTCCTATGTTTTCTAAATCTTCCACAATGAACCTACATTACTTTTGTTTTTAGGACTAAATATTTTTAAATGGAAGGGAGAGAATATTTTCTGAAGCGAACGATGAGGAAAACACAGACACGCACAGTGATTGGATGCTGCAACTTCACAAGTCTCTGAAAACTGGATTCCGCCCCTGTAAGGATAAGAACGTCTAGTTTTTTTCATTAAAAACTGATGATGTGACAAAAGACTGCATTGGTTTCTCATATCTTTCCTCGCACACACTCCCCACTCCCCCTCCCCTCCATTCACTCATTTGATAATGAAAATGCCTGTTTGAGAGGAGCCACTCCCAGCAGTGGGGTTACTCTGATCTCACAGCAGCCTAGCCCTCAGGCAGGGAGGATGGCTGATGGTGGGGCCCAGGGATCTCTCAGGCAGCCAGCAAGGGTGGCATGGCCAGCCCATTCTCTGCTCTGGAATCTGCCACTCTCCCTGGCTTCTCCACTCGTGGGTTTGCCTTTCACCTCCAAGGCCTTCTGCCAGTTTTAAACTCTCCCTTCCCTGTAGCACGTAAAGGAGAAGAGGGCCTTCCAGCAGTAGAATCCCAGGATGCTGAGGAGAATGTGGTCTGGACGCACTTTTTTTAAAGAAACATCTAGAGCCAGGAATCTTGGAGGGGAGATGCTGTCCCTCTCACCCCTCTCTCTGTGTTAACGAAGGAAAATGCCAAAGCTTGTCTTAAAGGACTTACGTAAAGGAGTCACTAGGCCCTCCTGGACTTCCAAGCTGAACCTGAAGGAGAGAGACAATAGATTGAGAAAACAACTCTGAAAACGGGATCCAGAAAACAGGAGTCCGGTCTCTCCTCCTTTTACTGCCTGGAAGTAGTGACAAGCAAGGGATCAGCCGGCTCTGTGTTTCAGCCTCAAAGTGGGTAGAAGTCTTGCCTGCCAAATGGGCCTAGTAAACCTCAGCCCCACCCTCCTACGTCCTTTCAGAGATGCTTTGGGTTTAGAGAGAGAAATTTAAATGCTTCGAGCTTTTAAAACACACACACATATTCACGCACTCAGTGGTGCAGTATAAAGCTGAGTTGTGTAAATATTTTTAAAAGATAAATGCCAGCCCAGGATTTCTAAAGGCTCGTAATTAACCCTTGAAATGTCCCTGGGCTCATTTTAGAAAACAAAGTTATCAGGTCTGGGAAAGAAATTGGATCTGGTCTGGCTGGACTTCCTGCTCACTGTGCCTCTGGATGTAATTAAAATGTTAAGGCCAATTCTTTCCGTGGCAATGAGTAGTATAATTTTAAGACTGTGGACAGGAAAGGGTTCAGGGTTCTAAAACCACATAGGGTTGTGGAATGCGGCTCTCTCTGGCGTCTATACAGTCTTTCCAAACAATTTGGAGCAATTTGCCTTTCTGCTCTATGCTTCCATTTCCCCCATTTGGAAGGTAGTTTAAACACATTTGTCTTCCACACAGGCAAAGTGTCATTTGACCTCCGTGAAGCCATTTTTCTTGGGAAGGAATGTTCCTTCTTGCCCAGTGCCCCAGTGTTATACTCTCAGGCAGAGGAATGCTTCCCCCTCCTTCTGAAGCAACGAGAATCAACTTCTGGCACGATACCATTTGGTACAGATTTTCAAGTTAGAACCAGCAAAGACACTTTTAATGAAGGTATGAATCGAGGGCTTTTAATGACTGACAGATACAAACAGAAGTCTCCTAAGGTAGATCTGGCCCCCTAAGACCCATGGAAAAGAACTGTCATAATAGCTCGAGCTTGTTTTTGTTCAAAAAAAAAAAAAAAAAGAATCCCAAACTATGCAACATGTTCCTCAAAGCTATTTTATGCTCAGGAAATTTCAGTGTTAATATTAGCAAACACTCCTTGAAAGGTAAACAGGTTGAAAATAAAAAAATTACAGAGCATCTTCCAAAGTCAAATGAATACTTTTCCCTTGCCACGCCTCTTTGAAATGTGAGAATTTACCAGAGATTTCATATTTCTCCTTCTTTCCTTCCTTTTGTTTCCATCATTTCTTCCTTTCATTATTGCTTTTTTTCTATTATTTCTTTATTTGTTCCTCAGGCTTTTTTCTCCCTGAATTTATTGTTTACTTTCTTAAATTTCTCTCAATTAAATGTAATTTATACAGTTTTATGAAATGACAAGTCTCTAAATTCTCCTTTCCAGTGCCATCAAGACAATTCTGACTCATGGCAAACCCATGTGTTTCAGAGTAGAAATGCACTCCATAAGGTTTTCGATGGCTGAGTTTTTCAGAAGTAAATCATCAGACCTTTCTTCCAAGGTGTCTCTGAGCGGATTCAAACACCCTTCCTTTCAGTTAGTAGCCAAGCACTTAACCATTTGTGCCAACCAGAGACTCCTTGGTTTCCCCCATTCTTGCCTCCTAACCAGCGAGTCCTGAAACTGCTTTGAAAGATAAAACTGATGAACCTTCAAGAGTGTTCCAAGAATATGGGCATTGCCCTGACACTTGTAGCGGAACTGAGAAAAAAATCTCAGTAAGGGTGTGAAGTAGTTATAGAAGAGATATAACAGTGTTGGCAATGATATCTAAACTCAGCAAGGGAAATAAGCCAACCACTTTACCTTACACAGTTACCAGATTGATACTAATTGCTGTAATCAATTTCATCAGAATGAAATGGATAGTCAAAATGGCAGAAAGAATAGATATTTTGAGCCATGTCGACCCTGGATACAACTTCAAAGCCAGAGAAGAATAACAAGCAAAGAAATAGGAAGCAGTTGTGGTCAAAAAAAAAAAAACTGAAAAGATCCTGTCTTTCTCCAACTTATGTGAACTGTAACCTAGAAGGTAGATATTAAAGTTATATTGAATCAGTGGCTTTTTCACTTTGCTTCTCTTGTTACTGAGCACATTATTCTCACTGCTTAATGGATCATTTCAGGTGAAGAACTGAATATACATAAGTAATTAAATGAGTAAGTAAATATTCTCTCCCTTTGCAAACACTGGGCAACAGGTCCAGTTACTCGATCCTGGGTACCTAGCAGTGGCTTAATAAAATCTATTACAATTAATTGATGAGGTTTCTAACACCCAGTTAAAAGAATCTTGTGTCTTCCTCCAAGATTTTCCCTTCAGCAAATGAATAAAATGAAAGACACAAGAGAAAGATTAGTCCAAAGGACTAATGGACCACAACTACCACAGCCTCCACCAGACTGAGTCCAGCACAACTAGATGATGCCCAGCTAACACCACCAACTGCTCTGACAGGGATCACAATAGAGGATCCTGGACAGAGTTGGAGAAAAATGCAGAACAAAATTCTAACTCACACACACACACAAAAGACCAGACTTACTGGTCTGACAGAGACTGGAAAAACCCAGAGAATATGACCTCCAGACACACCCTTTTATCTCAGTACTGAAGTAACTTCTGAGGTTCACCCTTCAGCCAAAAATTAGACAGGCTCATAAAACAGAACAAGACTAAATGGGCACACCAGCCCAGGGGCAAGGACAAGAAGGCAGAAAGGGGCAGGAAAGCTGCTAATGGGGAACCCAACGTTCAGAAAGGGAGAGCGTTGACATGTCATGGGGCTGGTAACCAAGGTCACAAAACAATATATGTATTAATTGTTTAATGAGAAACTAGTTTGCTCTGTAAACCTTCATCTAAAGTACAATTTAAAAAAAAAAAAAGATTTTTTCTTCAGAGGCAGAGCCAACATGGTGCTATAGACAGAAGCACCATGCCATCACTCTGCAGCAAAGATCCAAAAAACTAAGTAAAACAGATACAAACATCAATCCTTGAACCCTAAGTACCAAATGAAGGGATAAAGAACCAGTCAAGCAACAAATGGAATAAGAACCTGACAGAACAGAGAACAAGGAGAGCTACAGAGGGGATGTCTCCTACCAGCTAATGTGGCTGGATTCGCCATCCTGGAATACAGCCACCAAAGAACGCAGACAGGGAGTACAAGAAGGCAACTTCATGGAGCTCCCAACAGGAGACAGAGCACCCAGTAACCAGGGATACGTGCTTTCCCACCCCCATCCTTCTTCCCTCCATTCATCCTCTGCCGCTTTCCAGTGGGCCCCAGTTGCTTCACCGAAGAGACACTAGCTCATTGCTGCCAGGGTGCACCCTGCCCCCACTGGCCAGCCCCCTCAGGGCCATTTTCTTGTTTGGTTGAGCTTTTTTGTTTGTTTGGTTTCTGATATTGCTTTTTTGGCTTTTTTTGTTGCTTCTCTCTCTCTTTCTTCCTTTCTGTTCTCCCGCCCAGCTTGCCCCATGTGCCATCCCCTCCCCTTCTTGATGGACTGTGATTTTTTGGTTTGTTTGCTTTGTTTTTTGTTTTTTGATACTGTTTTTTGGGCTTTTGTTGTTGTTGTTTCTCTCTCTCCCTCCCTTTCTTTCTTTCTCCCACCCAGATAGCCTTCAGTGCCATTCCCATCCCTTCTTGATGGGCTGTGATTTTTTGGTTTGTTTGCTTTGTTTTTTGTTTTTTGATACTGTTTTTTGGGCTTTTGTTGTTGTTGTTTCTCTCTCTCCCTCCCTTCCTTTCTTTCTCCCACCCAGATAGCCTTCTGTGCCATTCCCATCCCTTCTTGATGGGCTGTGATTTTTTGGTTTGTTTGTCTTTTTCTTGTTTGTTTTCTTCTTTTTTTCTGTTTTTTTCCTCTCTCCCTCTTTTACTTTCTCCTGCCCACCCACTCCTGTGCACCAGCCCACCCCTTCTGGAGGGGCATTGCTGCACAGCTAGGTTGGAGAATCACTGCACACAGCCTCCCTGGGTCTGCTCTGCCCTACTGTCACCAACCAGCTCCTTCAGTGCCATTTTATTTATTTATTTATTGTTCATTTGTTTGTTTTTTGTTATTGTTTCTTCTTTCTCCGTTCCTTACTTTCCTTTCTCCCATCCACCCAGGCCGGTATGCCACCCCCAACTTCTTGGTGGGCTGTGCTGTATTGCTTGGCTGAAGAGCCTCTGGCACACAGTCTCCCGGGGTTGCACTGCCCCCGCAGGCCAGCTCCCTCAATGCCATATTTTTTTATTTTTCTTTATCTTTCCCCTTCTCCTTTTCCTTCTCCCTCCCACCTAGGCCCTGCACTGCCTCTGCCCCTCCCAGAAAGGCTGTGGTCTGCCACCTGGCAAGAGAGACATCAGCTCGCCACCATCCCAATTCCACCCTGCCCCCAATGGTCAGCTCCCCTACCACCATTTTTTTTTTCTTTTGCTGCTCTTGTGTTTATTTTTTTAATTTATTTATATGTTTTATTTGTTTGTGTACTGGTTTCTTCTCTCTCTTTCCCTTCTCCCATCCACTTAGCCCCATGAACCACTCACACCACTTCCGGACAGGCTGAGCTGCACCTCTCAGCTAGAGAGCCACCAGCACACAATTTCACTGGATCTGCCCCGCCCCCACCTGCCAGATCCTGCTGCACCGCCATTTTATTTACTTTTTTCTTTTTATTTTTTTAACTTCACTTTTTGCTTTCTTGCTTTTGTTTCCCTCTCTTCTTTCACCCACCCACTTAGCTCTACCCATCACATCCTCTCCTGTCCCTCCTGCCTATCTGCACTGTGCTCCAAGTGCCATGTCCCCAAGCAGTACTGACATGTTCCCCCGGGCCCCACCCTGCACTGTCCCCCCAGCTCTGCCCCATTGCCCCCAGTTTATGCTCCAAACTACCCATCCCCTCCCCTCCACCCCCACTGCACCATAGCTGAGAGACCGGCCCTGCCCTCCCGGACAAGGTGGTGCGAAGTATCATGCCCACAGACAAGCAAGCAGCAAAATACACCCAGCCCACCTGCCCAGATGTAACCAAATAAAACAAAAAAGTAGGACAAAACAATTAAGTCTACAATCAATAAATGAAGAAAATAATTCCTGAATGTCCTGAAGACAGGAGACAATATCAAACCATATTAAAAAAAACAGGAGAGAATGGCTCCAGAAAGTGACAAAAATAAAACACCAGATGACCTTCTGCTAGAAGAAAAAGCACTGGAACTCCCTGATAGGGAATTCAAAACTCTAATATTCAGGGTTCTCCAACAGATGAAGGAAAATGCAGACAAAAATAAGGAAAAAATAGACAAAATCATGGAAAACACAGACAAAACAATGGAAAAATTCAGGGAAGTAATACAAGAACAAAATGTCAAAATCATTAGCAATCATACAAAAACAGTAGTTAGAAATCCAAAAGATAACAAGATTTCAGAAATGGACAGTGCAATAGAAGGTTTTAGGAGCAAATTTGAAACAATAGAAGACAAGATCAGCAAAATTAAAGACAAATCCTTGGATACCACTTTGAGGAAAAATCAGAGAAAAGAATGAGGAAAAATGAAGAAACACTGAGAATGATGAGGGATAAAATCAAAAGCAAAAACTTGCATGTGATAGGAGTTCCAGAACAGGGGGAGAAAAAGGAAAACACAGAGAGGATCATTGAAGATTTGCTGACAGAAAGTTTCCCTAATATCATGAAAGACAAAAAGCCTACTATCCAAGAAGCTCAAGGAACCTCATATAATATAGACCCCAAAAGAAAAACACCAAGACATATTATAATCACACTCACTAAAACCAAAGATAAAGAAAGAATCCTGAGAGCAGCTTGAGAAAAATGAAAAGTCTCATACAAAGGGAAAACAATAAGACTAAACTCTGATTACTCAGCAGAAACCATACAGGCAAGAAAGCAATGGGATGACGTATATAAAATCTTGAAAGAAAAAAAACTGCCAACCAAGAATAATATATCCTACAAAACTCTCCCTCAAATATGGGTGAAATTAGGATATTTCCAGATAAACAAAAATTAAAGGAATATGTAAAAACCAAACCAAACTTACAAGAATTATTAAAGGGAGACCTTCGGTTAGAGAACCAACAACATCAGACAACAACCTGAATCTAGCACATCAGACAGCATCAGCCAGAAACCAACCTAAATAATGAACTCTCAAGGATAAAACAAAGCTAAAAAAAATTACAATAGGGAACCAGAGAGATCAACCTGTAAATGACAACAACGTCAGAACAATAAAAGAGGAAATAAATGGTGTAGCTATAAAACTTTCAAATGGAGTGGAAGTCAAGGCATTATCAAGTAATAGAAGGCTGGTTTAAACTTAGAAAGTCAAGGGGTAAATTTCAAGGCAACCACAAAGAAAGTTAACAAACCTACTCATCAAGATTTCCCCTTCAAATTCTGATACTGATCAGAGCACCCCTCTACCTCAGCGCCATATCTGTTGGAAAAGCAGTTAGCACATGTCTAAATCTGCCAAAGGAAAATTGTTGTGGAAGGGGGCACAAAGCAGGGCAGCCCAGCCTAGGTGTCTTAAAACATATCTCCACTGGGACTGCGTGGTCAGCAAAGTGCACAAGACACAGGACACACTAGAAGAGATTTCTGAAATAGAGTGAACACTTTCAGCAGCACAAACACTAAGTAGACACACTCAATTACTCAGTCTCATTGGAAAATGAGGTATTCTTTCTGGTTAAATTTTAGGGTAATGGCTCAAAAATTTTTAAGTACCACAGGACTAAGCAAGACCTCTTTCAAACTTTAAGACACACACACACACAGAGTTGACCTTTGCCATTCCAACTGCAGGGATGACAGTTCCACCCTTTGTAAGGTGGTGTGTAGGGAGGTATTCAATGTCCTGGAACCTTCAGAGTCCATGTCCACAGCACTCACCGTCATTTTTCCCTAGATAAGGCTGGATAAATACTGATGAACACACAAAGCTCCCTTTTCTAGTCTCTAAGGTTTTTTTATACTGATCACCTTCCTTAAGTGAAACCCTATGTCTTTGGTCACATTACAGTGCTAGCCAATGCTATTAATTCAGGTTCATCTTTCTAGTTACAATTTCATTCCGGTCTTGCTGCCTGTGACTATACCTAGTCATCTTAATTGGAGCTAAAAAAAAAAAAAACTAAATCTCCTCTGCTACCCATTTGTGATTTTTCTTAAGAGGGTTACATCCACAGGGAATCAAACCAACCATTCTATCCTTTGTAATTTTTACTCTTAAATGGAGACTTTACCTTGATGTTCTGAGGCATCTTCATTCACTCCTTGTACTAGCAACTTCCTTTTAAAAAGCCCAGGCATCTTGCTCTACATGATGCCCTTCTTTTAGATGGTGTGCTGGGCAGTACTTGCCTATTATTGCAAAGAAGCAAAGTATGAACCAAGGAGCCCTGGTGGTGTAGTGGTCAAGTGCTCAGCTGCTAACTGAAAGGTTAGTAGTTTGAATCCACCAGCAGTATGTAGGAGAAAAGACCTGCTGGTGTACCTATAAAGGTTACAGCCTAGAAAAGCCTATGGGGTGGCTCTACTCAACAGCACACAACAACAAGTATGAACCAACCTGATATGGGAAAATTCCCTCCCACCATTCTCCAAACTTATGAAATTGTACCTGGAGATCCATGACAAAAAAAAAGAAGGGAATTCCTTTTACTGTTTGATTTATGATTATGAAAAATGATATATGATCTTTGAAAAAAATCCAACAATGTATGAAAATGTAAATAAGAAAGTGAAAGCAATCCAAAACCTCACCTCTGAGATAATCATTATAAACATTCTTTCATATATATGTATACATACACGTATATAAAATTTTACGCAAGATGATATACATGCTGTATTGACATCTGCTGTCATCACACAACAAGGAAGTCACAGGTGTCCCTCTATCTAAGCCCACAGCTTCCCACATCAGTAAATGTAGATCTACATCATTATTTTAATAGCTACATAGTATTCCGTTGTGTGTATACACCATAAAGCAGTTAAACAATTCCCTATTAATGGTTAATGGATATTTATGTTGCTTCCAATTTTTTGCCACCGTGAACAATTATTTAGTTAACCTCCTTATAAATTATATATCTGCACATATGTGTAATCTTGAATTATGGTGACATGTTTGTCATTTTATTATTCTGTCTATCATTCATTGGACTGGCACATAGCACTGATTTTATCACTCACTGGTAGGCAATCTTGGAAAACTTAAGTTTTTTTTATGGATCTTAGTTTCTTCCAAGGGATAGTCTTGAGGATCTCTTCCAGAATTAACATCTTATGGACACCCTCAATTCTAAAAATGTATGCAAAGCATGTATAAATGGATATCAACCAGCTCTCTGTGGCCTCTTTCCTTCCCTTTTTATCTCACGAACAATGGTTGAGAGTTCACATTGTTGTCCTTCTGATCTTTCCTCTGAGAACAAGGAACCAAATGGGACTGCCTAATCCTAAATAAATAGGGCTGGGTGATTATCAAGAATTTGAGAATTAATAGATCCTTTGGGTCTGGCTAAATCCCCATGAACTCTTCCATTAGTGTTCTTAGCACGACCATACTCATTTCCCCAAATTCCAAGCTCATGGCATCATTTCACCCTCACTTTATGTCTTAATCCCCACAGCTCAGGATGTGACCCCTCAGTTCCATAGACTGGAGCCCACACAAAACTCAGAGGGGCACCAGGAGCTGTGCTAGGGATTTGTGCCTGCTAAGCTTACAGCTCCTCGTGGTTCCATCAGCAAACTGGGTGCAGTGAAACAGACAAGCATGTGTTGGCGGGGCCCCTGCCAAGGAATTTCCAGCCTTAGCTCAGAAGTAATAAAATGCAAGGTCTGTGCTAGCTGGTGGCAAGGTGACAGCTGCACAGTTTCCTAAGCCCTGTGCTGGCTGATTGATGGGTTGGGACAGGGGGTGGCACAGTGGGCGTTGGCTGTAAGACTGTCCTCATCTCTGAGGGAGAGCCCTTGGAGCAGCCCTGGGCAATCAGGTTCAGAATAGCATGGCTTCAGGAGGGAAGTCTGCTAAAAATAAGAATAATAACAGTAAAGAACAATTTTCATTTACATAGGACCTGATAGACACACATTCCTCATATTTTTTACATTTTTTAACCATATTGGGAGAGTAAAATTCAAGCTCAGAGAGGCTTAACTGATGGACCAAGGCCACAGAACTACTAAGGAGCAGCATCTAGGTCTCTTAGTTGTTTTATTTTAACTCTTCGTTTGCTATAGCTTCTCCCTTTCTACTACTTTGCTTTCTTTTTCATATCCCGTTAAAGCTATAAAGGATCTGCTGAAAACCCAGAATGGCCCAAAAAGGAAGAGGACTTCCAGGTGTGTGGGGTAGTTTTGAATTACTCCAGCTGGGTACTATCCATATTGGAACTTCCTAGGAGTCCCTGAGTGGCATAAATAATTAAATGGTCTCAGCTACTGACTGAAAGGTTGATGGTTTGAAGTCACCCAAAGACACCTCAGAAAGATCTACTTCCCAAAGGTCACAGCCTTGAAAACCCAGTAAAGTAGTTCTACTTGGCACAAATGAGGTTGCTGTGAGTCAGAATCAACGCAACAGCAACTGGTAGTACGTAGGCAGTAGTAAGACCCTCATGGAACAGTTTACACTCTACAAGAGTCCTGTGATCGTATTTTTTGAATGGTGTTATGGATTAAAGAAGGAGTCCTGATGGCACAACTGGTAAGCATTTGGCTGCTAACTGAAAGGTCAGGGATTCAAACCCACCAGCAGCTCTGTAGGAGAAAAGACCTGATGATCTGCTCCCATAAAGAATACAGCCTAGGAAACCCTATGGAATAGTTCTACTCCGTCCTATAGGGTTACAATGAGTCGGAATAGACTCGACAGCACACACCAACAACATGGATTGAATTGTGTCCCCCCAAAAATATGTGTTGGAATCCTAACGCCTATACTCACGGATGTAAACCTGTGTTTGGAAAGAGAGCTTTCTTTTTTACGTTCATTAGATCATGCCGGAGTAGGGTGGATTTTAAAATCTAATCACTTTTGACTTACAAAAAGAGCAGATTATACATAGAGATATACACGCAAACATGGAGGAGGACAGATACCAAGTGAGGATTGCCAAGGAGGCAAGGAACACGAGGGCTAACAAGAAGGAAGGAATCGACATGGCCGGCCAAGACCTTGATTTGAACTTAACCCTAGAACAGTGAGAAAATTTCTATTCTTTAAAGCCACCCACTGGTAGTATTTCTGTTACAGCAGCACAAGATAGCTAAGACAAAAGGGGAACTTATCCAGCCCCAAAGAACCCCCTGCAAAGGCTCTGGTTCCTCATCCCAAGCTTAACTTCACATGCCAGCATTGCCAGGTGATCAGGGAGGTTGGCATGGGTGTCCTGCTGTACAAATTCACATCAGTAAACCAGCTCAAGCCTGGGTTCCAGGCACCCTTCAGGCATATCTGGAGACTCCCCCCCAGCAAAGACTCTCAGATGAGGACAAGGATTTCATCATTGTAAAGGCTTTATAGCAGAAGGCGTACATCTGATGAACAGATCAATGAAGGGGATAGTCTGGCTTAAGGACACAGTTAAATTATCTTCTCAAAAGAGGACATAAATTATCTTCAGGGTATGCCAAAGGTCTGCTATCTATGGGCTTTAAAACAAGTTATGGTCAGAGCCAGGGCAGTAATGATGATATTTATAATTTGGATAAAATACTTCAGGTTCTATTTGCAACAGCAGAGCTCCGATTGCCAGGGTAAGGCTACCATGCTGTGGGATGATCCGTGTTAGGAAAATGGGAGAGGCTGAGATGATGAAGAACACAACCCCGCCTGAGAGGGGACAGGAGGGGACATTCTCCAAGCTGGGAGGGAACTACCCATCTGTGCACATCCAAAGGCACCACACAGAAACAAAGGCTAAATGTCACTTAAGCTGCAGAGAAGCAGAGCTTCATGAGGGTGGGAGTCTTTGTTTACTCACTGATGCATCTCAAGCACATAGAAGAGTGTGACACGTGGCAGGCATCCAATAAATATTTGTTGGATGAATGAAGCAAAACCTTGCCTAGGTTTGATAGAGGAATGTGAGGCATTCCCCGGAAGGAGGTAATTAATAGCACACAGTGCTTCCCCGTAACTTAATCTGCTATACAATATTAATAATTACCATAATACCTTAAAGAAAGAAGCTCATTCACCACAATGGCAATGAGGAAATTTAAAAAACCACACCCGTGCTCATTTTATAAATATTGCAACACCTAAGATGAACAGCAAGCAGGCAGTGACCTGGGGAAGATGCGGACAGTGGCGGGTAACACCAGCCTCTGTCCACTACAACCTCAGTGGTGTACACAAGTATGCTGACCATTTTAAAACAGGACAGGGGGAAGACAGGACTGCAAGAGAGGAATGTGCCCTGTGAGTGAATAACAACAAAAAAAAAAAAGCCCGCTCAAAAAAACTAAGCATCATGGAGTTCATCCGATCACAGAAATAGCTGAGCTGAGCTGAAGATAAGGCTCTGCTTAATAAATTCAAATCAGATTCATGATCTTCTCTTTCAAATCTGTACATCTGCTGTATTCCTTATCAGCATTTTCTGATCTCCAAAGTTTTGCTCAAGCTCCAACCTCTAGCTTGAATGCCTGGCCCTGTACTGCAGTGGTGGAAATAATGTGCTGGAATCAGACTGCTTATGTTCAGCTCCTCTCTGAGCCTTCAAGTCCTCATCTGTACAATGGGACAATACTACTTACTTTCCATTGGGTTACTGGGAGAAGCAAAAAAATAATACACGTAAAGTTGTTAACACAGGGCCTGACACATAGCAAGAGCTTAAGCCTTCATTTCCTCATCTATAAAATGGGGATAATACTAGTTGTTATCTCATGGAGTTATTGGGAGAAGCAAACAGATAATACAAATAAAGTTCGCTGACACCCTGCTCCCCAAGACTGGGAGACGTGCTTCCCCCATTTGGCCCTGCATCTCTCTGTGCTTACCTTCCATAGACCTCCTCACTAAATTCTGAGCTCCTTCACAGCCAGACACTGTCTTTTTCCTTGCCATAGCCCAGCTTCTAAAACAGTATCTTGAAATTGCAGATACTTAATAAATTATTTCCCCAGAATTAAATGAACTAATGACTCCACCATCCGCCTGGTGAACCTAGAAGCCTTCCTCTTCCATGTCCAAAGTCACCATGTACTAACTAATCTATTTAAAAATATATTTCAAATCTGACCCCTCCTCTTCACCCCCACTACCATGGCCTTTCCTCAGGTCTTGTTCTGTCCAGACAATTACAATGGCGTCTGAACCTTGGTGTCTCCCCTATGAGCTGTCTTCCTTCTGATCCATCCACTATGCCAGAGGTGGAAAGCTAGCTGCTCACAGGCATAATTTGTTTGGCCCTGAGAGTGTTCACAAAATAATTTGAATTCGCTTCCTACATTTTAAAATCAGGAGATTTCAGATTTTAAAAAAATGTGGTTGTCTAGAGTTTCTTTAAAATTCAGAGGGACTGGCAACAAAAGGGATTTCTGTCCTACACGGTGGCAATCAGGTAGGAGGGGCTGGAGGTGTGGGTCCTGCCACCCTCAACGGGAACATCCTCCCCTTCCCACTGCTTTAGACCAGCCCCCTGTCACACAGAGATGTAACAAAGCAGAGCAGGTGGGGTCTGTGCCCCGGGCGCTGCTTGAGAAGGGGCGATAATGAGCAGTTTCTATTGGCCATCGCACTTTCCATCACCAGCTATGAGATATCATTCAGCAATTTAAAACTAATTGCCATGGGTGCTATTTTCCATAGATAAGCCCCTGGGCATTTGTGTTGGTGGCTGTATTCCACCACCAGAGTTACCTGTATGACACACAGATCTGATCAAATCTGATAACATGACTGCTTTCTTTTTTATATATATATAATTTTTATTGTGTTTTAAGTGAAAGTTTACAAATCAAGTCAGTCTCTCACATAAAAACTTATATACACCTTGCTACATACTCCCAATTACTCTCCCCCTGATGAGACAGCCTGCTCTCTCCCTCCGCTCTCTCTTTTCGTGTCCATTTCGCCAGTTTCTAACCCGCTCTATCCTCTCATCTACCTCCAGGCAGGAGATGCCAACATAGTTAACATGACGGCTTTCTAATCTTGCTGGCAAATGAAATCATTGTGTTCAAGGCCCATCACACACTGGCCCCACCCACTTTTCAAGCCTATGCCCTTCTTTCTTTTAGGACCCTGCACCTTGAGTGTGCTGGGCATTTTCTGATGTCTGAAGTTTTTTGCAAGCTCCATCCTCTAGCTTAAATGCCTGGCCCCGCACTGCAGTGGTCAAAATAATGTGCTGGCATCAGACTGCTCAGGTTCAAATTCTCTGTAAGCCTTCAAGTCCTCATCTGTAAAATGGGGACAATACTAATTACTATCCATGGGGTTACTGGGAGAAGCAAATAAATAATATATGTAAAGTTGTTAACACTGGGCCTGGCACATAGCAAGAGCTTAACAAGTAAATACCATTGCTGTTATTGTTGTCTCTGCCCTTCTCTCCCTGGAAAATGCTGTTCCACCTCCATAGCCAATTCAAATGTCACCTTCTCTGAGAAGCTTTTCCCATCCTATTTTAGCACCACTCCCCACCCCTCCCTAAGCAGGGTGACTAACCCTTCCACATTAGCCAGAGCACTCTCTAGCAAGATACCTAGCACGTGATTTTTCCTTTAGCTGCACCATGTCCATTCTTCTGTGCACCGCTTGCTCCCTACAGACCAAGTCAGGCATCTTTGAGCCCCAAGTGCCTGGACACTGTGGGTACTCCATGTTTCTCAAGAGAGCTGCATTGGATGCGAATAGAGAAACAGTCAGAGGTCAATTTTTTTTTTCCCTGAGTTGTATACACCAATGGTTGCCACGTGATGCCATTTGTCACCTGAATGCAATTAATAAAAGATAATAAGAAGGAAAAGGACAAATTCAGAGCATTAAGACCTAAGTATTCCACTTAATCATGTGACATTTGCTCCTCTGAGCCTCAGTTTTCTCATCCGTAAGATGGGGATAATAATGTCTTTCCCATTGCGTTAGATTATGTGAGGATTTAACGAGGCTAACATAGATGAAAACTTTTTACGAATTACAAGATGTTAGTTACAGTGCCCAGCACAACTTTGATCCCTATTTAATTATGAGAATTGGATAGCATAAAAATGCATTTCTTAAAGGACCTGGGTTACTAACGTATAAAGTGTGAGTGTGAGTGAGAAAGGGAAGAATTTGCCCCCAACAGCAAATACCAAAAACCCAAAATGAGATTCCACCAAGAACACAAAATGAGATTCCACCAAGAACACAAAATGAGATTCCACCAGGAACACTGGGCTTGGTTTGAATCTTAGCTTTGCTACTTACTTTGCAGGATTCTGGGCAAGCTCTTAACCCTTCTAAGCCTCAATTTCTTCATCTATAAAATTATAAAATGGAGACAATAAAATCTATCCCAGAAGGTTGATAGGAAGATAAAACAACATGACCTATGTATAAATCTCGAACAGTAACTGCCACATAAATAAACTCATTAAAAAAACAAACTTATTGCCATCAAGTCGATTCCTATTCACAGCAACTCTACAGGACCGAGTAGAACTGCCCCACAGAGTTTCCAAGGAGCACCTGGTGGGTTCGAACTGCCAACTTTTATGGTTAGCAGCCGTAGCTCTTAACCACTATGCCACCAGGGTTTCCGCCACATAAAAAGACGCTTGATAATGTTTGTAAACTATATTTGTTATAATCATAGACATTGATATAAGATAGAAATAACTATTTGAATTTAAATACAGCATTAATAATATTAGAACAAAGCTTTGACATGTATTTTCTGATTTGAAATGGAGGGTGATCAAGTGTTGACCTCCATGTACCTAAATCAAAGCCCTCCTCAGCCCCCTTCCTTGATCATTCAACTGGATCACTGCATTGGCTGCCTATCCGGTCTCCTCTGCTCCAGGTGCCCTGTTCTAATTCTTCCCCTCTGTTCTCAGAGTAGTTTTCTCAAACTACTATGTCTCTCATCTACAGAAAGCAGGTCAATGGCACCCATTACTTTTAGATGCAGGCCCACCACGTGGCCAACATGCAAGGCCTTTAACGATCTGACCACACTTACCTCTCCTCACCACCTTTCATCTCGCACCCCACTTATGCCTTATCTTCCAGCCACATGGAGCTCTCCGTGTTCCAAGCCTTCGCATGCCCTGGCCCTGATGAAATGCCCTTTCCTCTGGCCTGGTGTTCTTTGCCTGTCCTGATTTTTAAGATTCAGCCTGGGCATCGGCTTCCCTGGAAAGATACCGTCTGTCCCAATGTGGTCTTGGTGCTCCTTCCAGAAGTTCCCACAGCCCCCTGTGCACACCTGCTACCTGCCGTTAGCACTCACCACAACCAAACACCAGTTTTCATTTATTTGTCTCATTAGATGGCACAATCCTGGAAGGCAGGGATGGTCTTTTGCCTCTGAATCTTCACCAGTTACCAATCATGCCTAAGCATAGCTGGTGGTCTATTATTTTGATTGGACAAAATATATTTATAAGTGAATGGAAGATTATGAAAATGCTTTGCTTATAAATGTACCATAAACAGATTAATATCCCCATTCTCTCAAAAATTATTCATGTCCTATCTCTAAGAACTCAGTTTTACAGACATAAACAAGTCAAAAATTAAGCAATGGTGAGGCAGTAACATTGTGCTCAAGTTCACAGACATTGGTAGCCTGAGTTTGAATCTTAGCCTTACCACTTAATAACTGTGAGACCTAGACATAATATACAACCTCTCTAAGTCTCAGTTTTCTTATCTTCAAAACAAATATAATAAGAATGCAAGCTTCACAAAGTTTTTATGAGACTAAGACAAGATAATGCATGTAAAGCACAGTGCCTAGCATGTCATAAGTGTGTAATAAATGTTAAAAAATAAATTAAAGGTTAAGAAGTCCTAGTGACTGCCTTACAGTTCAATGAATCAGCAAGTATTTGAATGTCTATTACACCTATGGGAAGCCAGGAGAATCCCAGGTCACCATCATGTGCGAGGGAGGGGCCGTGTGGAAAGCCACAGGGAATATTTGTCCAAGGGAGACCTGAGCTTAATGGTGAGGTGCCCCATGGGAAAAACGACTTAAACACTCAAGAAGCTGAATGCGGTATTTATGTCAGGTCCCGGTCTTCCCCTCACCCAGAGTGTTAGCCCCTATCACATTCTTTGGACTTTTAATTTGCTCTGAATCACTCAGCTCTTCCCCAGCCCCACCCCCACCCCCTCCCCCTAACTCCCCACTTCATTTCCCAACCTTCCAAGTGCATTTCGGCCTCTTGACTCCTACTATAGATTCCCTCGTGCCCTATCCAGACCAGTTTTAAATGCCTGAACTGCTCACAGTTTCAGGGTCAGGTTTATCCCTTTTTTTTTTGTCATATGGTTTTTGTGTGCTCACATGGGTCAACCAGCAAGATCAATTAAGAAGAGGGAAGAGATAGGGCATGGGGAGGACATCCCACCTGAGTGACATTCTGGGGAAGGGCCAATAGGCAATCTCCAATTCTTCACTGCTGTTGACCATGTCTGTTCTGAAAGGAAGGCTTTCAAGGGCTCATGGTCCCTTGGCTCATGCTTGGTTTTGACCTACTCCATTCTCCCTGCCTTCTCCCTACCTCTTCTCTATACCCCTTTCCCAAAAGCTGACCCAGGGCTCTCAATGTGCTTTCTGTCCTGAAAGCCCCAGGTCAGAGTGTGCAATCCAACTGCACCTCCAGCGTCTGGTGGAGAAGGGTCATCCCTGAACCTCTCTTTGCCCTCCATTTAGTCACTTACCCCAGGCTGAGAGTTCTTTAGTGCACTATAAATTTGGCCGATGTTAACACCCCTCAGACTTATGACAGGATCCCACAATAGCAATGACATGCCCATCATTTTATTTTATGTAGCTATGTGACATCATGATAATGATAATAATGGGTATGATTTGAGTGCTTAATATGTGCCTCAACAATCCTGTTTAGAAAAAAAAAAGAAAGGAAAAGTAGTGTTCCCAATTTATTGTTGTTACGTGCTATCAAGTCAGTTCCAACTCCTAGCAACCTTATAGGACAGTAGCACTGCGCCAGAGGGTCTCCAAGGAGCAGCTGGTGGATTGGAACTGCTGACCTTTTGCTTAGCAGCTGAACTCAACCACTAAGCCACCAGGGCTCCATTCCCAATTTAGAGATGAGGAAACTAAGACTCAGAAGTCAGTCACATGCTCAGTCACAAAGATAGGAAGTGATAGAGCAAGATTTGAACTTATGACCCTCTGGATGACTGAGGAGCTACTGCTCTTCCCCCGAGACCACCTCCCCAGTGAACTGCTAGAGCAAGGAGCATCCCCCACACCCTGCTGCCTCCCAGCCTCAGATGCAGTGATGGGACTTCTGGACATCCCTGGTACATTTCCAGATGCCAATGTAGCTACCAAAAGAGTATAATTAAGCAATATCATTGTTTTTCTTTAAAGTGTGTGGCAAAGGGAAGGGAAAACATTTACTGCATTGTAGAAAATTTCAGTGTAACTATATCTTGGCCTTGTCATTCTTTCTTTTGACTAGATAAAGCTTTCCCCACCTTCAAAGGTTTAGATTTAGCCTCACCCCCATTATGAATTTCCTTTGCCTATTCCAAAAAAAAAAAAAAAAATTTTTTTTTTTTTATTCCCACTAGCTGCTTTTGGAAACCCGATGGGGCAGTTTTACTCTTTCCCATACAGTCACTATGAGTCAGAATCAACTCTACGGCAATGGGTTTGGTTTGGGGTTTGGCTTTATTTCCTGATCTAAGGAGCCCTGGTGGTTTAATGGTTAAGACCTCAGCTGCTAACCAAAAGGTTGGTGGTTCAAACCCAACCAACAGTTCTAAGGAGAAAGACCTGGAGATCTGCTCCTGTAAAGATTATAGCCTAGGAAACCCTATGGAGCAGTTCTGCTCTGTCACATGGGGTCATTATGAGTCAAAGTCAACTCAGTGGCACCTAACAACATTCCCTAATCTATCCCTCTACTAAAGTACTTGCCCAATCTGGACCATGCAATTTTAGTACTCACTTCTTTCACGTTTTTACTCAAACGTCACCTTCTCAGTAAGAAGTTTTCTGGTCAACTTATCTAAAATTGCAGCATTGCAGCCCCTCCCCAACATTTCCTACCCTGCTATATTTTTCTCTTCAGCACTTACAGTGGAGTCCCCGGGTGGCATAAATGGCTAACGCACTCAACTACTAACCTAAAGGTTTGAGTCCACCCAGAGGCACCTCAGAAGAAAGATCCGGCGATCTCCTCCTGAAAAATCAGCCATTGAAAACCTTATGGAGCACAGTTCTACTCTGACACACATGGGTTGCCATGAGTCAGGATCAACTCAACATAAACAGGTGAAGCGCTTACACTACCCAGCACACCCCAGCTTAGTTATTACATTCCTCCCCTCATTAGAAGATAAACTCCCTGAGGGCAGGCGTGTGTGTGTGTGTGTGTGTGTGTGTGTGTGTGTGTGTGTGTGCACTGCTGCATTCCTCAGAGAAGTGTCTGGCCCATAGTAGATGCTCAGTATTTATTGATTGAATGTTTGATGTGTTTTGTATCCAGTTCACTTCAGCTGTGTTAGTTTTTCCCCTTTAACTAAACTGTAAAGTCCTCAAAGATAGTAAACAGACCTTACACATCTACTCTATCCCCATACCCCTTTGGGTGGTACCAGGCACCTAAGAGTTATTTAAAAACCCACTTGCCTAGTTAATTGAGTAGCAAAGCAGACACCATAAGCCCTATATTGAGGCATGTGGATTTTTCCATCACTAAAATCTTCTGCTTTACTAGTACCAGCTGCTGCCAAGTCAGTTCTCACTCGTGGTGACCTCCTGTGTGTCAGAACAAAACTGTGCTCCACAGGGTTTTCAATGGCTGATTTTTCAGAAGTTGACTGCCAGGCCTTTCTTCCAAGGTGCCTCTGGGTGGACACAAACTGCCAACCTTTCAGCTAGCAGCTGAGCACTTAATCATTTGTGACACCCAGGGACATGATCTCATGGCAGGAGGTGGGGATGGGAGGCTTCATGGTAGAAATTGATTTCTCCTTTATTCCTCAGGACTAATTGCTGGTAACCCTCATGTA
Organism: Elephas maximus indicus; assembly: GCF_024166365.1. Taxonomy (NCBI): domain Eukaryota; kingdom Metazoa; phylum Chordata; class Mammalia; order Proboscidea; family Elephantidae; genus Elephas; species Elephas maximus. The sequence continues at coordinate 71,769,436 of NC_064822.1, read as the reverse complement.
CCTTCTCAAATTTTTCTTCTGTTCTAAGTACATTGGGCCCCTTCTGTCACACCAGCAGCTTCCCGTGCTAAGAGTAGAATTGAGCATATTGTACAAATTCCTGTGCCTACCAGGGGCAAGGGAGGTTGCACTCTCCCCACAAGTGACTAGTTTAAACGGCGGCGAGATATTGCCCCCAGCCTTTTTAGCAAGCCAGGCTTGGCGTGTTCCCGCAGCACTGTACACAGACCGTGCCAGGAGGAGATCTTAGGTTTCCAGCTGTCTCAGCTGAGGTGAGCATAAGTCTGCACGTGCAGGCGCGCGTGCTGCATGTGTGCGCCTGCGTGGTGAGCCGGCATGGCCAAATTCACCGCCCTCCGGACGTGGGCTGGCTTCTCCCAGAGCCATCGGGGGCTGTTGAAATTCTGTAGAGGGACTAGCCATGACCCTAGGAGAATTTTTAAGCTGCCGAGTCAGAGGGTTAGCGCCAAGTGCCACCACCCAAATCAGGCCACAAATTGCAGTGGTTAGACAATGAAATCATCTTTTCTTCTGGTTTTTGGTGGTTACTATTTAAAATTGTGTTGAATGGCCAGGAAGAACCCGAAGAGAGGGTAGCCAGGGCAGCAAAGACCAATTTCCTGGCTCAGGAACCCCTTGGCTCTGGGATCGTTTCCTGTTTGCTAAGGTTTTGGGCAATTGCTCTTGATCCCAGAGGAGAGTTGTGTTTGTGAGTTGGGGGAGGGCTGCTATTCCCTTACAGTTTTAAGGTTTTGCAACACTTCAAGTGAAAGAAGAAATTTTCAGCTCTTCTCAGGTTCAGCCCTCATAGCAATTATTTTCTGCTGGGGGGAGCGGAGCGAAGAGCAGGAGGGAGCTAAAGAAGGAGAGAAAGCAGAATGGAAAAAAAAAAAAAAAAAGCTTTAGTGGAACAGGATGTACTTAAAATTCTCCTTGTCTGTTATCCATCCAAAAACTGATCTCTCCATGGGTGTAGGAGGCGATTGCAACTTCATTACATATTTATAGTATTTGGCAGATTTGTGGAGCACAATTCTAACAATGGCTTTAAAACAAAGCTAAATGAAATGAGTTCCCAGTCCATTGGAAAGATTCTTAATTTTTTTTTTTTAATTTGGACAAAATATGGTGTGGGAAGATGGAGCTGTCTGTAGCATCACAAATAATTGGACAGTGTGTAAAGCTCATGTGGGTCTGGGTGGGAACTAGGTGACCCAGACGAGAACAGGTATCTTGGAAGAGATTCAGTCACTCAAATTAGCCTGGCTACCCCCAGATCTTGGAGCCCCTGGCACAGGGATATAGCTCCAGGATCTTACCAGTCCCCTGTCCATGTATTCTGGTGGCTTTTTGACAACTGGGATCAATCCGTCCATTCTATCCCCAATGTAGAGCCTGCCACAGATCTCCAAGGAACTGAGGCTTAACAGCAGTAAGATTTTCTGAAATCAGAACACAGAGTGCATGAGTCCAAAATCAGTGTTCTGTTTTTTCTGATGTCCCAATTATATTGCAGGTGTTTCTATGTCTGAAACTTAAATTATATTTTATGTTATTTTTTAAATAAAATATAGGCCTAATTGAACGTCATTGACCCAAATGTATGTCTATATGTATAACTACTGACCTGGCTGGGCCTTGGCTTTCTTGTTTGTAAAATAAGGATATTGAACTAAAGGCTCTTCCAGTTCAAAAATTCCAAGATTAAACAAAAATACATTCAGTATCACTCCTCCAACCTCATAGCCATTTCTTTGTCAAGCCCTGGTAATTCTTCCCCTGTTTTACCTCCTGTTTGGGAGTCTTTTTCTCCATTCCAGAGACATCAGCACTAGTTCAACTTTTAATCTTTTTACTGCTGGAATATTATAACTGCCTTCTTATTGATTTCTTGGGTTTCACTTGTTCTTTATGCTTATTCAAACGACATGCAGCTGCTCAGAATAACTGGCTCCAAAGGCCACTTCATATCTGATTCAGAACATGTACATGGCTCCTTTTCCCGCCCTCTCTCTCTCCTTCTACCTTATCATTGCCCGTTACAGCACAACGTGGCCCTACTGCTCTACTTCACTCACCTTGAAGATCCCTGCCCCATTGTCTCACCAATAGGAGTCCCTGGGTGGCACAAACAGTTAAGTGCTCGGCTATAACATAAAGGTTGGGGCATTTGAATCAACTCACAGACACCTCGGGAGAAAGCTGGTCATCTACTTTTGAAAGATCACAGCCATTGAAACCCTATGGAGCACAGTTTACTCTGACGTACATGGGGTTAACGTGTTGGAATCAACTGGATGGCAACTGGGTTTTATGTTTTGTTTTTGCTTTTTGCCTTACCAATAACATTTCTGTACAGCTTCCTCTTCTCTCTGAACCAGCCTTTGTCCATCCCTCCTTCAAACCTCAGCCTGTAATCAGACTGACATGCATCCCCTTTGGTGCTCCTTTCAGACTGTTTTCTGTGCCATTGTGATAACATGCTCCATGTCACTCTTTAGTGGCTTCATGTTTATTTATTGACACCCCTCCCCAAGGAAAAGTATAAGATTGTGCCTTCCCTTTCTTCTGTGCTAATTAAATGTTGAAATGTCATGTCTTCCTTTCCTGGGGTCAAGTGCTGCACTTGGCAAATAGATGCTCAAAGAATGATTGTTAATAATAAGGAATCTAACTGACCTCTAATTTGCAACTAATTCAACAGCAACTGTACTTGCTCCATCCCACTCCTGTTTCTGGTCACTAACTACACGCACCCATTGCAGTGAGCTATGACCTAGATGGAGCATATCGAGGGCTAGGAGTAAGATGAACTTCATGTGCTGAGCCCATTGGCTATACGGGCCACAGTGAAGAAGGCTGAACTCTCACCTTCTCTTGCTAATGACTTGTCCTTCAACTAGTGACCTCTCTTGGTTTTTATTCTCACCTCTGCAAATTAGGGGTAAGGTGATTTGGCCAAGAAATCCTATGATGAAAGACAGAGAGGTATCATTTTATATTTGGAAGTATGATAGTCTCTGTAAAGTTAGCCAGTAAGGCAATTACTACATGATCATGAAGATTCCACAGTGTTTGCTCAGATTTCCTGAGCAAATATTACATGTAACCTAAAGAACAAAAGGCTTTGGTCTCCCTCCCTTAATACCAACCCTGTCACGGGCAAAAAAGAAGCCTAAGAGAAGGATCCTGGGAAGAATGTGGCCTTCTCTCCTTTATTTGAAGTTAAAAAGAAAGAAAAGGTACTTCCCTAAAAGTTTGTTTTGAGGGCTCAGAATGTTAACCCTTCCCTCTGTGGTATTTCTAGATCCAGTAGTCTTCTTGGTGCATAAGAAAGATCTGTGCATCCTCCAGAAATGCCATTGGTTGTGACAGGACTTCACAGTTGTAATTGCTGACTCTCACCTTTAGGGGTCTGTCAGAGGACTTGCTTGATCCCCTCAGAATTGTCCGCAGAGTCCAGGAGCACAACAAAGATATCAGCTGTCCCCAGTGGGAAAAAAAAATGGTACCGGTGGTGCCTAGTGTTATTTTTTGCACTGCCTCAAATGCTTTATGGAAGGAGGTAGAATGAGGATATAAATACACAATCAATCATGCTTTTACTCTATATAGGCTTGTCCTCTGGTGGCCAAGATAGGTTTTTTTCCTCAAGGTGTTAGGGGTTGGGGAAGTATGCAAGAAAACAAACTTGCAGGGAAAATGGTCTATATATTCTTTTAATAAAAATGCTGTCTTGTTACAAATTCTGTAATGTATATCTGCCCTTTCAATTGTTTGATAAAAAAAAAAAAAAGATAAAGTGAGGATCAAATGCTCAGCTCTTCATTCTGTCACTGAGAGCCAACCAGTTAAAGATTCTGCATCTTCGACAGCAGGGTCATGAACCAGGAAAGAAGCTCCTCAATCAGGTTCAGCCGCAGGGTTAAATCAATCTTCCAAATTAAAAGGGTGGTGGCAGGTTCACACACCTATGGCAGAACTCATTCTGAGGAAGACATCTATTTGCACTCTGAAATCTTCCCTTCAGTGTAGAGGGAGTGATTTGCAACCTTTCAGCCTTGTAACACTCTTCTTCTTTCTTTCATTACACCACCTATAAGACATATAGGCGTTACCATTTTTATTTACACTAAATTAAAATAAATTGCTTGAGGTATTTGAGAATTTCTTAAAATCACAAGGAGTCTACTGGAGTGCCTGAAGTCCTCAAAGGAGAGGCCTTGGAGCCAAATAAACCTGGCTTAATCTGATTTCTACCTGCAGGGTTTTGGGCAATGCATTTAATCTCTCTGAGCTTCAGTTTCCTCATCTGTAAAAACCACCATATAGGTGGTTGGGCCATTAGTAAAAATAAATGTGATAACAAATATAAGTAAATTAGTTGGCACGTTGTTGTTGTTGTTAGGTGCTGTGGAGTCAGTTTCGACCCATAAAGACCCTGTGTACAATAGAATGAAACACTGCTCAGTCCTGGGACATCCTTACAATTGTTACTATGCTTGAGCCCATCATTGCAGCCACTGTGCCAATCCATCTCGCTGAGGTTCTTCCTCTTTTTCACTGACCTTCTACTTTCCCAAACATGATGTCCTTCTCCAGGGACTGGTCCCTCCTGATAACATGTCCGAAGTACATGAGATAAAGTGTCATCATTCTTGCTTCTAAGGAACATTCTGGCTGTACTTCTTCTAAGACAGATTTGTCCATTCTTCTGGCAGTTCATGGTATATTTCATATTCTTCACCAACACCATAATTCAAAGGCATCAATTCTTCTTCAGTCTTCCTTATTCATTGTCCAGCTTTTGCATGTATATAAGGTGACTGAAAAAACATCAATGGCTTGGGTCAGGTGCACCTTAGTCCTCAAAGTAACATCTTTGCTTTTTAACACTTTAAAGAGGTCTTTTGCAGCAGATTTGCCCGATGCGATACGTCATTTGATTTCTTCACTACTGCTTTCATGGGCATTGATTCTGGATCCAAGTAAAATGAAATCCTTAACAACTTCAGTCTTTTCTCTGTTTATCATGGTGTTTCGTATTAGTCCAGTTGTGAGAATTTCTGTTTTCTTTACATTGAGTTGTAATCCATATGGAAGGCTGTAATCTTTGATCTTCATACATTCAATAAATGGTGGATTTAATCTAATATATTAATATGGAGAAGAATAGGTGCCATATCATCCAGGTAAAAAAATTAATAGGTAAGCAGTTTATTCCTGAGGCATTTTCTTTAGTTTAGGTCACAAAAGGATTAGAATTAACACGTGCAAGAGGGTAGAGCTAAGCATAACAGACAGGTGAAAAGAAAGGTGGAGAACAAGTCAACAGAAAGGAACATTCTGATTGAAATTACACCCTTGGAATCCAAAAACAAGGGCTGGGCTTTTGAGCATTAGTCACTGCTGAGGAGCAATGAGCTAGAGAGTATATGGCTGGGATTCCCTCTTGCGCAGGGAACATGTCTGTCAGGGACCTGAGTTGTGATAGGAGAAAGGCCGTTTCCTGTCTTTCTGAACAAGCCTGTTCACACCAGAGAAACAGGGTGAGCCGAGAGTCCATCTCTCCTGGAGCAAATGAATGACTCTGGATTGTGAGGTATGGGAAAGGCCTAGAAATAGAAAGTGGAGAATCTCTATAATCCTGACACTTGATCAAAATGCAGTGATTAAAGCCTAAAAACCAGTTGCCATCAAATAGATTCCGACTTATGGCGACCACATGTGTTTCAAAGTGGAACTGCTCTCAATAACGTTTTTATGGCCATGACCTTTTGGAAGCAGATTACCAGGCCTTTCTTCCAAGGTACCTCTGGGGGGGTTCAAACTTCCAACCTTTAGCTTAGTAGGCAAGCTCTTGACCATTCAAATCACCTAGGGATCCTAAAACCAAAAACCAAATCCGTTGCCACCGAGTTGATTCCAACTCATAGTGACCCTATAGGACAGAGTAGAACTGCCCCATAGAGTTTCCAAGGAGCGCCTGGTGGATTTGAACTGCTGACCTTTTGGTTAGCAGCCATAACTCTTAACCACTATGCCACCAGGGTTTCCAGGGATCCCAAAGGCCTGTTAAAAAAAAAACCCAAACCCACTCCCATTGAGTCAGCTCTGATTCATAGCAGCCCTACAGGACAGAGTAGACCTGCCCCATAGGGTTTCCAAGGCTATACATCTTTACGGGAGAAGACTGAAGCATCTTTCTCCCACGGAGCTGCTGGTGAGTTCCAACTGCTCACCTTTCGGTTAGCAGCCGAGCACTTAACCACTGAGTCACCAGGGCCCCTAAAGAACTCACAGTTAACCAATAATGATGATGATGATGATACTACTGTACTGTACTTCCTGGTATTTGATTCCCAGAGTAATTACATGTATCTCAGTACCCAGTGTGGCCTAGTCCTGAGTTCACCCCTACAGTGATCTTGGCACCTTCCAACTGAACGAGCTACCTTTTTTATTGGTCTGGCCTTGAAGAAATGTGTTGAGCTGGACAACACTTTTCAGGACAGTTCAGGAGAGGATTAAGCCCTACAGTCAAGCCCCACATAGGAAAACAGAACACAGCTAATTAACTTTTTCAATTTAGTAGTTATTAATTGTGTTAACATATTAACCAGAGATTATACAGGCAGTCCCTGAATTACCAACAAGTTCCATTCCTAAGTCTGTCTTTAATGTATGTAGTCAGCAAAGTTAGGTACGGTTCAAATATTTGTCTTATAGTGTACCTTTCTATGCATGTAAAACATTAGAGAAACACTTCCAGATACACTAAAACATCTTTAAGGTAATAATAATGTTTTGATGTGTGTCACAAAGTAGTGCCCATTTGTTATTGCAAATCATTGGCTGTACCTCCTCCACAATCGAAGAAATACCTACAGGGCAAACGTTACCCAATATTCTCAGAAGATTCTTTTCTGTAAAATCATTGAGACCCATTAGATACTTTATTGTAGATTCTGAAGTAAAAAATCTACCTTGTACCACCGGGTTGCATTTCTGCTGGGTTTTGAACCCTCCTCAGCAGAGGCAGGGAGGGTTAGGGATGTGGTAGATGGTGGTGGCGCCAGAGGTATCATTCCCCCATCACCTCCTCACCAGGTGTGCCAACCCCACCACCAAACTCTGAGGCTCCCACCTTGGGATGCAAGGGAGAAAGTGCAGTCAGGATGTGCCGAGAGTCAGCCCAGGGCCCGAGGGTTGGAGAGAGGACCCTTTGGGAAAGCCAAGTCCAAAGTTCTCCACAGACCCCAGAAACTGCATGGACATAACAGAAGTCAGTAATCTAAAGCTGCTCCCCCCACCCCACCCCACCCCCTCCAACCACCAAAAGGCCAAGAGGCGTTACAATAGTGAAATACCACACATGTCAGTTAGGGAAAACAGAAGCCCAGAGAGGTGCAGCGACTGCCCTGGCTGCACAGCAGGACGGCCTGGTGGGATTAGTGAGACGAAGCTGGGTAAGGGGGCGCCACCGAGGCCCCGCCATATGCTTAGAGTGGAGCACTGACAGGTTGTACTCAGAGAACGTGTAAAGTTGGACATCTGTGTCCCGGCTGCCACCACCTGCAGGGTTGCCATGAGGAGCGGAACTGCGGAGCTTGGAGCACGCAGACTGTAGGGTACACCCTTTCTGAGCTCTGAGGGAGGCAGGTGCTTATGGGTTCTCTGCTGACTGCTGCGACCCAGCTGGGAGCAACATGTTCAGGGGCCCCGCCTGTCACCAGCAGCAGCCCAAGGACCCACTGTGGCACCTGCACCTGCGGGAGAAGCACGTCCCATCTTGGGAGCCCAGAGCCCAGACACAAAGTCAGTTTTTTTCCTGATAGGCTTTAGGGGGTTGGCTGGTAACTACTGGTTATACATAAGTCAGACATTCAAAACCGTGGTACCGCTTGTATACCAAAACCATACTCGTTGCCATCAAGTTGATTATGACTCATGGTGACTCCATGTGTTACAGAATAGAACTGCCCCATAGGGTTTTCTTGGCTGTCATCTTTACAGAAGCAGATCACCAGGCCTTTCCTATGTGGCACCACTGGGTGGGTTCAAACCGCCAACCTTTAGGTTAGTAGTTGAGTGCAAACCATTTGCACCACCTAGGGACCTCCATATGTTTAAAACACCAAACCAGTTGCCATTATATCGATTTCAAGTCATGGTGCTCCCATGTGTGCCGAGTAGAACTGCACTCCATAGGGTTTCAAGGCTGTGACCTTACAGAAACAGATCACCAGGTCTTTCATCTGAGGCGCTTCTTGGTGGGTTCAAACCATCAACTTTTCAGTTAGTAGTCACGTGCCTAACTGTTTGTGACACCCAGGGACTCTTTTCATATATATCTCCCTCTCTATATCTATCTCTTCAGTGTGTAGGGATTATTACATAGACACATATTTTAGTAATATAAATAGCCACTTAAATTAACTTGCTTTGTCGGAATGTGTCTTTCGATTCTGGGAACGCTCAGGGAGGAAAAATATGTGAACCCCACCAGTGGCACCAGTACAGAGTGAATTATTTGAGTTGCTGAAAAATACAGGAGCAAGAGGAAATCAAAATCACACTCCCAGAATGACAGGGCTCAGGGCAAGTCTCTACACAGAAGAAGAGGAAGGTTTGGGAATGTAAGGAGATGGGTAGACGTACACAAGGAGCCGCGATTTGGCAGATCTTCCCAGAGAGGGTGAAGATGCTGGCAAACGGAAATAAGGGGGTTTAACTCTACTTCACCAGCAGTGTGACGAGAGCTCAGACTTTTCAGAGACGTAACAAACCAAGATGACTTGCCCTTAAGGCCTCGGTTTACTGGGGTTTCAGATTTACTCATCTGAGAAGCATGGGACCTCCGAGCCACTGTGAAGGAACAAACCAGCTGATCCCCGAGAGAAGGCATGCTGATTCAGAAGCCGAAGAAAGAAGGGGCTGTGCAGTTCCTGGCTCCTTCTCCTTCCGCATTCTGAGGCCAGTTCTCCTGTCCCCTGAGTAAGACACACAGCCTGTCCTGCTTGTTCTGCAGCCTCGAAGGTTCTCAACTGGGACACTTCTCTAAGGTTTAACAGCCCACAGCCATCCTGACTCAGATCTGCTCAGGTCCGAGAAGGAGAGTTCATTTCCTGCAGGCACAATACCTTCAGGGTTTTCTCTTCAGCAGCTCAGTATGAGATGTGGCTTCTACGCATACTCCGTTTTTAAAATATCACCCCATGTGGGAATGGCTCCTATTTAGTCTGGCCCTGCACGGAGGAGTTTAACTTGAATTCCATTCTCTCATTTCATTTCTCTTTCCCTTGTTCTACTTTCTTTCCCCTGTGGCTGAGAGAAGTTTTTCCATTTCATTTTGCAGACAGTAGAGGCATCTCACACCCTCTGCTTCCTCCACCCCACTCTTCCACACATCTGGAAGAGTAATGTTCACATCTGGAGACCATTCTCATCTGGAAGATTTATTTCAACATTCTTTTCTTTGAAACTCAATCCATACCACCTCTTGTTCAAATGGGCCTCCTGAACTACTGGAATCATTTGCAGAGAGCAGCTCAGGAAAAAGTCCCTTGTTCCATCCCTACTTGGTGGAATTTATGACACAAACCAAACCCAACATTAGGTTTCTGATGGCTTTTTTTTTTAATCCTTTTTTTTTTTTGAGCTTTATGTTGAAAAGGACTGGAAGTCCTAGCCTCTGTCACATAGAAAAGGAAGGAGAAAAGTGAGATGCTCAGCAATCAAAGAATAAGTCCAGCTATTAGTTTTGTGACCTTGAACAAGATACATCATTTCTTCATCAGTAAATTTGGAATTCATTGTTTAAAATTAGATTAGGATCCCTGCTTTGTTACCCCCAAAGGATTGTGTGAAAATAAAGTGAGACTGCCTATGTGAACGTCCTTTGTTTATATCTGTATAAGGTAAGGGGAGGCGGAGAAAGGATAAAGGATTTACCATAGGCTGAGATGGTCTCTCCATTTGTATTCCCCTCCTCCTTAAATCTACAAAAAACCAGAGCCTCTATGATGTGCCTCCCAGAGCTGAGAAAAGGGGCAACAGAGATCTCCGAAACACATGAGCCCCACTACAGCCACATGCGCTCATCCCGACCCATTTGACAATAGAGTTTTTGATCAGTGGTTCTCAAACTTGAACGAGTACACAAGTTGCCTAGCCATTTTGATAAAATACAGATCTGGTTCAGTAGGTTTGAGGCGGGGCTGAGGTTCTGCATTCCTAACAAGTCCCCAGAGGATGCTTATGTGGCTAGTCCCAAAACCACATTTAAAGTAACACAGGTACTAGAGGAGTGGCCCCAAACCTGCAAAAATCTGTCTCTGCTAACAAGTGAACCTGTCAGTTTTGCAGTGTCAAATCCAGTTCTCAAGCACGGCTCAGTGGAGGCATGGAGGGAAATGCAGTCCACATTCCTGAAATGCACAAAGACCAGTCCAGCTCCACCTTTTCCTCCCCTGCCAGAAGGCAGAACCATCCACCCTCTTGGGTGTGAAGGGAAAACTAACTACCCTACTTCATCTCATGCCCTGCCTTCAAGTATTTCCCCTCTTAAGTCAAGTTTACACCTAGTGGAGAGAATGTCACGGCCACTGATAAATGCCCTTGACCTTCAGTAAGCTGCCCGACTCCCAGCCAGGCTGCTACCAGAGGAAGGAGCACAGCGGCTACCTCAGCTGGGCACTACCAGCCGGCTTCTGCTGCCCTGAGCTACGTCCGCTGAAGGAAAAGAGAGGTGGAAGTGGGTAAAAAGGCAGGGAGAAAATAATGGCAACAGGAGAGACAGCAGCTGAAGCCATCTTAGGACTCCTGGTCACACAGGCACACAAGCCCAGTGAGATGTAATGTTAATAAGCCTCAAAGGGAGGGCGTCAATGGGTGTGAACCTAGAAAGCAGGAAGCCAGAAGTTTGAAAAAATTCATTCTTTCCATTTTATTATTTCAAAAATTCTAATAATAAAAAAGGGGGGGGGAATTCCTACTTGTTACATGAGTTGGCAGGGCAAAAGGAAAAAACTGAAAAACTGCTTATGACAAATAAGAGAATCATTAAAAGGTGTGGTGCTTGGGCAGGGAGAGATTGGTAAAAATCCTGTACTAAAAACTAAGACATGGCTACACAATTTGCAAAAAAAAGAGTTTATAGTGAGGTCTACAGAGCTGGCACCAGACTGCCTATGCAGGGCCTCCTAGAGGCTTCTGGGTGAGGAAGGCGGGGCAAATCGGCAAGGGCGAACTCACGTGACCCAATTGCAGCCAGTCGCTGCTGCCACATCTGTATCTGCGTAAGCGGGCCGCCCCAGGCTACAGGAGGGCACTGGGCAGATGACCACAGTTGAGGGAGGCAGCTCGTGTCACAGGAGGAGTTTTTATTCGAGTTACAGTTCTGGCACTTCAGTTTCCTCTCAGGTAAAAGCTTTAGTTTAGGCGCTTGAGATCTTAAGATGGTTGTTAACTATCTCTGAGCTGGCCCTCCTGCCCAGCCCCGCCCCCGCATTCCAAACCCGACTCCATATTGTCATAAGGATAATCGTTCTGAAACAGATGGCATCACACTGCTCGAAGCTTTTCATAGTTCCCCTTGGCCAACAAAGTAAATTCTAAACTTCTTAGCGTGGCATATGAGGCTTTCCACAGCCTTGCCCCAGCCTACTTTTCCAGAGTCATCTCCGGCTATGCCGGCCTCCCCAACGACCACTCTACAGTACAGCCACCGAAACGCATCACTCCCCACCGAGACATGACCTTTCACTTCTTCTGTGCCTTTGCACATTGCTCTAATTCCCATTTGGCTTCTCTTCTGAACAAACCCCTACTTACCCTTTTAGAGGTACACATCTAATAAAAATCTAAAAATTTCAAAGTAATACACGAACATGATTATTAAAAATGGGGCAGAAGCCTGAAAATACAGAGCAACCATCTCTTTCCTTCCCCTTCCTGGTGCCCATTCTCTGCCAAATTACTTTTCACTCCTTAAATTTTTCTCTCATGGTGGTTACCTTCGTTTCTCTAAAAATTATTTCTTGATTTCTGTGAAGTGTTTCTTAATTTATGAAACCCTGGTGGTGTAGTGGTTAAGAGCTCTGGCTGCTAACCATAAGGTCAGCAGTTCAAATCCACCAGGCTGCTCCTTGGAAACCCTGTGGGGCAGTTCTCCTCTGTCCTATAAGGTCCCTATGGGTCGGAATCGATTTGACAGCAATGGGTTTGGTTTGATTTTATTTCTTCATTTAGCAATTTTACATACCATTTTTGCATTTCAACTCCAATAAATGAGTTTATTTACAGAGATTAGCACATGTGGAATATAGCACTATTTTCATTTTCCTAGTGGTTACCTTTAATAACTTTAAGGTAGGTTACAAAGGAAAAGCAACATACTATATAAGGTAAGGGCTCAGGTTCCCAAGTCAAACTGTCTGGGTCCAGACCACTAACTTACTTCTTACCAGTTGCATGATCTTGGTCAATTTACTTAACCTCTCTGTGCTTATGGTGTCTTCATAAATGTCCAAGAATACAAATTAGAGTTTACTTTACCTGTAACATTTGTATTGGTCTCTCTCTAGACCTGCACCAACACGGTCACCCTGAGTTTCTCGTCACTACCGTCCTAGGTTCGTATGCACGCGAAAGCTGGACAATGAATAAGGAAGATCGAAGAAGAATTGATGCATTATGGTGTTGGCGAGGAATATTGAATACTCCATGGACTGCCAGAAGAATGAACAAATCTGTCTTGGAAGAAATACAGGCAAAACACTTGTTAAAAGCGAGGATGGCGAGACTTCATCTCACATACTTTAGACATGTTATCAGGAGGGACCAGTCCGTGGAGAAAGACATTATACTTGGTGAAGTAGAAGGTCATCAAAAAAGAGGAAGAACCTCAATGAGATGGATTGACACAGTGGCTGCAGCAATGGGCTCAACGTAGCAACAACTGTGAAGTTGGTACGGGATCAGGCAGTGTTTCGTTCTGTTGTACGTAGGGCCACTTTGAGTCGGAACCAACTCAACAGTGCTGAACAACAGCTACTGTCCTAGGTTGGATGTCCTGCTTCTAGAATCCTATGTCCTCCCCTGGCTTGCTTTACTCCTGAATTTTGCAGTAGTGTGTTCACAAATGATTTGCAAAAAAAGATTTGTCTGAAATGTCTTTTCTTCTGCTTTTGAAATTTACTGGTATTTTGCTGTGTATAGATTTCAAGTTGAAAAGCATTTTCCTTCATAATTTGAAGCATTTCTTTATTGTCTTCTAGCATCTAGTGTTGTTGTTACAAGTCTTTGATTCCCATCTATTGTAGGCTGTCATTATTTTTTCTTCATTCACCTTTCTCTGGAAACATTTAAGATCTCTCTTTTGCTATTTGTGTACTGAATTTTATAATGTTGTATTTTCTGTTTTTCAGTCATTGGGAAAAACATTAGGTGAACAGCTCTTTCTTAAATTTTCAGATCTTTCAACTCTGGGAAATTCTCTTGTAATGCTTCTTGGCAATTCCTTCCCACATGTTTTTTCTTCAGACTCTTTTTGGGCCTCATATCAGTTGGATGTCTATCTCCTGGGTTATTCTATATGTGTTGTTTTTTTATTCTTTTTGTTTTATTTTTCTTCTGTTTTATCCTCCAGCTTTAACATTTTCATAGCATCCTCTCCTTGTTTAATTAATGCAATATATTCATAAATGTCTCTGGGTTTAGGTATTCATAAATGTCTCTGAGGATACAAGTTAGAGTTTTTTTCAAGTTTCTTCTTTACCATGAATTATCTTTTGTTTCCTGGGGGGTCATTTCCTCTCTTTATTTCTCAGTCTTGCTCTTTGGTATATCACAGTTTCCTCAAATGCCTAGTGATTGGTGGTAATAGCAAAGCTGACTGTGAACTCGTGTACACCAGCAGGCTGTGTTGACAAATGAGCACTATTTTAGGGTGAGTGGGGATGGAGCCAATGTGGCAGTCTGTGTCCTGTGGCATCAGCTCCCACATGAAGAGAAGGGTATTTGGTTTCTTTAGAGAGGCTCAGTCCTTCCTCTGTGACCCCAGTGTGGAGAAGAAGTGGGGGTTTCTCTCAGCCCATATCTCATTCTTCCCTCCATCAAATCTATGGTTTTTGAGTTGTGAGCCTTTCCAAGTTTCTGCAAGAAAAGTCAGCTTTTTAAAGCCACCCTCGCTGTGTGTATTCTTCATTGCACTTCCTGTGCTTACCTCACTACGTCAGCCACCAGTTTTCCTTCTATTTCCTATCATCCATATTTTATAAAGTCTCTTATCCTCAGAAGACCCTCTCTACATTCTCTTTAATTGTTGGAGGTTTATGCCAGTTTCTATTCCTTTGCTGTCGTGTTATGAGGGTTCAGAAGGGAAAGAAAATAAATATATGTTTCAAGAAACCAAAACCAAAAATGAAAATCTAGAAGTTTTCAGAGAGAAGATGTACATTGCCTGACACTGAACAAGAATGGGATTGTTGGTGGCCTTCTCAATAGTAGCACTGGATGTCAGACATAAATAGATCACAATTTCAGTTGAAAGACAAATACCTTCAACCTAGAATTTTAACTCCAATTAACTATCTTTAAACTTCAAGGCAAATTGACAATATCTCAGGCATATGTAAAACCTCTTGCAGTGCTCTCTTGGAAGAAGCGCCCCAGGAAGAAGAGAAAGAAGTACAAAACAATGCTATGAGATTTATGTTAATTCAGAGTAAATAGATAAATACCATGTAAATTTTATTTTTCTTCTAAATAAAAAAAGTTAAGATATAGAGTAGAAGAATCATTATACAGCAGAACCCTCAGAAAGAGAGAATAAAATTAATGAAGAGGGAGAAAGACTTAAAGAGATGAATATTATTTTTCAGAATTAAAGAAAATAAAAGACTTTAACTGAAAATACTCATGGGGTATTATAAAACATGTTAAAGTGAAGAGATCCATAATAGACCCATTATAGTGTATTTATAAAGTGCCAGGATTGGCAGAAGAAGCAATTTAAAACTTGCATAGGTAAATAATCATATAGTGATTTTAACTTTATAAAAATTAAACGTTATAGAAATTAAAACAAAAACTTTATGAAGCTAATAAGTGTAACCTTGGTCTAAAACTGGATAAAGACAATACAAGAAAAAAAATTATCTACATACATAGATAATTACATATCTAATGTGTACGAGAAACTCTGCAAATCAGCATGAAAAAGATTAGAAACCCAAAAGAAAAATGGGGAAAACATGTAATACACTATTTAGAGAATGGCTAACAAGTATGAAACAAGATATGTAACCTTCCTAGAAATCAGAGAAAGGCAAATTTAGAAACAGTGATATATGACTTTGCACACACTGAACGCACAAAAATTAGAAAGGTGGAATAATATTAACTGCAGGAGAAGAATTAGGGATGCAGGCTCACTCATGCATAAAGCAGTATTAATATGGCACAGCCATCCTGGAAAGCAACCAGGCAGTATTTAGTGAAATTAAGTATTCATCTGAAGTCATTAGGTGGCGCAAAGAGTTAACTAACTTGGCTGCTAACCAAAAGATTAGAGGTTTGAGTCCACCCAGAAGTTCTCAGAAGAAAGGCGTAGTGATCTATGTCCAAAAAATGAGTCATCGAAAACCCTACGGAGCACAGTTCTACTCTGACTGACACACATGGAATTTGGTGTTGTTTTATTTTAACGTTCATCTACTTTTTAGGTGCCGTCTAGTCGGTTTTCAACTCATAGTGACCCCATGTGACAGAATAGAACTGCCCCATAGGGTTTTCTAAGCTATAATCTTTATAGAAGCAGATTGCCAGGTCTTCCTCCTGAGGAGCCGGTGGGTGGGTTTCAACCACCAACCTTTCATTTAGTAGCTGAGTGCTTAGCCGTTGGACCACCAGGGCTTCTACTTTAGTTGAGAAATTCCCCATGCCTGGTATATGCCCAGAGAAACTGGGTCTTATCATTACAGTGCCATATGTGAGTCAGGGGTAAGGGGTGGTAGGGAAAGAGGCGGGGAGCAGAAGAAGAATAGTAGCGAAGATTAGGAGTAAAAAGGAAAAGGCAAATAAAGCAAGAAAGGGACTGTGATTGTTAACTTTGTGTGTCAACTTGGCCGGGCCATGATTCTCAGTGGATTGGCAATTATGATGTAGTTTGGCAGTTGTGTGATGTTGTGATCACTTCCGTGATGAGATTTGATATAATGTAATCACCTCCATGATGGGATCTGCTATGAGTAACCAATCAGTTGAAAGGGAGTTTCCTTGGGCCTGTGGCTTGCATCAAATATAAGTGTACTCTCTGGTGAGGCTTGTAAGCTTTTGCTCATTCTGGATCCTGCAGCTGGCTGCTGTTGTTAGGACTTGAGCTAGCAGCTTACCTGCAGCCTTACCTGTTGATCTTGGGATTCGTTGGTCTTCACAGCCTGTGAGCAACAGCCCTGCTGTCTGACCTGCCGATCTTGAGTTCATCAGCCCCTGAGGCTACATAAATCAGGAATAGCCTCCAGCCTGACCTACAGACTTGGGACGTTCCAGTCTCTACAACAACACGAGCCATTTCCCTGATATAAATCTTTTTATATTTATTTGTAAATATTTATATTTATATGCTTTACTGGTTTTGCTTCTCTAAAGAACCCAGTCTAAGACATTTGGAACCAAGAGTGGTTCTAGAGAAACAAAATTGCAGGAATGAATTTTCTAAATTAGTTCTCAAGTCTTGTTAGTCTCAAAGATATTGATAATTCTGCTTCCAGTAGTAAACAGGATACTGTTCATCCATGGGGTGAGGTGGTCAAACAAATACACAAAATATCATCACCAATAGATCAGGTATTGGTGAAAGGCAAGGTTGTGGGTGATCACATGTGTGATATCTTTCTACAATTTTGTCATAATGAGAAGTATAAAGAAGCTGGTTGATTGGTCCTACTTTCACTAGACTAACCAGTGAAAGAAAGAGATGAGCTCAGGGCTTCAGAGTCAAAGCTCAAGTGCCACACAGACGACCTCTAAGTTTCCATTTGTGCCTTGAAACAAAGCCTTATTTCTTGTAGTAACAGAGCTGATATTGCTGAAAATCAGACTCAGAGTCTTATTGTAAGAGTGACTGAATTACAACACCAACTCAATCGTCAACCTCGAGAGGTATCTGAAGTTAAAGTGAGGGATTGGGAAGAAATGGGATCCTGAAACTGAACAAAGTGGCCATGGTGGCAGGGATGCAGGTTATGCAGGGCTCAGCAACATGGACTTCCACTCACCAAGGCCAACTTGGCTACAGCCACTGCCGAGTGCCCAATCTGTCAGCAGCAGAGAGCAACACTGAGTCCCCAGTATGGCACCATCACTTGAGGTCATCAGCCAGCAACCTGGTGGCAAGTTGATTACATTGGACCACTTCCATCATGAAAAGAGCATTGGTTTGTTCTTACTGGAACTCTGCATATGGATTCGCCTTTCTTGCACACATTGTTTCTCCCAAAACAACCACCTGTGGACTTACATCCACATCGTGATATCCCACACAGCATCGTCTCAGATCAAAGGACTCCCTTCACAGCAAATGAAGTGTGGCAATGGGCCATGCTCATGGAATTCACTGGTCTTACCATGTTCCCCATCATCCTGAAGCAGCTGGCTTGATAGAATGATGGAATGGCCTTCTAAAGATGGTACCAGCTAGGTGGCAATACCTTGCAAGATTGGGGCAACGTTCTCCAGGAGGCTGTATATGCTCTAAACTGGTATCCAATATATGGTGCTGCCTCTCCCATAGCCAGGATTCATGGGTCCAGGAATCAAGGGGTGGAAATGGCGGTGGCACCGCTCGCTATTACCTGTAGTGACCCACTCAAGACATGTTTGCTTTCTGTCTCTGCAACCCTATGCTCTGTGAGTCTAGAGGTCCTAGTTCCAAAAACAGGAATCCTCCCATCCGGAAACACATTCATGATTCCATTGAATTGAAAGCAAGAATGCCACCTGGCCACTTTGGGCTCCTTGTGCCTCTGGATCAATAGGCAAAGAAGGGAGTTACCATACTGGCTGGTGTGATTGATCCTGATTGATCGTGATTACCAAGAGGAAATCAGATTGATATTACATAATGAAGGTAAAGAAGAGTACAGCTGGGTACTCTAGAGAAGCAAAACCAGTAAAGCATATAAGTATATACAGAGAGATTTATATCAAGAAAATGGCTCACATGATTGTAGAGGCTAGAGTGTTCCAAGTCTATGGGTCAGGCTGGGGGTTTCTCCTGATTCATGTAGCCACAGGGGCTGGCAAACCCAAGACTGGCAGGTCAGACTGCAGGGCTCTTGCTCACAGGCTGTGAAGACCAACAAATCCCAAGATCAGCAGGCAAGGCTGCAGTTAAACTGCTAACTCAAGTCCAAGAACAGGAGCCAGCTGCAGGATCCAGAATGAGCAAAAGCTCACAAGCCTTGCCAGACAGTCCACTTACATTTGATGCAGGCCAGGCACCCAATGAAAATCTCTTTCAACTGATTGGCTACTCATAGCAAATCCCGTCATGGAGGTGATCATATTATATCAAATCTCATCATGGAGGTGATCACAACATCATACGACTACCAAACCACTGAGAATCATGGCCCACCCAAGTTGACACATACCTTAACCACTACAGTCTAGAATCCAGGAGACCCATTAGGGCATCTCTTAGTACTACTGCGCCCTATAATTAAAGTCAATGGAAAGCTACAGCAACTCAATTCTGACGTGACTACTAATGGCCCATACCCTTCAAGAATGAAGGTTTGAGTTATCCCACTGTGCAAAGAACCACAACCAGCTGAAGTGATTGCTGAAGGCAAAGGGAATACAGAATGGGTGGTAGAAGAAGATAGTTCTAAATAGCAGTTACAACCATGTGACCAGTTGCAGAAACGTGGACTGTTTGTTATGAGTATTTCTGCCTTGTATGTGTGCATCAAATATTTTTGTTTTCTTCACTTATAAAATACAAAATGTAAACAGAACTAGTGTATTGTCACTTGTATGTATGTTAGTTGTATCATGTTAGGCACAAGTATGATTTTATAATTGTCTTTGTTCTTAAATTATGAATGGTTTAAGGAGATTTTTTTTTTTTTTATACAGGTACCAGGTTGACAAAGGGTGGACTATGATAGTTAAGGTTGTGTGTCAACTTGGCTGGGCCATGATTCTCACTGGTTTGGCAGTTACGATGTGGTTTGACAGTCATATGATGTTGTGATCACTTCCATTATGAGATTTTGATATAATGTGATCACTTCCATGATGGGATCTGCTATGAGTAGTCAGTTGAAAGGGAGTTTCCTTGGGCGCATGGCCTGCATCGAATGTAGGTGGACATTCTGACAAGTTTCATGGCTTTTGCTTATTCTGGATCCTGCAGCTGGCCCCTGTTCATCTGACCTCCGGTTCTTTGGGCTTGAGCTAGCAGCTATCCTTTGGTCTTACCTGCTGGCCTTGGGATTTGTTGGTCTTCACAGCCTGTGAACAATACCCCTGCTGTCTGACTTGCCAATCTTGGGATCACCAGTCCCTGAGGCTACGTGAATCAGAAGCCTCCAGCTTGACCTATGGACTTGGGACGTTCCAGCCTCTACAACCGCACGAGCTACTTCCCTGATATAAATCTCTTTATATAGGTATTTATACACTTTACTGGTTTTGCTTCTCTAGAGAACCCAGCCTAAGCCAGGGACCTTGCACAGCCAGTCAATGACAATATGCCATGAATTGTGGAATGTGTTTAATTGGCTATCTGATCTGAGGCTCCACAAAACAAAAATCACTGTGCATATGATGGCTGCACAGCATGATTCATGTAATTATTGTCACTAAATTGTACATATAAAAAAATCTTAAATTGGCAAATGTTGTGTCATACATATGTTTTACAACATAAAAAAAAAAAAAAATCACCACACACAAGCATTTATTTACCACTAGTGTCCTATCCTGGATTAAGACTCTGGTGGTAGAAAAATAAATAAGCATTTTTTTGGCATTCTCCTTCACTTGCTTCAATCAAAGAGGTGAACTGTGAAGCAGATGTGGCCTTTCCTTTCTTTGACCCTCCAACAGCCTTACTCCCCTTGCCTCTCCATTCATCTGGCCTAGTGGAAAAAGAAAAGGCCTCACCCTATAGAAATAAACCCCTCTCAGGCCCTCAGTAATCTCCAGGCTTAGCTTATTACAGGGCTTCGAGCCCTTTCCCACCCAAACATCATTTCCTCCCACAAAACCCTTGTGGAGCTAGCTCCTCTACTTCTGAGTACCCCTTGCCCTCTTCACCCAAAATAAAATGAGAGCAGTGTGGACATTTGTCACCTGCACCCATTCAGCCATCACTAAAGCCATCTTTCAGGCCTCTGACCCATATGCAGAGGGTGGGCTGAGGAACCAGGAGGCAAGATCCTGTGTTTTGGGGAAATAATTTATTTTAGCAGCAATAACTTCTGCATCCTCCTAGTTAATCAAACTGAACAACTGGATAAGGAAACCCCACCTCCCACAGATATGGAGCAGAAATGGTGCCTTCTTGAAGTGACACAGTTATTCAGAGAAGGCAGCGCAAATGTGAACACTAAGAACTGGTGACGTTACCAACAATAGATTTTTTAAATGGGTCCATTGCTGGCCCCTTTTTTTCTTGCTCTGTGACTGTACCAGACTTCTCCTTTAGGAACAAATCCTCAGTTTTTCTATCTCCTGTAGATTCCTGTTCAATAGGTCTTGCCTCACCTGGTTCCCTCACTCAGAAACACACACTACCCATGTCTTTCCCACCTCCTTCAGCCTACTTAGAATCAGGACCCTCAAACCTTGGACTTCTCAAGACTTCACCCAGATCATAAAATGGCCCTAAATCATTTCTAGCTTGCCTGTCATCAACTGCCAAATAGACAGCCAGTTAGCAGTATGCATTAAGCTCATACTGAGGCCTTTTAGGAAAAACTACACAAAAAGAAGTTACAGTCACTCCCCTTAACTTGTTCAGTGCAAGCCGCCATCCTTGGCACTTTCATACACATCCCCTTTTCCCTGTTCTTCTCTGTTTAAAGCACCATTTTCTCTGTTTTTCAGATGAGTAAACTGAGCCTCTCAGAGGTTGAGAAAGCTGCCTTAAGTAACAGCTGGTAAATGACAAGTCCAGGACCTTCGAATCAAGCCCACAACACTTTTCCTGACACCACAGTTGCATTGAAGAGAATCTATCCAACTTGGAAACACAAAGCACTATGAGTCAAAATCGACTTGATGGCAGTGGGTTTGGTTTTTGGTTTGGTACCCTACAATAGAAGGTACCTGGGTGGTACAAATGGTTAAGCACTCAACTACTAAACAAAAGGTTGGTGGTTCAAACCCACCCACAGATGCCTTGGAAGAAAGCCCTGGTGATCTGCTTCCAAAAGTTCACACCACGATAATCCTATGGAACACAGTTCTCCTCTGCGCATGCGGGCTCTCCGTGAGTCGGAGTTGACTCAGTGGCACCTGGTAGGTAGACTGGGGCCCTGAAATAGACTCAACATATTTTCAAAATAGCAGGTCAACAAGAACAAATGCATGATAAAATACAGCTCTGGGCTTATATATTCTGGTCTCTTGTGGAAAGGAAGGATTCATCAGGGAAGGATTCCTAAAGGAGGTAACACCTGAAACCTATTTTGAAAGAAAAGAAGGCGATAGATTGGCAGAGAAAAGAAAATGAGACGGGAATAATTGCCTTCTCTTACGGTTACTCAGACATTCCTACTGTCGTGGAACGAGTTTTCCACTCCATCAAGCAGAGCAAGAGGAATCGAGCTTAAACGTGGCAGGGTCGATTCAGGTCAGACAGGTACCATAAAAAGTATCTCTGGTGATGAGGTGGTTAAATATCAAACTATTTCATTAAAGGAAGTGGTGAAATGTGGATTTTTTTTCCCTCCAATGATTTTGGCTTACTTTTGTTGGAGACAGGAGATGAAATACATGAGTTCTGGAAGTCTCACCTTAAAATGTCATTTCTGGGGCTATAAGATGAGTTTATTGTATCCTCCTAAAAGTGTTCAGGGAGACCCACAGAACAACAAGCTGTCGCACAACCCCAGGCCCTCTCAGAGGGCTACTGCAAAGTCTTTTCTCACCTTTCCTCCCTCGTTCCCATACTCTAACAAGCATGAACCAGAAAGGGCCTGAGTCACTAGATCACATGACTGAAAGTGCACACAGGGCCTCTCCACTCTTGGCACGGGCGCATGAAACTGAAATCACCTGTGCCCTGCAAGCTGAGGAGCACTTAGGGGTTTGTGTCAGGAAACATCCTGGGACTGCTGTCCAGTTGTTGGTACTTTAATGACAATTCATACTTGGAAGAGATTCATTCGATCGCCTGGCTATAAGACCATTACGTGCCCTTACTCATAAGTTACTCTTGTTCACTTACAGGGTCTGCTGGACCTGCAATTCCCTGGTTCCTGAGGGGAAATAGCAACACCACTCCCCACCAGGTCATGGCCTCCTTTCACTATTTTCCACAAAAGAAGATATTTGCAACAGCTTCTTCCCTGCTCTCTGGCTGCCACTCAGGTGTTTGTTGGTTTTGCAAATGATACGAGGGCACTAGAACCACTGATGATTTCACTGACCTTGAACAGGAAGTCCACAAGATGGAACATTTCCTGCTAACGATTTCCAATTTCCTAGAAATGATGGACTCGGAGACTATTCAAGTGAGTTAGAAACTTAGGAATTAACCAAGGAATCTTCATTTTCCAGGAAAGGAAGCTGACGCTCAGAGAGATGAAGTGATTTGCCCAGGGTCACACATCTGGTCAGTGCCCTCCACCTGGAAATGGACAAGCACACATCCAAGGTGAAGGAGGAGGAAATAGGCTGCTTACCTGTTGTGCTTCAAGTAATGGGGTTCACTCAAGACAGATAAGTATAGTTTTAGACATTTCTCCCTCCTCTCCGTATTCCAGCCACCACTACCAAACACACACATAAATTGTCTGCTGGTGGCGCAGTGAACAGCCCTGGTAGCACAGCAGTTAAGTGCTCAGCTGCTAACCAAAAGGTCAGAACTCACCAGCTGATCTTGGGGAGAAAGATGTGGCAGTCTGCTTCCATAAAGATTACAGCCTTGGGAGCCCTATGGGGCAGTTCTACTCTACCCTATGGGGTTGCTATGAGTTGGGATCCACTCAACAGCAATGAGTTTGGATTTAGTTTGATGGTGCAATGGCTAAGACTTGGCTGCTAACCAAAATGTTGACAGTTGGAATCCCCCGTTGCTCAGCAAGAGAAAGATGTAACAATCTGCTCCCGTAAAGATTACAGGCTTGGAAACCCTAGGGGGCAATTCTACTCTGCCCTATGGGGTTGCTAAGAGTTGGAATCGACTTGATGGCAATGGGTATACTGCTTCTAAAGGAGCCCTGGTGGTGCAATGGTTAAGCACTCAGCCACTAACCAAAAGGATGGTGGTTCAAATATTCTCAGCTGCTCAGCGGCAGGAAGACCTGGTGATCTGCTCCAGTAAAGACTACAGCTTAGAAAACCCTAGAGCACTTCTACTCTGTCACATGGCGTCACTGTGAGGAAAATCAACTCGATAGCACCTAGCAACAACATTGCTTCTAAGAACTCATTAAACCTTTTATTTCCATTAGAAAATTAAAAATCTGTAGTCATCATCGGTTCCCTCTAGCAGAAGTGGGAATGGCTTCCTGGCCTACAGAAGGAAGTGGCTACTCTTGGCAAGCTCAGGCTACATGGGAAATATAGGTTTTTGCCATTTTCACCTCTCAATTCCCAGAGCCCACCTCCGCACTACCAAAGTGCATCAGTGAGGTGTAGACAATGTGTGATGGTTGAAAGAGGCTGCGCTCCCAAATCAAAAGGCCCAGACAAGTATCAGCTGCACAGCCTTGCTCAAGACAGTTAACAATTGAGATCTTTAAACTGGGGACAATGCCGTGGTGCCATGAAGATGAAATGAGATCATGTTTTGGGAAAGCCCTTTTGAAATTGTTGTGACAGGAAACGTAAGGAATTTTCACTACTGGCGTCAAGCTTCCTACGCCAGCCCTTGCAGTAGAGTTCACAGCCCAAAGGAAGGGTGTTGGCAGCTGGGCTGGGCCAGAGGCGGGGCAGGAATTGGAAAGGCGGTCTCCTCCACCCGTGTACCCAGGGAAGTGCCTCTTCCCACTGACCTCAGAGCGGCCACGGCTGGGGCAAGTTATGCCTGGGACCAGCTGCGAGCACAACCCTAGAATGCACTGTGGCTGCTGCTCTGTGTCAGCCCCTAGAGCTGCCTTTTTTATTTTTCTTCTCACGGCATCTAGAGCATTTTAAAGAAGCCGTGTCACAACTGACCTAGCAGACAGGCAGCTGGCTCCAGGGCAAAATCTCATTATCTTCCCCTAGTGGGAGCTTGTGCAAGTGGAGACTATTGGGGATGTGTGTGGATGCCTAGTCCCAATTATTCCACTTCCTTCAAGCTCCCTAGTTTCCCCTTCCTACTCCAATATCTTCAGCAGTCTTGACAGGAAACAATGATCTCCTACCTGACTGAGATAAGGACACCTGCCTTTCTTGTTCTCCATCCCGAAAGACTTTATTCGCTCCAATCTCAGGAAAGGAGCGCCCTATTTAACTCAAGGTTAATCACACCTCTATGCTCTGGTCCTTTTTCATCACTTCTCCCTGAACCCTTAGCTTTCAGTAAGCATGGCTGACCCCACCTACTCCCCATTCCCCATCCGACAATTCCTTCAACTTCTTTCACAAACTTTTTGTCCCGTTTATGAGCGTGATCAAAACAACAACAAAAAGACTGAAACCAGTTGCCGTAAAGTTGATTCCAACTCCATGTGTTGCAGAGTAGAACGACGTTCCATAAGGTTTTCAAGGCTGTGACCTTTCAGAAGCAGGTAGCCAGATCTTTCTTCTGAGATGCCTCTGAGTGGATTTCGACTGCCAAATTTTTGTAACCGTCTGTGCCACCCAGGGACTCCTTCAGACCTCTCATAATTCGAGAAATGTCCCTTGATGTTTCTTCCACTGTTCACTCTTAAAATCCTATTTTGGTGTTTATTTTGTTTTGTTTTTTATTGCCACACTTTCTAGATCAGTGATCTATAAAGACGACCTCTTCTTTCCCTAAACTAGCATTTTGCCCCAACTCATGCTCTGTAGAAATGTTACTTTCAAAGGTCACCAAGGAACTGTCTGAAAGTCAATGACTAATTTTCCATCCTCATTCTTCCTCTGAAATATCAGTGTTCCCCTCAGTGGAATTCTCATTTTCCATGGCTTCTGTGACAGCACGCAACTCCACTGTCTCAATCTCTCTACCTGCCCCCATGTGTCCTTTGCCAGCTCCTCTTCCTTCTACCCATTGCCATCAAGTTGATTCGGACTCATAGCGACCCAATAAGACAGAGTAGAACTGCCCCTACAAGGTCTCTGAGGGACAGCTGGTGGATCTGAACTGCCAACCTTTTGATTAGCAGCTGAGCTGTTAACCACTGCACCATCAGGGCTCCTTAATATAGATATTAGTCAATATTTAGTTCCTAGGGCCTCTGCTGTTCTGTTTATGTACTCTTTCTCTTGTTAATTTCATCCATTCTCTTGAATGGCTGGCTGTTTCATTTTGAAAATGCATCCAAAATCTGTACCTTCATAAATGACTATTCCGCCCTGCAAATGCCTATCGGATATTGTCCTTCTCAGGGCCTTCATAGTGATTTTATATACCTGAAATTAAATTCATCATCTTCCTGGCTTCCCTGTCTCTCTTAATTGATCATGTAAGAGCTAACCCTCAGAGTCTTTCCTAATTCCTCCTCCTCTCTCATCCCATACTTAGTCAATCACCAAGTCAGTTCTTCTTTCTGATAATTTCACAGTCTCCTTTCCTTCTTACTTTTTATTCCTACTGACTTCATACTCCCTGCTTCAGGTAATTAATTCTTTTATTGATTCATCCAGCAAATATTTATTGAGTGCCTACCCTGTGCCAAGTTTTTTGCTTGGAACTGGGTAAACAGAAGAGACACAGACACCCTCTGCCCCATCGATGGAATTTATTACTTGATAGAAGAGATAGACACTGCTCAAGAAAACACTAATGAGTACATAACCACAAATTGAAATGAGTACTCTAAAAGAGAAAATCATATTTAAGGGTTGAGACATGAAGCATATGTAGGAGTTGACTAGACAAACAGAGGTGGCATGCTGAGAAGAGGAAGACAGTTTCCTATTGATGGAATAACTCATTCAAAGATTCTGTGATCAAAGGAATATAGAGGAACTGAGAGAGGTTAATGAGGCTGGAGCTGAGAGGGTAGGGGGGCAAGATGAGGCCGAAGAAGATGGAAGGGGACAGACCATGTCAGACCTGGTCGATCAGGATAGGTTATCTGGTTGGACTCCATCCGAAGAGCAATGAGGAACCAATGAAAGGTTCTTACTATCACTCACTTTGACTGCAGCAATGGCCTCCTGCCTGAGATTCTGGCTTTCCCTACTCCAATCTGGGCTGCATGTCATCACAAAAGTTTTCATGAAGTAATCTACCAGCATGTCTTTCCAGATTGAATTCCAAAAGCCATTTTGCACAATTTGTACATCACAGTCAACTGGTCTACCTTTTGATATCTTGTGCTTTCCTGACTCTGTGCCTTTGCTCACCTCTTCCAGCCTCCTCTACTTCAATTGCTCCCTACTCCTCCTCTCTATCTCATGCCTGCATACCATTGAAGGGATCACTTAAATCCAGTCTTTTCAGGAAATCATAAATATCCTGCCCACTCTAACAAAAAAAATTACATCATTGAAGGACATAAGAAAAGACTTGAATAATGAAAAAATAAAGCATCTTCATGGATGGAAGACTCAATATTGAAAAGACATCAATTATTATTAAATAAACCTATAAATTGGATATACTTTCAATCAAATATTTATTTGACCCTAAAATTCATATGGAAATTAAAATGGCCAAAAATAGCCAAGACACTCCTGAAGTAAGGGTACAAGGCTTACCCAACCAGAGATTAAGACTTATTATAAAGTATAATTATTAAGACAAAATGTAATGGTAAAATCCAGTCAGGAGCAAAAAAGAGTGAAGAAAATAAAAGACTCAGGGAAACAATTAGTCCGAAGGACATGACCCATGGCCTCCACTAGCCTGAGACCAGAAAAACTAGACGGTGGCCAGCTACCACTACTAGCTCCTCTGACTGGGACCACAATAGTATGTCATGGACAGAAAGGGAAAGCAATGTAGAACAAAATTCAGACTCATAAATAAGATCAGACTTACTGGTCTGATAGAGACTGGTGGAACCCCCAAAACTATGGCTTTTAGATACCTTTCAAACTTGGAACTGAAATCACTTCCAGAGAGCGCATTATAGCCATATAATAGGCAGGGCTATAAAATGAACAATAACACCAGTGAGGAATGTACACCTCAGAACAATCAACTATATGAGATCTAAAGGGCAACATTTGCCCAAAAGCAAAGTTCAGAAGGACAGTAGGGGCAGGAAATCTGGGTGAATGGACATGGGGAACTAAGGGAGGAAGCGGGGAGAATGTTGACTCATTCAGGGGTTTACAACCAATGTCACGAGACAAGCTGTGTATAAATTGTTGAATGAGAAGCTTTGCTCTGTAAACTTTCACCTTGATGACAATAAAATGTTAAAAAAAAAAAAGTGTATTGGTAAGGGATGAACAAATAAATCAATAGGATACAACATAGAGCTCAGACTCACATAAATTAAAACTTACATATGAGAAAAGAGGCCTTTAAAAATCAATGGAGAAAGGATGGCATATTTAATAAATAGTTCTGAGACAATTGATTATTACAAAATTAGATCCCCACCCTCACAGCAGCCACAAAAATAAACTCCCAATGGATTAAAACATAAATCTGAAAAGAAAACTTCATACATTTTAGAAGAAAATTGGGAGGCTATCTTCATGATTTCAGAATAGAGATTTTCTTAAATAAGACTCAAAAGCATTAACTCTCTATGAAAAAAAATTGATACATTTGATCGAACTGGTTTTTGAAAATTTTGTACTAGTAAAGATACCCCCCCCAAAAAGCAAAAAGATAAGTCACAGACTGAGAGACTCTATTTTCAATGCATGTCATCAACAAAGGATTAATATCTAGAAAACATGAAATACTTCTGTAATCCAATATGAAAGAACAAATAACCCAATAGAAAAATGGTTAGAAGATGCAAGTAGGAAATTTACAGGAGAAATACAAACTACCAATATAAAAAAAATAAAAAATGAATATACTTACGAAAAATGCTCCACTTTGTTAGAAATCAGGAAGTTAAAAAAATCAAAGTTTGTTAATACCAAATCCTCACAAGGATTTAAAGAAACCAAAACTTTCATAAACTTCTGGTGAGCATGTAAATGGATACCACCCACTGTGGACTGAAAGCTGGCAGCATAGAGCAAAACTGAGGGTCTACATTCTCTAAAACCTAGCCACGCTCCTTCTCAGTGCGTGTACCTTAGGGAAGCACATGTACACAAGGAGGCTTGTTTAAAATGTTTTTTGCAAGATTATTTGTCATAGCAAAAAATATCTAATTATCCACTAGTAGAAGAATGAGTAATAATAATTAAATACCGCTAGCATTAAAGTGTTCAAGTGTACGAATATAAATGACTCCCAAAAATTTACTTTTGAGCAAAAAAAAAGAAAACACCTCCTACATGATATACACAGTATGATAACATTTTTAAAACATAAAAAAATGGGTTTTTTTGTTTGTTTGGGTATATAATTTATGACACATAATCTTTTATACTAATTATTATAAAGTATAAAAATATGAATAGAAATGACAATCAGAAGCAGAAGGAAGTGGCTGCTGTGGTGGGAGAGAAGGGGTATAGAGGAGGGTTGTGATGAGAGGCTGAGGGAAGTTCCGCAGGAAATTTGACTGTTTTCTGTAATTTTGCCAAATAATGCAAAATTTAAGTTTTTTAAAACTGGTGGTGAGTATGGGGAATTCACTACATATATATATTCTCTATTCATTTCTATATACTTGAAATATTTAATAATAATAAAAAGTAAAATCTAGATTTTTACAAATATGCTAGACAAAGTGTTAATGCCTTTAATACATAAAACCTCATGCAAAGTGCAAAAAAAAAAAACCACTTTAAATAAATGAAAAAAATAACGTGAACAGAGAATTCAAAGAGAATATAATGCAATTAGCTAATAAAATTTTAACTCCGTTACCAAAAAAATTCTCAAGTTAAAATTGCATGTATACTATTTTCACATATCAGATTAACAAAAATACTTTTCTTGGTAAGACTCAATTGGCAAAGGTAGAACTCCATGAACATTCATATATTGCTAGTTAGAGTTTAAATTACTACAAATATTCAGGAAAACTACTGGCAGTGTGGATAAAATTCCATAATTCTTGACCTTGCAATTACACCTCTAGGTATCCGTCAAAAACAAAAACACAAATATAATAAAGGTTCCTGTTGAAAGACGTTATTTGTCTCATTATTTACAATAGCAAAAAGAAAAGCTGTGAACATCCAACAATAAGGGAATTATTCAATAAATTACAGATTATGGTTTATCCATAAAATGGACTATAATGCACTCATTCATTTAAGATGTCTACAAAGAATTCTTAAAGATATTGGAAAATAATTGTGATGTAGTGTTAAGTGATGATATAGAATATAGACCTGTATGACAGTATTACCCCAAGTATGTAAATATGTACAGGGGAACTTATGGTCCCCATAAGCAGTATCCAAATCTCCACTGTTGCGAGATTTCATCAAGTCAGTCAGAGGGTGCGTAGGAGATTGAACAAATCACATGCAAAATCCCTAGCAAATGAGGATCTGGAGAATTAGACCAATAAAAACGTGAAGAGAACATCAGCAGGGATGATGACAACATGGGCCATGCAAAAGCGAGAGATTTGACTATCAAAGCATCATGAGAGGCCATTGAGGAAACCAATGAACTCTTCAAACATTTTTGTAAAAATAGCCCTCTTTAAGGCCATGTTACAAAAAAATCAAATGGGAGTGAAAGATGTAGTATTAAACTACTATCTTACATTGTCTTTGGGGAAAAAATTGCCCCTGCTCCCCTCAAAAATCCACAATTTGTTGACATTTTCTTCTAAGAACTGGTATATGATTGCAAGGATAACCTAGATTTTATTTAAAAGGCTGGGAATAAACCTCTTTTTATCATTTTTATTACATTTTCAAGATGAAATATAATCTTTTTCACTACTTATGAAATGTTATTCCCATTTTACTTGGTTAACTTCTAAGTTAACAAAGACTTCCTGATTATCACATATAACCCAGTAACCCAGTGCCTTCGTCACATACACAAAATCAAAAGTACTACAGCACTAAAAAAAAAAAAAAAAATAGAAATGCAATGTGAACCGGTGTGTAATGTTAAATTTTATAGTCAAACCCGAAACTAAATCCATTGCCTGTGAGTCAATTCTGACTCATAGCAACCCTATAGGACAGAGTACAACTGCCTCATAGGATCTCCAAGGAGCTGCTGGTGGAGTCAAACTGCTGACCTTTGGTTAGCAGCCTAAGCTCTTAACCACTGAGGCACCAGGGCTCCAATTTTATAGTAGCCACATTAAAAAAATTTAAAAAGAAATAGGTAACATTAACCTTAATAATATAATTTATTTAGCTCAATTATCCAAAATATAATAATTACACCAGGGAATCAATATAAAAATTGTTAATGAGAGCTTACTAAGTCTTCAAATCCAGTGTGTATTTTACACTTATATCACATCTGAATTCGAACTACCCACATTTCAATCTCAGGTCTAGAAGAAAATGCACCAAAATGCTTTCCGAAATGCACACAAAATGATTATATATGAATAAAACCGAGTTTTTTTTTTATTAAATGTAAAAATTACTTTTATAATTCAATAATTTTTGAAACTCTGGCATTTATTGTTTAGTTGTTAGGTGTCATTGAGTTGATTCCAATTCATAGCGACCCTATGCACAACAGAGCGAAACACTGCCCGGTCCTGCAACATCCTCACAATCGTTATGCTTGAGCCCATTGTTGCAACCACTGTGCCAGTCCATCTCATTGAGGGTCTTCTTTTTTTTTTGCTGACCCTCTCCTTAACAAGTATGATGCTCTTCTCCAGGGACTGGTCCCTCCTGATAACATGTCCAAAGTATGAGATAAAATCTCTCCGCGCTTGCCTCTAAGGAGTATTCTGGCTATACTTCTTCCAACAGAGATTTGTTCATTCTTCTGGCAGTCCATGGTGTACTCAATATTCTTGCCAACACCGTAATTCAAAAGCATCAATTCTTCTTCAGTCTTCCTTATTCATTAATCAGCTTTCACAAGCATATGAGGCAATTGAAAACACTATGGCTTGGGTCAGGCACACCTTAGTCCTAAAAGTGATGTCTTTGCTTTTGAACACTTTAAAGAGATCTTTTGAAGCAGATTTGCCCAATGCAAAAAGACAAGGCTTACCCAACCAGAGATTAAGACTTATTATAAAGTATAATTATTATTGAAGTAAAAGAGCTGACCAGAAGATTTTAAAGGGCAGCTAGAGAAGATGAAGTAAAGTACTACAATGAAATGTGCAAAGGCCTGAAGATAGAAAACCAAAAGGGAAGAATGTGGTCGGCATTTCTCAAGCTGAAAGAACTGTAGAAAAAATTCAAGCCTCTAGTTGCGATATTGAAGGATCATACTGGGAAAACATTAAAGTGATGCAGGAAGCATCAAAAGAAGATAAAAGGAATACACAGGATCACGGTACCAAAAAGAATTGGTCTGTGTTCAACCATTTCAGGAGGTAGCATACAATCTTGCCACCTCAGCAGGTGAGGATCTCGTAAGCTTGACTCCATCCACGTCATTAAGCTCAACTCTACTTTGAGGAGGCAGCTCTTCCCCAGTTGTCTTTTGAGTGCCTTCCACCCTGAGGGGCTCATATATCAGCCGTATATTTGTCACGGATTGAATTATGTCCCCCCAAAAATATGAGTATCAATTTGGCTGGGCCGTGAACCTTGGTGTTATGTGACTTTCCTACATATTGTAAATCCTGCCTCTACGATGTTAATGAGGGAGGATGGGTGGCTGTTGTGTTAGTGAGGCAGGACTCAATCGATAGGATTGGATTGTGTCTTCAGGCAATCTCTTGAGATATAAAAGATAGAAGCAAGCAAAGAGACAGGGGACCTCAAAGCACCAAGAAAGAAACACTGGGAGCAGAGCGCATCTTTTAGACCCTGGGTTCCTGTGCAGAGAAGCTCCTAGTACAGGGGAAGACTGAGGAGAAAGACCTTCCTCCAGAGCTGACAGAGACTGAAAGCCTTTGCTTGGAGCTGACATCCTGAATTTGGACTTTTAGCCTACTTTACTGTGAGAAAATAAACTTCTGTTTGTTAAAACCATCCACTTGTGGTATTTCTGTTATAGCAGCACTAGATGACTAAGACAATATCAGACAATGTTCTGCTGCTATCCATAAGGTTTTCCCTGGCCAATTTTTTCAGAAGTAGACTGCAAGGTTGTTCTTTCTAGTCTGTCTTAGTCTGTAAGCTCCACTGAAACATGTCCACCAAGGTGATCCTGCTAGTATTTGAAATCCTGGCAAAGTGTCCAGTATCACAGCAGCACACAAGCCACCACAGTATGACAAACTGACAGACATGTGACAAACTGGCCACCACAGTATGACAAACTGACAGACATGTGACAAACTGGCATTTAAATACCCTGTATTATTGGCTTTCTTCTTTTCATTTATGAACAGTAATGTTTTTCTGTATCTCTCATTTATGCCTGAAGTATCTAAATAATACATTTTTTTCTGCTTCTCTTTATGTCTTTACGTCTTTGCATTTCATTCTCTCCTTGGCTTTTCTGATTTTCTCAACAAATTATTTCCTTTTTTTTTTTTCATTCTTTTCACTGGTCACCTGGCCTACTTCCACTTCTGAGATCATTTTAAAGTAGCCCTTGGCCTCGCCAAGTTAAATTCTTCCTACCCTTCCCTGCTTTCTCATGGATCAAGATCTCTTTTTCTTGCGTTATTAGAACCATATTGTTTTCTTATGGAACGAACAGTTCTCTTGAACTTCTTCATCTTTCAAAAAGTCCTTCCCAAGGGGACCCTTTAAGTTATTAGAACACACTTGGTTGATATCCATTCTTTTTCTCCTACAGGTTTCCTCCCTTCTGTTCCTCAGAATCATGTTTTATAAAAGTATGGCCACTTTTAACCAGGTTGAAACACTCATTCCCTAAGCATGAGTATTATTACATCAAGAGTTGTGTTTTCACGTCAGTGGTTTGATTTCTCTGCCACTTGTCATAAAGGACTAACCAAACCCATTGCCATCGAGTTGATTCCAACTCATAGCGACCCTATAGGACAGAGTAGAACTGCCCCATAGCGTTTCCAAGGAGCGCCTGGTGGATTCGAACTGCCGACATTTTGGTTAGCAGATGTAGCTCTTTACCACTGCTCCACCAGGGTTTCCCCATAAAATACCGTGTGCCCTAAAAAAAAAAAAAGGAATCTCTGGGTGGTGCAAACAGTTAAGCACTAGGCTTGGTGTTTTGGACTAACCAGAGGTACCTGAGAAGAAAGGCCTGGTAATGTGCCTCCGAAAGGTCATAGCCATGAAATCCCTATGGAGTGCAGTTCTACTTTGAAACACACAGGGCCTCCATGAGTTGGAACAGACTAGTTGGTATCCTGAAAAAGTCTAACAGCTTGTATTGCATCACTTCAATGCTGTTTTCGCCTTTCAAAGCAGATACAAGAAGGCATTGCTGGGCTATACCATTGTATTCTGTATTGAAAAACGTTGGGTAAACTGTTCAAAGAAAACTAGTGCTTGGCCAAGAGATTCTCTGTATGTTATTTTCTTAGAGCTAAGAAACTCTA
The DNA here is from genome assembly GCF_024166365.1 of Elephas maximus indicus. Lineage (NCBI taxonomy): Eukaryota > Metazoa > Chordata > Mammalia > Proboscidea > Elephantidae > Elephas > Elephas maximus. The sequence continues at coordinate 71,735,381 of NC_064822.1, read as the reverse complement.
TGGAGCACAATTTTACTGTGACACACACAGGGTCGCCATGAGTTGGAATTGACTCGAGGACAACTAACAACAGCAACAATTGCTGAATCACACCTTCCTGGTGCACTTAAAGTCCCTGAGTTGGCCGAGAACAGAATTGTTCGTAAATGTACGGTCTAACTAATTTTCAAATCTTTCCTGGATGTTGGGCAACTTATACTCATTATTGTAAGGAACTACATGCTAAGGAAGTGGGAGAAGAGTTCATTTTTAAATGATGGAATTGAATTAAAAGGAAAAAAGTAAGAGGTGTGAGGGGAGGAGGGGGGCGGGCCTCAGGCAGCAGCTTATTGAATACACGCAGCTTACCAAAGCGACGGGGGCACCAATCTATGGATGAAACCTAACTCCCTGAACATCTGCTCAGGAAGACTCACAGGCCACCCACAGAAAACGAGAGGATTTTTTCTTTCCCCAGGAGCGGGGGTGGAAGACTAGGGATAACAGCTTTTTGATGCAGGAAGTAGAAAAATAAAACAGAACAAACACTAGGATTTGGGATGGAATTAACTGGATGGCAATTTAAATTTAACACTCAAGGGGGATAAGAGTGGTGAAATTTACAGATCAAATGAGATTATTGTGGGGAGGCTCCTTATTTGTTCATGTTCTGCCCTTCTCTGTGTAGGGCCTGAGGAGGCTGGAAGGCACTCTGAAAATGGTAATGTTCTATATAGACATTAGTTATGGAAGGAGTTAAGGAAGAAAAAAAGAGCTGAGTGGAAGGGAGAGAGCCAAGGAAGAAGGAAGGGAGGGAAGAACAACAGATTTTCAGTTAAGTATATTTCATTTATAGACTAAGTTTCCTGGAGAAAGAAAAAAAATGACAATATATTGGTTACAATTCAATTAAATTCAAAAAAACATTTATTGAGTATTCTTTCTGTGCCAGCTTGTGCTAGGTGCAAAGGAGTGTATAAAGATAACCAGAGTGATAGATGTCATCATAAGGCATAACCAGGCCCTCTTTCCCTCCTCAGTACACCCACAGAGGATGGTCCAGTCTTCATCCATCTAAAGGCAGGAATCCACACCACAATGGAGCCCAAGACAATCCCAGGTCTGCTCTGAGCAGACCCAGTCTGGAGGCACCATGGTAGGTGGGAATGATTCTAGAGCTCATACTGGGCTTCCAGAGCTGAATTCGATCTTCCATTAGTGTAAACTCAACTTGCATGGTCTCTTGCCGTTCCCAGGATTCACTTTTTCTTCTCATTAACTTCTAAACTGGCCAGACTGGAGCCCTTGTGAATAACCCAGATTTGAACAGAGCATTTAGGGAGAATGGCCTCCACAGCCGGTATGTTGTTGTTGTTTGTTGCCCTCATGTCAATTCCAACTCATGGCAATCCCGTGTATTACAAAGTAGAACTGCTCCATAGGATTTTCTTGGCTGTAATCTTAATGGAAGCAGATTGCCAGGCCTTTCCTTCTGCAGCACTGCAGGGTGGGTTCGAATCCTCAACCCTTAGGTTAGTAGTTGAGCACAAACCATTTGTACCACCCTTATGGCCTGTATAAAGCATTATTTATATATATGTGGGTTACTTACAGGTCCCCACAAGTAAGAGAATTGCTTGATTTTTCACATCTCCATGAAAGCATTACCTACTTTACAGGGTCAGCTTGATGATTAAATGAGATAAGATACCTGAACATTCTGGAAGCTATAATAGAAATGTCAATTAATATTTATAAAATTATGAAAAAGAAAGTCTGGATAGGTGAGAGAATAGATTTCTTAGGTACCAAAGGGAGTAAGCTTGGACTAAATGGGTGAAGATGAGACTTCTCCTAAAAGAACCATTGAAGCCTGAAAAAGGATTAGACTCAGAAAGTTGGAAGGAAACATCCAGGCCAATTTATGGAAACTATCTAAATAATCGGAAGCATTGGTGGTTCAGTGGTAGAATTCTCGCCTTCCACGCAGGAGACCCAGGTTCAATTCCCAGCCAGTATATGTCAAGCACAGCTGCCATTCACCTGTCGGTGGAAGTTTGTGTGTTGCTATGATGCGGACAGGTTTGTTTAAAGCTTCCTGACTAAGACAGACTAGTAAGAAAGGCCTGGCAATCTACTTCCAAAAATCAGTCAACAAAAACCCTATGGATCACAACGGTTTGATCCCATTGTACGTGGAGTCACCAAGAGTCAGGGGCCCAGTAGACAGCAGTTCGCAACAACAACATCCAAATAATCAGACTCTGCCTTTAATTTGTGAATCTACGAATACTTACTAAGAAGCCCTCGTGGCGCAATGGTTAAACACTCAGCTGCTAACCAAAAAAGGTCGGTGGTTCGACCTCAGGTGAAAGACCTGGAGATCTGCTCTTGTAAAGATTACAGCCTAGAAAACAATGGAGAAGTTCTACTCTGTCACACGAGGTCACTATGAGTTGGAATCGACTCAACAGCACCCAACATTACCAATTGTATTGAACCTAAACTCTATGTGCTGCCTGGGGGGATATCATAACCAGTGGTCCCCACAACACAGACAGAAATCCAGTGCTGTCATGAACTTTGGAGACTAGAGAGTGTTGTGTTTCCAAAGCCATAAACAAGGGTGAGGGGGGTGGCTGCAAGGGCAGGGAGCTGGTGCTTACAGCCATCTGGCTACAATTCTACCACACCCTCTTCTCCATCCGGTCTGAAACCGCACCCCTGGGGCTGGCCTCAAAGCTGGACCAGAGTCCACAGAAGCTGGGGTGTGAAGCACCTTCCCTGGGCAATCACCCAGGGAAAATCAGTGTTTCTTCTTGGATCCTAATCCTGAGTTTCTTTTCCCCTTCTCTTTGTTAAATTTGCAGTTTATCTTGTTGCCTCTTTTCAGCCCACATAATAAAGCTGCGAGCAAGGAGATAAATACTCAGTTGAGAAGCAGGGCTGCAGAACCGAGCCAAAAATTGTCCTTTGGGTCTCACTCGCGGTAAATCTTAGGAATACTACTTTTTCCGTCATATTTATGTTTTCTCCTGTCAACAAAACGACAGCAAGGGTACATAGTCTCAAAACTTACCTTCATTTTGCAGATCATTGCAGAATTCCCGGACACTGTAAGAATTCTGGGCAACGAAGGCAGGACCCATTAATAAGAAAACTACAGTTGTTGTTGTCTTGGGCTGTCAAGTTGATTCCGCTTCAGGCTGACCCCATGTGTTACAGACTAGAACTGCTCCACAGGGTTTTCTTGGCTGTACTCTTTACAGAAGCGGATCACCAGGCCTTTCTTCTGCAATACTGCTAGGTGGGTTCAAACCACCAACCTTTAGGTTAGCAGTTGAGCACAAACCGTTTGTCCCACCCAGGGACATAAATTCAGTTTGGACAGTTAAATCCAGGTCAATAATACAATTAATAATATTTCATACTTATTTAAAACCCATTGCCGTTGAGTCAATTTTGACACATAGCAACCCTGTAGGACAGAGTAGAATTACCCCAAAATGTTTCCAAGGAGCGGCTGGTAAATTCAAACTGCTGACCTGTTGGTTAGCAGCCTAACACTTAACCACTGCGCCGCCAGGACTCATATATAGTAGGTTAAAATTTACAAAATATGTTTATATCCATTACCTCATTTGATAATAAAAAAAAAAAAATACCCTTTGAGGTAGGTATTTGTCGTAGCCAGCCTCCTAAAAAATCAGTTGCCATTGTGTCTACTCCAACTCATGGAGACCCCGTGTGTCAGAGTGGAACCGTGCGCCATAGGGTCTTCGATGGCTGATTTCTCAGAAATAGATCACCAAGCCTTTCTTCTGAGGCACCTCTGGGTGGACTTGAACCTTCAACCTTTCTGTTAGCAGCCTAGAGTGTTAACCATTTGCACCACCCAGGGACTCCTCCAGCCCCCTGTATGGTCCCAAATGATTCTCGCCTCCTAGTATTCGTTCCAGGTATACATAGACACTCCCACGTTGAATAGGGCTAACCTGTGAAACCAATATTATATTGAAAAAGTGATGGAGTGTGATCCCCCACGCCAGTTATAACAGACATTTCAGCTTTCCTCTTACCCTCTAGTAGATCACTTGCTCTGAGGAAAGCCAGCTGCAATGTTATGAGGCCACTCAGCAGTCCTGTGGAGAAGTCCACATGAGGAAGAACTGAGGCTTCCTGACAACAGCCAGCAGCAACTTGGAAGTGGATCCTCCAGTCCCTGTCAAGCCTTCAGATGACTGGAGCCCCCGTCAACAGCTTGACTGTGAACTCACATGAGATCCTGAAGCAGAGCCAACCGGCTAATCCACTCTCGAATTCCTGACCCACAGGAACTGTATGAGATAATAAATGCTAATTCTTATTTTAAGCATCTAAGTTTGAGGGCAATTTGTTATGCAATGTTATGCAGGAATAAGTAACTAAAACAGATTTGCTATCACTGTTTTCTAGATGAAGAAACTGTGGCTCAGAGTGTTTCCTGCCTCATAAGCCTGCCCTACGTTACAGAGTAGTGAAAGGCATTTGAACCAGGTCTTTTGACTTAAATAGTAGGTTTTCATCCACAAATTTCTACTATATTTAATGACTCAGCCCAAGTTTTCCACAAACAGTGTCTCTGGTTGGCAGGCCAACTCATGACTAGACTAGTAGTTCTATAGGGTCGCTGTGAGTCGGAATCGACTCGACGGCAGTGGGTTTGGTTTGGTTTTTGGTCACTTCACGGGGGCAATTGACTGAGGTGAGCGGTGATGAACGCTGACGTGGGCTTGCCAAACTGTGCACCCTGGCTCAGGGCTGCACTGCCAGAGGGGATGGCCCCTTTTTCAAATGAGCCTGAAGGTGCGGGTCTGATTGCCAAGTCATACAACCAGAGGGCAGAGCCCACTAATGGAGGTGACATAAAGATGACAGCCTGGGAAACCTGTGGGGCAGTTCTACTCTGTCATACAGGGTAGCTGTGAGTTGGAACCGGCTCGTTTGCACCCAACAACTATCTTTATGACAGAAGATCACCAGGTCTTTCTCCCGCAGAGCCTCTGGATGGGTTCTAACAGCTAAGCTTTAAATGAGCAGCCCAGCACTTAACTGTTGTGCCCCTGGGCTCCTCTAATGGAGGTACCTTTTTCTAATTTGCACAGAAGTGCTCATTAAGCCTGTTAGTTTTTCCAATAAAATAACATAACTGTACAAAATTTAGTATTTCCCTATTTACTAGTTTTGCATGCCCATTAAGCAACATTAGTCAACAGGCCTACTGCTAGACAAATTTTTAAAACTGTGTCAAAAGTCTTTGTCCCTCCAAGCATCCTTATCCTCTGTTCTCACCACCTTCCCACTTTGCCTCCTACCCCTTCCCTAGGAGCTTGTTCTTAGGAAGGAGGAGATTGGGAAAAGACTTCACTATCTGAGAGTCTCCAGTGTGTCAATGGAGCCCTGGTGGCTCAGTGGTTAAGAGCTCAGTGGCTAACCAAAAGGTAGACAGTTCGAACCCACCAGCCAATCCTTGGAAACCCTATAGGGAAGTTCTACTTTGTCCTATAGGGTCACTACAAGTCGGAATCAAATCAACGACAATGGGTTTGGTTTGGTTTTGGTTTAGTATGCCAGTACTTGACTGGACACCTTACAGACTCAATATCATTTAACTCTCATCATTCTGAGAGCCTGATATTATTATCCCTATGTTATAGTTAAGGAACCCCACTGAGAAAAGTCAAATAACTTATTCCAGATCACAGAGATGCTAAATGGTGGAATTGAGGTTAGAACTACGGACCACCTGACTCCAGAGCTTCCACTCCACCCACCACACCTTACTGCTCATCTTACTAACAAATTCAAATGTGATACCTTACCATGGACATCAGCATCTCAGAGAGAACTTCTGCTGGACAAGTAACATTCAGAGCACAAATAAATCAATTTAAAATGATGAACTGTTGAGTCTTGGATGATATTACTTGGGAAATAAGAACCCCCAACACCCTTCAAAACATACCACATAAGTGGCTTCCTCAACTGAGGGGTGGTTCTGCTAACCGGTTCCTATAGACACAGACAGAAAAATATCACTGAAGTCCATGCCCTGCATCTCAAGGCTGGTGAGCATTTTACCTCTGTGAAAGAGGAGAAGACCTACTAATTCAGTAAGGTAGACATTCATTCAACCAATTTTTACTGTGTGCTTACTATGTGCCAGGTATAGAGAATGCAACGTTAAGCAAGGTGGATACACTCCCTGCCCTCATGGAGCTTAGAAGATAATGGGACTCCTTACACTTGCCTTTCTCCCTTTTCCCTTACACACACACACACACACACACACACAGAGCTACCTGAAGAAGGAAAGACACTGCACACATAGATCTCATTATAACCCTTATAGTCGGAGGCTCAGTTGACTGGGGCAGGGCTTGGTACCCTACTCATGATTTCCTGAGGTGCCTACCTTGGCACTTCCTGCCATTGATAACAACTGTCATATCTGGAAGGCAGAATTGCGAAGTTATGTTTAAGTTCACGGTCCTTAGAACCAGGCAGACCTGAGTTCAAGTTCTGAGTCCTGAGCTTTGGATTCCTCATCTGTTCAATTGAGATAATAGTTGTACCAACCTTACAGGGTTACTGTGAGAAGCACCTGAGCCCAATATAGTAAGTGCTCAGTATATGTACATCCTTGTTCCCTATAGTGATCCCATAGGACAGAGTAGAACTGCCCCATACGGTTTCCAAGGAGTGGCTGATAGATTCAAACCACCAGCCTTTCGGTTAGCAGCCAAGCTCTTAACCACTGTGAGTAAACCCTCAATGTATGTTAGCTATCAATTAAAAAAAGGAAATAGCTGAGAGGGCTGAGGCAATGCTTCCAAACACCCTTCCTCTCACCTTCTCAAGTGAGCAGCCAAGCATAGACAGAGATGACTCTGAGCATCTGCTCAGGGCCTAAGAAAGAGGCTCAGATTGTGGCCCAAGCCCAGCCTGCAGGGTAAAGAGGAGTGCGTGGCTGGGAGAAGGCGCACTCACGCAAGATGGTGGTGGGGAAAACTTGGCTCTTCGGCATCAGGAATGCCAGCTTACAACTGCCACGATTTGACCAGGGAATCTCAGGGGGTGGCAGAGTCTGGCTTCATCTCAGAGCAGCATGTAGAAAGAATTGACTGGCCATCCAAAACCTTATCTCAGCCTACACTGTCTGCAAAATTGGGCAACAAAGTTTAAAGAAAGAGCCTTTTCCTTGCAGGCTTTTGGTGCCAAAACTCCTCTGGCCCCAGTTGTAACTGAGTGACCATAGAAGCCAAGAAAAATTAAAATGGAATTTTTGGAACTCAGTTTTGGGTGTGCTGCAAGCTAAGGACAGAAATATTTCGGTTGACAAAAGTGGGGTGTAGGCTTGTTTACTTTAGGGTCCTTCCCATCCTACAGAGCCTTGGCCAGTGTTATAGTCAGGGTGGCTTCCAGGCTCCTTGCAAAGACCAAAGTACAGGGTGATCTGTCCAGAAACTTCTCCATTTATGATATATGGTATGGAGGATACTAGCTGACAATTGTCTTTTAAGACAGATTGGGCTCCAAAACCACCAACACACAGCCCTGGCGGCGCAGTGGTTAAGAGTTTGGCTACTAACCAAAAGGTCAGCAGTTCAAATCCATCAGCTGCTCCGTGGAAAGCCTATGGGGCAGGTCTACTCTGTCCTATAGGGTCGCTGAGTCAGAATTGGCTTGACAGCAATGGGTTTTTCAAAGGGTAGGTTCAAAAACATATACCAGAAAAACTGGTTAGAAAAATAGAGTTTGAAGCCATGTCAAAGAAATGCATGTACAAGTACCAATAAGACAGATGTGTTAACGGTCTCAAGGGCTGCTGCAGAGAGCAAGGGAAAGGCCAAGCGCATGGGGTTCCAGGCCCTGCATCACCCTCAGCCACAGCAGCTCAGCTTTTCCACCTCTATAAAAAGGGCATCTGTGAAAGATTTAATTTGGAGGAAAAAAGTTTATATAGTTAACAGATAGATAGATTCATAGGTAGATAGGAAAGGTGAAAGGCACAAGGGAGGGAGGGAGGAAAAATAAAACACTTGAAAACCCCTACTGAGGTATAAGGGACATTTGAGAAACCCTGCCAAATTGGGAGGTAAGAGACGTGGCTTCTAGTCCAGGTTTCCAGTAGGTCCACTTCCACCAGACAAGTCCTCATAACCTGTCCACCACCCACCTGTCAGTTTGTTGTACTGTGGGGGCTTGCATGTTGCTGTGATGCTGGAAGCTATGCTACAAGTATTTCAAAGACCAGCATGGTCACCCATGGTGGGTAGGTTTCAGTGGAGCTTTCAGGCTAAGACACACTAGAGAGAAAGGCCTGGCGATTGCTTCTGAAAATTAGCTGATGAAAACCTTATGGATCAGAACAGAATATTGTCCATGAAGAATATTGACAGTTGTGAAGGTGGTGCAGGACTGAGCAACATTTTTTTCTGTTATACATAAAGTCAACCAGAGTTGGAGCCGAGTCGATAGCAACTAACAACAAAGAAATCTGCAAGTCTCATTTTTTTTTTTTTCATCTTTTAAATGCCTGTTATGGGCTAAAAGATCTCACAGACTTTGAGCTCCAACATTAGTTGATTCTCTGAATCCAAGGAAGCTCTAGAAGAAGCTTACCGTTGCCTTTGAATGACCACAGACTGGATTCTACCCTAGTCTCCTCCTCTTCGGAAAACAAGGTTTTTATGTAAAAAATAAACCTGAGAGCTGTTAAGTCATCCGTACGCTTAGAAGATCCTTGTATCAGAGCACAAAAAGCAATTCAGAGTTGAAATCAGCACACTGTACTCCAAGGAGGCCTACACTCTCCCCTGAGTGAAAACGGTAACCCCAACGATGGTAATAACAAGAGCAGTTATTGAGCACTCGTGATAGGCCAGACATGGGACCTGACATTTTATGTGTATTGATTCATTGAACCCTCATAACAGTTCCACAAAATTGAAACTAATATTATTCCCATTTTACAGATGAGGAAACTAAGGTTTAAAGTGGTTAAATGACTTATCCTAGAAGACCACATTGCTGGTAATAGCAGAAGCAGACTTCAACAACGGGCAATCTGACGTCAGTGCTCTTCACCACCGTGCTGCTAAAAGCAGAGACCATCACGGAGACCCTGTTGACAGCTGAACCTGTCAAGGAAGGGAGGAGAAGCTGTAAAAGCAATGGAGCACTTTGTCTAGCACACAGTATTGTTGTCAGGTGCTGTGGAGTCGATTCCGATTCATAGCAACCCATGTTACGGAGTTAGAACTGCCCCGTAGGGTTTCGTAGGCTGTAATCTTTATGGGAGCGGATCACCAGGCCTTTCTCCCACAGAGCCCTGGGTGGGTTCAAACCGTCAACTTTTCAGTTATCAGCCAAGCACTTAACTGTGCTACCAAGGTTCCTACATGTAGTATCTACTCAGTAAAAGTCAGAATGTAAGGAGATACCTCAGAGATACTTCAGAAGAGGCTGGCCAGACATACTGCATTATCAAGGAGCAGTGACTCCAAGAGACAGAGGAGTGAGAGACTGAAAAATAGTTCTCCTAGGAAACGATGACATCAGGTCACTGATCTTTGGCCGAATGAAGGAAAGACAAGCAGGCAGATCCCTACGGAGAGGGCGAGGGAGTCATGTTGGCAAGGGAAACTGCTGGAAATTTGTGCCAAGGGCCCAAGATAGTCTGTCTGCATCACTTAATGGTTTTGGGACTGTGTGAATAAATCTTGTACATTGCTGAATTCCTGGGTTCAGTCCTAAAAAGTTCAGTTCTGGGTCAAGCAGGCTGAGAGAAGTCTCTGCCTCTTGCTAAGGTAGCTTTTCCTCCGTACTTGTACTTGGTTCTTTGTGGAAGGGGAGAAAAGGAAGGGATATGAGCTGTCATTTAAATACATTTTCCCCCTTTAACATTTCATTAAACACCTATATATTTCTCTTTCCTATTGCCCCAAAGCTTGTACCTTCTAGTCCAGGATTCCAGAATCTGTGGCTTTGCTTCTCTACCAAATTCGATAATTCTCTACTGTTTCCCTCCACTCCTCTGTCCACACTTGAGCTCAAATATCCACATCTTGTTTCTTTCAAAAACATTCACAGCTCCCTTCTCTACTCACTAAGCAACAAAGGCTGGCAAGTCTTTCCTGCCAAGCAACACGGAAGCATCACTGTCCCTCAGAAAGGGTCTGGAGAAGCTAGTCTGCTGGATAGAAAGAAAAGGGCAATGTGAAACCAACGAGGAGCAGACAGCCAATACAGCACCTGCCACCTGAAAAGGACTTAGTGTGTTTTGAGAGAGCCCTGTTGGCACAATGGTTAACTGCTAACCAAAAGGTTGGCGGTTCGAACCCACCAGCCCCTCCATGGGAGAAAAGACCTGGCAATCTGCTCCCACAAAGATTACAGCCTATGAAACCCATGGGACAGTTCTACTTTGTCCTGTAGGGTTGACTATGAATCAAAATTGACTTGATGGCACACAATAACAACAGTATTTGTTGAAAGAGTAAATGAATGGATAAGTTACTTTGATTTATAATTATATCTCATCTGAGGATTGGAAGATCTCCAGACCATACTCCAACAGCCAACAGCTGTTGACATTTTTTTTCTTTTAATAAAATGAGTAAGATGACATATTCTATTAATAACATTGATGGCTGCTCTGTGCTGTTTTGTTTTTTTCAGCCTGACAGCTTTTGAGATTTTTCACTGAGCGGTCCTAATTACTATCCAACTTTATCTCCTTCCCTGCTCCCAAGATGGACCCTCTATCCCAACCAAGTCAGTTCGTTTGGTCTTACCATTATCTTATCCCACTGCCTTTTATTAGAACTGTGTGCATATCAGTCTATCTCCCACAATAAAGTACAAGCTTCTAAAAGCTAATGGGCTGCATTTTCTATTAACCCCTCCAATTCCACTTTCCGCCTTTCTCTACCCTGCCCAGTAACTTGGGGGGGAGGGTGGGCTGAACTCTTCAGGCTGTATTACCCAGGTGCCCTTGCACCATTGGCTTCCAGTGGGTTTGGCCAATACAAGGCACAGACGAGAGATTGGAAGAGGGAAGAGAGATAGTCAGGATAGTTATCCCCCACCTTGACCTCCAAGGTCATGCTTTGGCAGTAGCTGTGTTCCACCACAAAATACCACAGCCTCTGTCAAAAGACCCTATGCCCCCAGCCACAGCTCTCTCCAGGTCTAGTAGCCACGCCCACCCCTTCTCCCTTCAGGCTGGGAGGCAGTAAGGGTTCTCCACTGTTGTTAGCCCTTGCATGCTGCACCATTCCTTCTTGGTTCTCTTACCCCTACCCCACAGCTTTGTAAATTGTCCATTCATTAAACTCTCATTCATGTGTTGATTCATTATGGATCAGTCCCCTAGTATGGAGCTTGTACTATACTAGGCACACACCAGTTTGGTGCTGGAAGTGAGCCCTATTTCACCAGTCACTCCTTCCTGTGGAGGCCCCAGAACCCCAGCCCTAGCCTTGCAGGGACACCTCCTACCCAGTGCTTTTCCCTTTGCTAGGATTCTATTAAAAGTGATTAATATATTTTTGAGTTTAGGCTCAGAAATCTTTCTTAACTGTAAATATGGCTTCTGGGAGGAATACATTCTTACCTTGATCATTGTGGAAGTGTATAAGCTTATCAAACTTGTTGGGGAGAGTGGGTAAATATATAACATACATTGTGTCTTCTAGTGACTAGCCATTATTCCAGTGTTATCACTTACGTGGATCCCTAAAGATACCTACACAGAAGACGGAAGACGTTGCTCTTGATCAGGACAGAGGGAGGGAAGGATTGGTCAAGGCTATGATAAAGAGGACTCTGAGGCTGGATGACTAAGGAGTGTGGGGATTGTGTCCAAAGATAGTGCAGAGCCCTGAGAGGAAACAGGATCCATTCACACATTTGTACAGGGCTGGCCTGCCCCACCCATTTCCTTCCTCCTTCTCTTTGCCCACCATTACTTCTCTACTTCACCCTCCACTTCCTTCTCCTCCTCTTCCCCTGCTGTTTCTTTGGTCACCACTTGTCTATGTCCTGCCTATGTTAGAGAGGAAATCCATATTCATTATTGCTAAAAAGATGCTAGGTTCCTCTGCTGTAGCATCCAAACAGCTGAGGGCCTGGAAAACAGTAGGGATCTAAAAAAGGGGGCTCCAAGGGCCCTGGTGTTCCCAGCTCTACCTGGAATGAGTGGTTGTTACATGAATGAAAAGTCAATAGGCAGAATATTAGTCCATGTCAATGTTCTCAGAAAACCTAGAATTCTAGTGTGGTGGCAAATTAAAGTGACCCTCGTCCTTTCCCTAGCATTTAAATAAGAACTAATGATAATCCCACCACTCCTCTGTCAGTTTGTTACTGTTGTGGTTTGTGTGTTGTGATGATCTTAGAGGATATGACACCAGTATTTCAAATACCAGCAGCATCACCCATCGTGGACAGCAGAGCCTCTAGACTAAGACAGGCTAGGAAGAAAGGCCTGGAGATCTACTTCTGAAAATTAACCACAGTCCAATATGTAGCTGGAAGAAGAACCCCCTAGATTGGAAAGCATTCAAAATACACAGTGGCCACAACAATAGCCTCAAGCATATCAACAATTGTGAAGATTGACCTGGACTGGACAACGTTTTGCTCTGTTATATATGGGGTTGCCCTGAGTCAGAGCTAACTTGATGGCAACAAACAACGATAACGACAATGAAAATCAGATCACACAGATCTGTGATTTATAGAGGATAATGACTCTTTGTAGGAGTCCCTAGTGCTGTTATGTGATTCTCTGAGGCACGACACTTTGCTGTCAACTCTCTGGTCATAGGTATAGTGCTTGGCTCTTGCTCACAGGATTTATGGCAGAAGCTGCTAATTAAATTGTCTATCAGGTTGCTATGAGTCAGAATTAACATGACGGCAATGGATTTGATTTTTTGATTTTGGAGTATCTATTTTATCTATTCTCACCTTGCCAACTGGAATAATGGCAACATTTCAGAGCATCTACTAAGTTCTGGCCAAAGTGCTATAAGCAGAAGTCCTGTGTGGCAACTTCCAATAAATTTCCTTGTAAGACAGTTGCCAGGTATGCTTTGGCTCCTCCTTCCATGTCCGTTTTTTTTTCTTTCTGTTGGTTAGAATGTGAATGTGATGGCTGGATCTTGAGCAGCTATTTTGGACTATGAGGTAGAAGCCTCATGAAGAGGATAACAGTGTAATAAGTCCAAAGTCTGGGCCCCTAACACTGTATGACTTTATCAGCCTTGGGCTGCCTACTTCTAGGTTCTTATATTTGAAAGAAAAATCAATTTCTATTTTGTTTAAATTACCATTAGTTTGGTTTCTTTGTTATATGCCACCTGACCTGATTCTAATTGATAAAGCAACACTCCAGATTTTGAAGATAATACTATGTTGTCCTTGATATATCTTCGGCTGAGAATTTCATTGTCACTTCCTTAATTTTTCCAGAGGTGATGAAATATGGCACTCGTTTTCTCTTCCTTTCCTAGGAAGTAAAGATGACAATGTTTTAATGGTCCCTGAAGATGTCCATTGCATGGGCTACATGACAAAGCAAGAAGTAGAATACCATCTAGGTGCTTATGATGGCCAACCCCTGGTTCGTGGGTTCCGTAAGAGTAGCTACGCCACACTCTTAACTACAAACCAGAAGTGTGAGACCCACCTACATTTAAAGCCATCATCGAGACTAATAGTGATTCAGTATTTTGAGTTTACTTGGTGATCCTGAGATGAAAACGCCTTAGGAAGAAACATCCTTGCCTTCAGCTAGAAAACAACACTCCATTATTCACAGCCAATACAACATGATTGAGGCAGAGAGTGGTGTATCTAGACGTTTCAGGAAGTAGTTAGTCGTGCGGGGAAGCTGAGAGTGAGGAGAAATGGAGGTGCAAGATGGCAGACTGGCAGAAGTGGACAGGATGCTTCTCATCACTCTTCTCTCCAGCTGTGCCAGCCATTTGATGTGTTTTAGTCTCTTCACAGTCTTGCTCTAATGAACCTCTCTTGTCCCACCACTTCCTACCTTCTCCACTACCACCATCCCTACATCAAATATAAACTCTAGATCATCTTCTGAAAAAACCAGGCTCTCCCATATCTATAGGCCTTTGTTCATGCTGTTCCCTGCATTTGGAAAGCTCTTCCCTCTACCAGTTCAAATGACACCTCCTCTGTAAAGCCTTCCTAGATTTCTTCAGGTAAAGTCTGGACTTTTTTCTTCTATGCTCCCAAAGCATTTTATATATCCATACAGACTTCTCCTTTAGGGATGAGCAAGGAGTAACATCATATGTACATTTAACTTGAATAAATTTAACTGTACATGCTCAGTAAACACCAGGAAGGAAAGGAGAAAAGAGAAAGACATCTGTTTATTTCCCACCCCCTCCAACATATACCTTAGCCTCAGAGAAAAAAAAAAAAAAAAAAAGGAAATTCTAGCAGAAATGCAAAGGAAGTTACTTACAGTTTATTTAAGGGGTTTTTTAGTGAACAATTTTCTTAACCGTCTGCCATTTCACTTTATGTGCTGACTTTGGGCTCGAATCTTGAGTAAGATGTGACTCCTCTGCACCGTATCATGTGATGACTTCTCTGACTGTCTCTCCTTCTAGACTGTGAGCTTCTGAAGGGCAGGCATCCATGTTATTCGTTTTGGGATCTTCTGGGGCTAACACAGTGCCTGGCACACAGTTGGTGCTCAAAAAACACTTGTTGAAAGAAAGTTGAATGACTCTACTGCCTACTGGATCTGAGGGAGGCTGTCTCACCCAGCTCACCTCTACATCTTTTTCAAACCATCATCCAATCCCCTCTTTGAAGACACCTAAAGATGAGCTATTCACTTTCCCAAGCAGTACACATCACGGCGGAACAAGTCCAATGGTTAGAAAACGAGGGATGTCTTCATTCCTCATCATGGCACCATGGGCAACAAGTCTTCTGCTGTGGCTGCTGCGGCCACTAAAGACAAGGATTCACTAGAGAAATCAGGCATTTCACTATTTAATTAATAACACCAGCCTTCAATAATTAGGGCTTGGGAAATGTGCAGATATTGAGGGTCTATTCCATTCTGAGCAATGCTGCTGAGAAGTCAATCCACTTTTAACACCTCGGTTAGCCCCAGATCTGTCTTTGGAACCCTCAGGTTTCTAAAGTGCTATGAACCTGGAAATAACAATGGGGTAAAAGAGGAAAAGCTTTCTGGTGAGGATATCAATTCTTGATCCCACATAATAATAGAGGATCTGCAGGTGACGAGCTGTGATGATTGCTTGCTGTGGCAAGAAGAAAAGGCGTGTCAATCGCTGGTGGTGCAGAAGACACGTGTGTATCTTTGTGAGGAGAGTAATAAGGCCATCTTAAAGTAATGTATTGGTTCTCAATTTCTTTCTCTCTCCCTCTTGTCTCGTTCTTCCACTCCACTTTATAGGAAGATTAAAAATCTTTGCATTTTTTTATTGTAGTAAATATATTATAACAAAACATTTGCCAAATCAACATTTTTTGCCTGTACAATTCAGTGTGAATTGCAACGATTGTGAGGCTGGCACAGGACCGGGCAGTGTTTCGTCCCATTGTACTTAGAGTCACTATGAGTCAAAACTGACTCGACAGCACCTAACAACAATTCAGTGACATTGATTACATTAATCACGTTGTACAACCATCCTCCCTATCTGTTGGCAAATTTTCCAGCACCAGTAATAGATACTCAATGCTTCCTAAACAATGGCTCCCCCTCCCTCCTGCCACTGGTAACCACCAATAAACTTTGGTCTCTATATATTTGCTTATTACAGATACTTCTTATAAGTAGGATCATAGAGTATCTGTCTTTTTGTGTTTGAGTCAGCATAATGTTTTCAGGGTTCATGAAGAATCTTTGGTTTTAATTCATTGATTAATTCATGAAATATTTTTTGACATATGCTCTATGCCAGGCACTGTGCTGATCGTTTGGGTTCAATGAGGGAAAAACACACAGTCTCACAGGGGAGGCAAGTAAAGAGAGATTATACAACACAGCGTGGGAAGTATAAAGATAGGGTGATAGCCAGTATAAAGGAAACATATATGAGACACATTTAATCCCAAACTGGAAGAGAAAACAATAATAATAACTACAACACTGAATGCTTACTATGTGCCAGATGCTGTTCTAAGTACTTTATATATATTAACTTCTGCACTCCTCATTGGATCTTCATGAAGCGGGTAAGCTTACCATCACCCCCATTTCACAAATAAAGGAACGGAGGCCCAGAGAGCATAAGTAACTTGTCCATGGTCACACAGCTAGTAAGCGGTAAAGCTGGGATTTGAATATATTTGGTCTGGCTTCAGAACTTATGCTCTTAACAACTACTCTGCTCTGCTCTCTGGAGAGTAAGGGAAGGTTCTCCAAAGGTGGTGACTACATGTTAGCTGGCCTGGGGCCTAAAAGACAAATGAGCCTTAGCTCAGGCAAAAGAAAAGGAAGATGTTGGGGAGTAGTGACCAGTGAGTCTGGAAAGGTAACCAAGGAGCAGATTAGGAATGGCTAAGAAATTTGGCCTTTAGATTGTATAAGTGGAGGAGCCATTGAAGAATCAGATCTGCATTTTAGAAAGGTCCCTCTGGTTATGGTGAGGATTATGGAATTGCTGGGTTCAAACTGGAGCCAAGGAGACCAGGGAGAAGAGAGTTGTTATTGTACTCCAACTAAGAGCTGATGGTCACCAGAATAAAGTAGTAGTAAACCAAACCAAACCAAATCCATTGCTGTCAAGTCAATTCCGAATCATAGCGACCCTATAGGATAGAGCAGAACCGTCCCATAGGGTTTCCAAGAAGCAGCTGGTGATTAGTGGCCAAGTTCTTGACTACTGCGCCACGAGGGCTCCAAAATAGTGGTAGTCAGAGGTAAAGAAGTAGGCATTACGGCATATGATGTACAGGGCTGGATGACGGATTGGATGTGAGTAGGTGTGAGAGAGGAAGTCTCCTGAGGGGACTGGGTTTCTGGCTTGAGTGATAGAAGGATAGTAGTGCCATTCACTGACAACCAACCCTACAAGGGCTTATGCCCCATGCAAAGCATCCCACCATGTGGACGGGAAGGGGAGAAGACAGAGTCTCCCTCACCCTCTACCTACCCAATTCTCCACCACAGTCAGGTGCTGGAGCCCTTCTACTGCTGCCAGCATACCAGCCTCTCTGGTGAGCCCTATAAGACTATGAGGGCCAGGGAGGCATTTGTCACCCTAAAGAAGATGAGGTGGCTATTCTGAGAGTGGAGGAGAGACCCAGTTAGAGACAAAAAACAGAGTCAGCACCGCCAGCCAGACCCAGGGCCACACAACTCCTTTGAGGTCTTACTGCTGCTTATTCTGAGTGTGCCCTTGCCCCGTTACAAGGTATCATAGGGCTGGGGGCATATCTATACAGTCCTCAGCCTACATGAACTCAATTCAAGAAATATTTGTGGAGTAGGCACCAGGTACCAGGTACTAGCTAGATACTGAGGATTCAAGATTTAAAAAGCCCATGTCAGCCAACCCATTTCAGGAGACTGATCCATGCAACCAACTACATTCAGTGTAGTGATTGTGAGGACTCAAATCAAAGGAAAGACTCCATGTCAAAGAACCTGAATGGAAAAGAAATATAGAGACAAGAAGCATTAATGGGGTAACCTTTCATACAGGAAAAGCATTCGTGTTTCTTGACAGCAACCCAGAAGAGAAGATCAAGAGGCTAGAGAGAGAAATTGAGGTGAGCTCAGTTGGAAACTATCCCTTTCCATATCCCTTTTAGATAGAAAGGGAAAGGACCATTTAGCAATTAGAAGCACAACAGGGAAATTTACTCTTGGAGACCAGTCTTCTTGGCAATAAAGGCAGGGAAGTCTTTAGGAAGTAGGATCTATAGGAGTAAGAGGTAGAAGATTTGAAGCATAGAACTTTAGAGAGAGGAAGTGAACACCCAGATAAGAAGGATGATGACAAAACATGAGCCTTCACCATTTTATGACAACAAGTGTGAAAAGGAGCATCTGCTTTAGGAGACACTAGTAGAAGCATTATTGGAAGCAGAAAGTAGAAGGTAGGGTGAATGGCCAAGAAACTAGAAGGAGAGGCAAGAACGCAGGCGGTAGTATAGGACAGCACTTAGAAGGAGGAAAGGGCAAGAGGGAGTTCCTCGGTGGTGCAGATAGTTAACATGCTGGGCTGCCAGCCAAAATGTTGGCAGTTTGAGTCCACCCAAAGTCACCTCTGAAGAAAGACCTGGTTATCTACTTCTGAAAAACCAGCCATTAAAAACCCCATGAAACACAGTTCTACTCAGACACACAAGGGGTTGCCATGAGTCAGGGTTAACTGAATGGCAACTGGCTTTTTAAAGACCAGGCCGGGGGAAGGTGGGCATTTACTGAATGAAGTTATGAGGCTAGCAACGGTGGTGCGGACGTTGGTGAGTTTGGGGGAAAAGACGATGTAGCCAGGGTATAAATGCTTACTTTCGTAAAACATTATCCATGAGAGAAACCGTAGTTCTTTTCATGATATTTGCCTACCTTAGTGGTCTACCAGCAACAAATGGATAGGCCCTGGGATCCTACCCAGTGTGTCCTTTCTTAGGGCATCTAGTCCAGTGGATCTCAGGAAACTGCAACAAACTAAGAAGCCTGTACCAGAATGTAATCAACAGAAAGCCTCCTTCAATTAGAACAGGGGCCCCCCACCCCTGTCCAGACCACTGGCTAAATCTGGCTTGTTTTTGTAAGCAAAGTTGTACTGGAGCACAGCCACACACGTTCTTTATGTATTGTCTATGGCTACTTGTGCACTATCAAATGGCAATTAGTTGTGACAGAGACTAAGTGTCCTGAAAAGGTTGAAATATTTACTCCCTGACCCTTTACAGAAAAAGGTTGCCAACCTTTGATCTAGAAAGTCATATTCCAAAAAGTAAGTAGAACCCAACAGTGTGTTTCATGACATAGTTGGTGTACATTTTTGGCATAAGCTCCTTAACCCATTGTAGACTGGTAAGTTTGTGGACTGACTTCTGTAGACAACTGTGGGATCACTACCCACAGGGCAGTGGGAAAGAACTGCTACAGCTTACCTATGGGTTCCAAGAAGGCAGTGCCACCATTTGTCTCCATAAATCCAATCTCCCAGCACTACAGAGCGCTACAAGAGACTGACATCAGGGGCACCATATTTAAGAGGCAGGGGTGTTTGAAAGTCAAAGCACAGAGGCCCTGCCCGGAGGTTGTTTTGATGAGAGAAGCAGGTATGTGTATTTATGTTTGTTTGTCTTCTATAATTAGGCTGCTTACTCCTTCAGGGTAAAAACTTGTCTAAACATAAACTTCTGGGTATACACTTCATTACTAATAGTAAATAAAGTAATAACAGGAAACCATCAAACCTTTACTAGGAAAAAATGGAATAAATATTTTCTTCTACAGCAACCTTTGTGAAATAGTGGATAATAATAATGTGGGAATAATTGCCCGATTTCTCCCAATTTTAGCATCAGGTTACTTTCCTTGGATGTCACTGTGTGAGCAGCTCTAGGCTGGATTGGGGTGTTGTTTGCTTTGCTTCTTGTTCTGTGCGTGTGTTTTTTTTTGTTTTCTTTTGCTTTTTAAATCAGGTGGTAGCTCATTGAGATGGCAAGTAGTTTCAGAAACAGACTCTGCTATATCATAAGGGGATAGCAAAGACATTTCCTTAATCCAGCCACTCATTTGTTCATTCAACGTTATTGAGCACTTACCTCACATGATGGCACAGTGGTTAAGACCTCGGCTGCTAACCAAAAAGTTCAGCAGTTTGAATCCACCAGCAGCACCTTGGAAACCCTATGGGGCAGTTTTACTCTGTCCTACAGGGTCACTATGAGTCAGAATCGGCTTGATGGCAACGGGTTTACCTCCTATCAGGACTGAGGATAAAATGGTGAGAAAAACGTGAAGAAAAGTTTTCAGTCAGGGTAGGTGGATGAGGAGAGACCCCATCCATGAACTGATGCTGGCTCTAGTTTTGCATCTGGCTCAGACTAGCTGCTCAGTTCAGTCAACATCAGCCTGCTGGGCCCGCGGTGTTTTCTGACACAGAGATGACCCTGGTGGAATGTGGACACATTCTGACTGAATCCCTCTGCTGGGTCAGACTCATCTCACTGCCCCGCGTTGACTCACTCCCCAGCCAGTCCTCAGGAGGGTGGGGATGCCCTGAGGAGCTCTCCCACAGCCATGCATGCCAGCCTTTTCAGAAAGGCCCCTCAAGGACTCCCTGTTCCAGTAACCAGATCTTCCAGTCAGGCAGAAAGTTCCTGCCTTGGCACTCAAGAGACATTTTATTTTGTTTTATTTTAAATGCATAGCACATCCCCAGGCGGCCCCACCCTCTCTTTAATTCCATTAAATCTACTCCTTTTAGACTTCCATTTTCATGAAAGGGGCAACTGGGGGAGAAGGCGAAGAGAGAGGCTGGTAAAATAAGGGTCTTCTATAAAAAGGTGAAAAGAAAACTGAAGGACCCTTATATCCCTGTTCTGTCTCCTTACTTTCTCCTCCCTCAAATGTGTCCCCTCCCATCACATCAAACGCTCTGGAGCTTGTACCTGGCCTCCTCATCACAAGGAGTAGGAGGCTGCATTAATTAAGCTGAAATATGTAACTTCACGGGAGTTGGCAATAATTAGAGGATAAGGCAGACATCTATGTCTTCAGACAATAACACATACGCCCACCCCCTTAATTTAAATCTATTAACAATGTCATGCTAATACAATTAATGCTACATTTATTAGGTCTGTGGAGAATGAATTGTTCTGCCTAATGGCTCCTTCCAGATCCCTGGAGCCTATAACTTTGGGAGTAAAATCATTTTACAAATTTTAATTGTTACAGAAATCTTTCTAAATATACTGAACTATACTCTATTTTTCTAAACAAAGCTCATCTAACATAATTTATTATCCTCCATGAGGGCAAGAACCACGTCTATCTTGTTTATTATTATATACCCAGTGCCTGGTGCAGAACCCCGGCTCTTAATTTATGTTTGTAGAACAAATAAATAATTATAACCTCCAATATTGAACTTTGTAGACAAATAATGAACTTTTGGGCTTTTGAAGTATGGAGAGCCATTTACCTTTACCTCAGATTGCTTTTTGTTTTGCATTCTTATTTGTGCTTTTATAATTGTGTATGTATTTGAAGCTGTCAGCTTCTTGCTTCTGTTTCTAAAAGTTCCTCCCTGACCCATTAATGTGCTGATCATAACCTACTGCAGGACAGAATTAAGCTTATTAGATTGTGCCTGAAGTAAAAGTAAATAGTCTCTGAGAGAAGCTAAGTAGCTCTAGGAATCTCTGGTGCCCATATTGGCCATGCAAAGGCCTTTTTGCTTCCTTCTGGTTTCTCGGCTGTGTATCAGAAGGCTGCACCTAGTATATGAATAATCCCCAGATAAACCAGGCATTACTGTAAGAGCTACAATAGAAACTCATAATAAATAAGTCTTACATTGATTAGACATCTCACCATATGTCATCTAAAAAAAAAATTGCTCCTAATGATGGCATCTGACAATCTAAAATAGCTGGTTCCTCTGTATTTATAAGCCAAAGTCAACTAGGGGTCACATTCTAGGCTCTGGGGGAACCCCTGATACATTTAAAGGCTACAATATTCCTGGAAACTCAGGGGTAAACCTTCCCAAGGATATGTCAGATCTTTCACTTGCTGGTGATCGGTTCTAGCATTCTTTCTTTCCTGGGTCCAGAAAATTCCAAATTTACCCATAATCATTCCAGTAGGATTGAGAGTTTCCACAACAAAGTCGGTTCTCTGGAAACAGGGAAAAGCGAATGGTGACAATCCTGATTGTCACCTGACCTTCAATAATACATTCTGTCAATCACGAAGAGTTAAAGGAAGACAGCAATGAATTGGTCCAAAATAGTGAGGGAGGAAAAGAAATGGATTTTGCATCAGACTCATTAGATCCCACCCTTGGTGTGATGTCTAATGCCATCTCTTTTCCAAAGCAAAGTGGTTTGGAACAAACTTGCTCTGGTCTAGGGCCAGAGAGGCCTTTGTTGGTTGGAGTAAGTAAGGGCAGGGTCAGGAGGCGGAACTCTTAAGCCTTACCCCTGAGTCAGCATCTGCCTTACCCCATGATCTCGGCCGGGTTGTCTGAGCCCTTTTGGATTACAACTCCCCATCTGTAAAAAGGGTGATGATGCGTACCCCTCTGCTCCTAGAGTGGTGTGAGACTGTGTTAATAATAGGTGTTGGGAAAAGCTTGTATCTTTGGGTGAAAGCATTTACAAGTTTTGGGCTCTGTCGTCTTTGCACAGTTGGATTTTATTGACTATGGCAGTGGAGTGCCTATAATTTCCCTTTGGAGAAGTGATTCTATAACCCCAAGAGTGTTATAGTTGGATAGATGCCTTTATAAACCTCTTATATTTCCCTCTGATTCACTTTCCACCCCATAGATGATCAACACAGACTCTTTCAACTCTAAGAAATAGTCTTTAAATAGTTTTTTAATTCTAAAAGTATGATGGTGTAAACTGGGTTTTTCTAAATCAAACTGTGTATTGAATACAGTAGTAGATCTTGCCAGCTTAAAAAAAACTCATTTTGAATCTTTTAGAAAACACCATGCTTTTCAAAGTGAATAACCACCTTCTAACATTATTTTTTAACAGTTTTATTGAGGTATAATTGACATACAATGAACTACACTGTTTAAAGTGTACAATTTTTTAAGTTTTGAAGTGTGTATATATATATATATACCTGTGAAACCATCACCACAATCAAGATAATGGGTAAATCCATCATCCCCACAACTGTCCCTGTTCCTCTTTTGTAATCCATCCCTGACTCTTCTCCTCCCACTCTCAGGTAACACTGGCTGGCTTTCTGTCACTACAGATTAATTTGCATTTTCTAAAATTTCATATAAATGGAATTATTCAGCACATGTTCTTTCTTGTCTGGCTTCATTCCCTCAGCATAATTATTTTGAGGCTCATCCATGTTGGAAGTATCAGTAGTTCATTCCTTTTATTGCGGAATAATATTCCATTGCATGGATATACCACAATTTGTTTACTCATTCACTTGTTAATGGCATTTGGATCCTTTCTCTCTTTCGCTCCCTTATTTCACATGTCTACAGACTCATCAATTACTAATGCTGCAGTTTATAGCTTACAAACTTTGTATCTTGATTCTAACTCTTTCACAGATAAGTCTCCACTAAAAAGATGCAGAAATTGTTCTTTATGTAATTTCCAAGTTAGGAATCATCTTGCCATGCTGTTTAAGTTAGAAAATAATATTTTCGGGGAGACTAAGCTTACATTTTCCTTATTTTATGCCAAAACTAACCTCATTGAATTGTTACAGAAAAACTTTAGTGAGACCTTTAGAATCTGCAGTCCAAAAATCTCATCTTATCTCTCTCTGCCCCTTCTGCCTTGCTTTCTCCTGACTCCTTGTTAACTTTCTCCCTTCACTCTTCCAACTTCCTCTAAGTTTGGGGGGAAAAAAATTATTTGTCAAAGATTACAGGAGATAACTCTAGAAAGTGTTTGATTTTTGAACAATTAATTACGCATTTGAAAACTTAGAGTATATCGCTCCATATACAAAAATATAATTTAATATAGGTTAAAAGAACTACCAAAACACTGAAAGAATATATGGGATTTGTAAGTAATATTGAGATGGAAGAAGTCTTCCTAAGCAGGACACAAAGTCCAGAGGAAGGCAGGAAGGGGAGGGGACAGGAGGGGAAGGGAGGGAAGGAACTACCCAAACAACCCTTCTGGGGGAATAAATAAATGATAATATGCCCATGTTACAGACCTTTTGCAGCAGTTAAAAAGAGTGAGGTAGTTTTATATTTACTGACATGAAAGCTCTCCAAGGTCTATTGTTCAATGAAAAATAAACATCACAGAATAACTTGTATAATAAATGTCCATTTGAGTAAAACATAATAATAGAACTACGAGTGTATGCAAATGCACAGAAAAAAATGCCCCCAAAGCATACATGTTCCATCTGGAAATTCATCTCAGGAAAGAAAGAGAGAAATTGGAGGGGTAGGAAGGGAGGCTGTTACCTGTAGACTTCTACATTATTTGGACTTTTTTACAACAAGCATGGAATATTTCATTAACTTTTCAAATTACTTGAACAGACCCCAGATGCTAATACTATTATCTAAATGTCCTTAAAATACCCAGCGAAATATTTAAAATTCAGTCAAGAATTTTTTGCCTGACATCAAAAGCCTACAGTCTTGCAGACAAGACATCTGGTGATCTTTTACTGGATTTTTTTTTTTTTTTTTTCACTTTTCATCTGAAAGTCTCAACATTCATGTCTGTAAGTCAAATGGTCACAAGCCTATGAATCATGTGAAGTTTCTTTCTTCTCCCAATTGCATCCCCCTAGGGCTTTACCAACCCTGGATGCATAGGCTGGTCCCAAGAGAAGACCGGTTGAAAGAAAAGTGTTCTAAACTATAACGGAACACATTCTGCACTAAACGCCAGAGATCAAATGGGTTCAGGGAGGGAAGAATTTTACAAAAACACGGCAAGTGAAGGAAGAGATCAAAGATAAGAAGAAAAAAACATTAGGAAGGAAAAGCAGAAGGAAGAGAGAAGTGGTGGGAGAAGAAGAGAGTGAAGGAAGGTTTTGATTTAAAAGTTTGCAATATACTGAATCATGAAAGAATTCAAAAGGAGTTCTGCCACCTAGGCACGCACATGCGCATGCGCTTACAGCTTCAGGAAACCGGAACAGCCAGACAGAAAGGTAGATTGTTCCTTCAAAGTGAAGATTCTAGCTAAACAAGGTGCACAAATGGGAAAGGAGCAGGAAGAGTTTTGTGGGGACACACTCTCCGAAACATGCCACGCAGGCGACAAACATGTTTCTTGCCCGTGAGAACCTCCGAGCATTTAACAAGCATTCCTGTCATGAGCAAGGAGGACATTCATCCTCTTACTAGCCTGTGGCTTAGCTGGTGGGAATGAATGGTTTACATCTGGGATCTGTCAAAACTTGCTCGGAGTCCAGTTAAGGATGCAATGTAGCCAGGATCAGATTTCTCACACTCTCTACTGCAGGAAAAACTTGCCCTGTGCTTCCGAGGGAGGCAGGGTTGCCCTGTGCACGTGTCTCTTCATTTTATACCTTTAGTTCACTCAACAAACATGTGTTGCGTAATTAATCAGTACAAGATATTGCACTTTGCTCTGGAAATGCAAAGATGAGTGGCATGCCCCTCTCTCCAAGAATCTCACGGTCTGTTGGGTAAATATTTACAACACAATGGATGTTTGTAGAAGGTACAATAGTAGCACAAATGCCATAGTGATCAGCTTCCAGGGAAGGGAAGTGACAGGCCCAGCATCACAGAAGATGAGCTCTGAGCCATGCTTTAAAAATGAGTCAGGCAACACACAATACAGGCAAGTTCAGCACAACTGGACTAAAGTAAAAGCAAAGAAGTTGTCTGAATAAACTGAACGCTTCGAAGGCCAGTGTTCCAGGGGCGGGACTTTGAGGACCATGGTTTCAGGGACATCTAAGTCAGTCGGCATAGTAAAATCTATTAAGAAAACCTTCCACATCCCACTTTGGGGAGTGGCATCTGGGGTCTTAAAAGCTAGCAAGTGGCCATCTAAGATGAGTCAATGGGTCTCAACCCACCTGGAGCAAAGGAGAATGAAGAACACCAAAGACACAAGGTAATTATGAGCCCAAGAGACAGAAAGGACCACATAAACCAGAGACTGCATCGGCCCGAGACCAGAAGAACTAGATGGTGCCTGGCTACAACAGATGACTGCCCTGACAGGGAACACAACAGAGAGCCCCTGAGGGAGCAGGAGAGCAGCTAACCTTCTGTTAGCTCAAGATAGGAGCCATTCCCAAAGCCAACTCTTCAGACAGGGATTAGACTGGACTAAAAAAAAAAAAAAAAAATTTTTTTTTTTTTTTTTTTTTTATGGAATAGAAAAATGATACTGGTGAAGAATGAACTTCTTGGATCAACTAGACACATGGGAGTATGTTGGCAGTATGTTGGCATTTCCTGTCTGGAGGGGAGATGAGAGGGCAGAGGGGGTCAGAACCTGGCTGAATGGATACGAAAATAGAGAGTAAAGGGGAGGAGTGTGCTGTCTCAGTAGAGGGAAAGCAATTAGGGGTATATAGCAAGGTGTGTATAAATTTTTGTATGGCAGACTGACCTGATTTGTAAACTTTCACTTAAAGCACAATAAAAACTGGAAAAAAAAAAAAAAAAAATGAGTCAAAGGCTCAACACAGCCTTCTACACAGGCCAAAGTGGGCTCCCCCTGTAGGTGAGGGACACAAAGTCAAGTCCTCTGAATGATATGTGAAGCGCTCATGTGAATAAATTCAAAGATATATTTTAAAAGAGCATAACTATATAAATTCACCAAGTGACCAAGGTTGTGGAAAGGCAGATGATGAACGTAAAGCACTTGGCACAGGGAATGGCACACTGTAAATGCTCAGTACGAGGTAGTTGCTATTGTTGCTGCCTTCTTCTTCTGCATCCTCCTCCTCCTCATTATTAACTGCATTCTAGGAGGCAAAACAGCATGCGCAAGGCTCGGAGACAGGAAACCCCATAAAGCTTTTGAGAGGTCACAGAGCGTGCCGTGTGCTGGAACACAGGAATGGCAGTGGGAACAGTAAGGAGACAGGCCACATCTTGCGGAGCCATAATAACGCCCAGAGAAATTTGGCTTTATCCTGCACATAAGCAGGGAACCACTGGATAAGCTTAAGCAAGGGAGTGCATGAGATCAGATTTGCGTTTCAGAAAGATCTGGGTGGGAGTCAGCCTGGAGGCTGCTACCCTTATCCAAGTGAAGAATGGGGATGCTCTGGACCAGGGAGCAGGGTAAGAGGGATGGAGAAGGGATTTGGCTGGTAGAATCCACAGACGTTTGGGACTGCTTGGTTGTCAGAGGTGAGGGAAAAGGAGAAAAAGAAGTCTAGGATGCTATTTGAGTTTCTGGTTTGGATAAGCGAAAATGGTGGTGACTTTAGGGGAAGGCACAGGTTGAGACAGATCAGTGGGCTAGGGAGGAGGAGAGAGCAGGGCAGTATGCATTCTCTGTCCATCAGTACTTCCTGGATGACCATGGGTTTCATGATACCTCCAAAGATCAATATAGGCAGCATTTATGAAGCACTGAACATGGTCCTGAACTCTGCTGAGCCTTCTACTACATTATCTCATTTAATCCTGCCAGCAACCTTATAAACTGATAGTATTATCCTTCTTTTTACAGATGAGGAAACCAAGGCTTACAAACGTCCCCAGAGTCACATAGTAAGTGGTGGAGTTCAGGTCCTCTAATCAACGTGTTCTATCAACTCATTCGTGCCACGGACACCTGCAGCCCTTCGCCTTTCCCTTTTCATCTGGAAACATGTAGTCATGTCTTCCTAACAGACCCAGCTCCCACCTGGCTACACAGCTTGGCAGGATTTTCACCCCTCAGCTGGGCCCCCTGGCTGGGCACAGCCTGCACAGCTCTACTTGGCATCCCTGTGTCTCATTTCCTAAGCACAGCTGCGCCCGTTCCCTTGTCCTCACCCTGAGCCAGGATCTAAAAAAAAAAAAACTAAGGGCACCATAAATCCACGAAAGGATTTTAGCTGCCACAGGGGGGTCTTATTCCACTTTTGTTAAATGACACTCCCTAAAGGAACAGAGGATTCCTGGTGGCACAACAGTTAAGCACACCAAAAGATCAGTGGCTTGAACCCACCAGCTGCTCCTCAGGAGAGAGATCTAACAATCTGTTCCAGTAAAGATTACAGCCTAGAAAACTCTATGGGGAGTTCTACTGTGTCACATGGGGTCTCCATGAGTTGGAATCAACTCAACAGCACACAACAGCAGTGGTCCTCATCTGCATGCGCTGCTACCTCTCTTGCCCCTACAGCGTGCACAGCCTCAAAAACTAAATAAGCCACCACGATGAGATGGGATTTTCATTAAAAAAAAAATAGGACCAGGGGTAAAAAGAGAACCAAAGGGAAATAAAAGATGGATGTATAATTGGCATGTGTGTCATGAAAACCTTTGGGACTCTGAAATTTGCTTTCCTAAGCAATGTGCAGGAATGGCAATTGCTACAGTTAATTAATGGCTATGACTTTTAGCATAGCAGTTTCCAAATGCCAAGTACTTGGACCAAGCAAGTCTGTGACAAAGAGTCACTGCAAGCTGAAATGAGAAAAATAAAGACAATGCAATACGCTGCATATATGTAGATATATTGCATGAATATGTACATATCAGTGTAACTTTTCTAATTGCCTTTCCTGGGAAGTATTCTCCTTTATTCTGAGACTATTATCTCCCCATCTTCAGAGTATTTTTTAATCCTAAGCAGTAACTCCAAAATTTTGGAATAACTGTTGCAGTTAGCAAGCTTTATTCAGTCTTTTAACCAACATGTATTAAGCATCCACTCTATGCCGGGCTCTGGGGATGTCACAGAGAGCAAGACCAAATACTACTCTTACAGGGATTGATTACCTAGCAGAAAAGATGGGTAATGATCACTTATAAGAAGCTGGAGAAGCACTGTGAAAGAGAAGCACAGGGAGTTTATGGAAGTACATGACAGGCAACCTTGCCTAGCTGAGGACATATGGGAAAGCTTCCCTGAAACCTAAAGGATGAGTAGCAATTAGCTGAGTGAAGTGGTCCTAAAGAGAGCAGCAGGTTTGAGGAACAGAGGGAAGGTGGGTGAGGCTCAAGTGCTGGTTACCGGACTCTTTAAGAGGCACACTTTTAGTTTACATCTAGACAGTCTTTAGCTAGTCCCTGAGTGGTGCAACCCAGGCCTTCGAACCGGTTCTGCCAGGTTCGGTCATGGCCAACAAAGCAAAACCCAAACAGACCTGAATTTTTTAAATGTGGGTGAAGGAGAATGGGAAAAATTACTGCTTGAAGTGCTGCTAGAGACTTAATCTCTCTCTCAGAAAAAAAGGGCAGCATGTGTGTTGCATAGCAACCAAATCTCTTGACCACCAGAGTCAGAAATAGCAATACCCCACTCAAAGATGGTGGCCGACCAAGCTGCTTTGAATATGGGTCGCTTTCCACAGCCCTGGCAATAATCAAATCTCCCCCATCAAGTTCCTGAAGGGGCTCACTACACCTCTTCCAAGTCTCCTATTTCAGGGCTTCAACCCATAGTTTTTCCCATTTAGCTTATCATTCCACTTTACCCAAATTTTAAAAATTCAGATTTGTTCCAATTTCGCTTCATTAGCCATGACTGAACCCGTTCGAGCTGGTTCAAAGCCCTGGAACAAACTGTTTGCCCTCAGCTGCTAACTGAAAAGTTGATGGTTTGACCCACCCAGTGGCTCCATGAAAGAAAGACCTGGTGATCTGTTTTCATGAAGATTACGCCAAGAAAACCCTATGGAGCTCAGTTCTACCCTATAACACATGGGGGAACCACGAGTTGGAGTTCATTTGATGGAAATGAGTTTGGTTTTGGGCTTTAGGAAGGAAAATTTCCCCCCACCACAGAGTAAGCCAAAATTAAAGGTATGGTCTCTGTCTCCAGAGGATGGCCTTGGCTATCTTGCAACAAAGCCACCAACTAATAAATGCCTGACGACATGCTAACAATGCCTGTTTGATAAGTAATAAGTGTTCAGTGAGTAAGAGTCTGTCACTAGCTGGCAAGGTTGGGCAAACAGATCACTTTACTGACTGCTCTGTGCCCGATTTTTCTCATGTCTAAAGTAAGAGGATTAGATTAAATAAGCTCTGAGGTTTTTTCCGGGGCTAACATTCCATAATGACAAGTATATAACAGCTATCATTTACTGAGCATTTAAAACTTGGGGAAAAAAGCTTATTTGTTGTAGCTGCATTATCAACAATCATCATAAAATCCCCATAACCCATTTACCCATTGCCGTCAAGTCAATTCTGACTCATAGCGACTCTATAAGGTAGGTATATTATTACCACCATTTTACAGATTAGGAAACTCTGAGACATTGAGCAAAATTTCCAAAGTCACGTACCTAGTATGTCACAGATCGAGGATTCAAACCTGGTTCTATCTGATTCCAAAGCCCATGCTCTCTCTCTGTCCATACTACTGATGTTCTATGATTCAGTCGTTGTGTTTATTGGTATTCTTCAGCCTGGCATTCAAAGTCTTTTTTGTCCCACTCTTCCCTTTGATTTAATCATACCGGCCTCCTGGTTGGCCCAGTGTTCTTATTTTCCCTCCGTACTTTCTTCACGCTTTTCATCCTTGATCTCCCCATCACCACCTCCTTCTCCCATTGGAATGAAATTAAATAAGCAACTGGACAATGACACAACAACAAGACACATTGAACAAAACGAGACAAGCACTTGGGAGCAGATGGTGTAGGACAGAATGTTTGAAGTGCAACTGGGCCACAGAGCATGGTCTTTGAACAGCAGAGGTAATAATAGGATGAAGAGAGTGTTCTCAGTAGGTAGGTCAGCATCAAGGAACTCTTGCAAGTGCAACAAGTAGATGAAGTAGAGAGATAGAGTGACAACATCTAGAATAGAAGACACAAAGATCCAGGCATAATGCTAGCCAAGAGTGGTCGAGGATATGGCAGCTAAATTCCTGGGACTATGGGATTGGATCCAGGACCAAGGCAGGTACTTCAGCCCTTTGGAAAAAGTCAAGAACCGCCAGAAGAATGGAGTCCAAGACTGGGGTTTATCCACAGAGACAAAGAAAGAGCCCAGTCACTGATGTGGGGATGTCCCACGTGAGTGAGGCCAGCAACAACTCCCCAAAAAGGAAATGGAATGGCCCCAGAGGTTGGGACAAACTGATGGTCTTGAACAGGGAGCCAGTGAAAACTTATCTGGCCTACTTTGGTTCTACTCTTAGCCCTAGATGCTTACTAGCTGGGTAATCTTGAGCAAGTTACTGTAAGACAGTTCTCCATGGGTCTCTCACATTTTTGAATATCTTATGAGAGAGGTTTCTAAATTCCATATTATCTTTTCAAGGGTGTTTGTATAGTAAACAGCCTTGAAAGACAGAGACGTTGTCTCCTTTTGGAACAAAAATCAGGCAGGCTTACTGCCCGTTATAAAAGATTTCGGTTCCCTAAACTCAGGGGAGAGAAGCCCATACGATGTGTAAGTGTCATCCAGTCAACTTAGCATACTTACTCAACAAATTCTCATTCCTTCTACCACCTATCTTAGAGGGATGTTGTTGGGATCAAAAAAAGAGCTCACTGTAAATGCTAATGTGCTCCAATATTGTAAATAGTTATCATCGATAACACAAACTCTACTCTTTCTTCAATACTCAGCCCATCTCTTCACCTCCCTGAAGACTTTTCAAATACCCCAGGATAGAGTTTAATCATGTAATTTACACATATTGTCAAAAAAATTTTATGCTTATCTCTAGAGTGTCCTTCACTCCCTGAATTGATTGTTAGAGTTTGAGGACAGGGATAGTGTCCCCCACATCTTTTGCATCTGGTATCTACATTTAGCTTTATGGTGGGAACACAAAAGATGCCCAGTAAACACTTATAGGCACCGCCAGGTAGTGCAAATTGTTAAGCACTTGACTACTAACCAAAAGGTTGATGGTTCATATCAACCCAGAGGTGCTGTACCTGACTGCTCTGTGCCTCATTTTTTTTTTCATGTCTGAAGAGGATTAGATTAAATAAACCCCTGTCTTGGATTGAATTGTGTCCCCGAAAAATGTGTCATCTTGGTTAAGCTATGATTTCCAGTATTGTGTGGTTGTCCTCCATTTTGTGATTGTAATTTTATGTTAAAGAGGGTTAGGGTGGGATTATAACACCCTTACTAAGGTCACATCGCTGATCCAATGTAAAGGGAGTTTCCCTGGAGCATGGCCTGCACCACCTTTTATCTTACAAGAGGTAAAAGGAAAGGTAAGCAAGTAGAGAATAGGGACCTCATACCACCAAGAAAGCAGCGCCAGGAGCAGGGCACATCCTTTGGACCCAGGGTCCCTGTGCTGAGAAGCTCCTAGTCCAGGGGAAGATTGATGAGAAAGCCTTCCCTTGGAGCTGATGCTGTGAATTTGGACTTTTAGCCTACTTTGCTCTGAAGAAATAAATTTCTCTTTGTTAAGCCATCCACTTGTGGTATTTCTGTTATAGCAGCACTAGATAACCAAGACAAGCTCTAAGGTTCTTCAGGGGCTCACATTCCATAATGACAAATATAAACAGCTACCACTTAACCTAGACCTAGTACCTTCAATTCGATTCCGACTCATAACGACGCTATAGGACACAGTAGAACTGCCCCATGGAGTTTCCAAGGAGCGCCTGGTCAGTGTTTAAAACTTGAAGTCACCAGGCTCAGAGGCTGTGTTGTATCTGCATTATCAATGGGTAGCCCAAATGGTTAAGCACCTGACTACTAAACAAAAGATTGATGGTTTGAATCCACCCAGAGGCACCTAAGGGAAAGACCTGGTGATCTGCTTCTGAAAGATCACAGCCATTGAAATCTCTGCGGAGCACAGGTCTACTCTAACACATCATGGAGTCGCCGTGAGTCGGAATTGATTCGATGGCAATTGATTTGTTTGTTTGTTTGTTTTAAGCTTTTAAGTTGATTGAGTCTCACATGTTGCTGTACTGCATATCTATCACAAGGGCAACTTTTAAAAAGTCAGTAGGAAAGAACGTTAATTGTTTTAATTAGCTTTACTGTCTCTGTGATGCAGGCTTTGTAGCCTGGAGAGAGGGCAGGCTGGTAAAAGCTGTGGGATGGCCAGCCCATTGAACTTACGTGAAAGGCTGATTTAGCGGTTAGCGTGTTCATCAGGATATTTGCATCAAGTGTATTATTAAGCACAGGCTTAAGCATTTATATACGCAAAGTAAACTAAAGTAATTCATATGAGCTCTTTCCAGCAGCTCTTCATGTGGAATAGGGTATCTGTCCACCCACAGGAAACAGTCAGGGTCAAACCTCAGAAGCCCTATTTTCACCCTTTTCCTGGGATCTCTGAGCCCCAAAGCACGTCATCTACTCCTGAAAGATGTTAATGGAATTAAAGTCTGAGCTATTACGGTCAGCAAGCAATAAGTCTTATGAGCAAAAGTAAAACTAAAGCAATAAGAACTAAAATTAAACTGATACTACGGATGATTGTTGCACTGTTGACATCATTATACACGTTTGGGGCAGTTTATTTCCTCCAAGATACCTGCCTTATAAGGTGGAGAGGGGTGCTTTAGTTGTGGCCTCATGGTCTAACAGCGAGTTTCCTCAGAGACACAGTTAATGAAGAACTGAAAATGCTCTTTCGGTGAGTTCTGCTAAAGATTCTAAACTGTCTCTAGAGAGCCACCAGTACAGATCCAAACTGCAACTATCATTGGATATATTAGTCCACAAAGTAAAATGATTCTATCATTTCATAAATCTCCAAATGAGAGTTTGCACCCCCAAAAGTGCCCAAATGTTAAAGTATATCAATGTTAAAAGTGACCACACTACAGCATTTTATCTCCTGTGAGCAGAAAGAATAGAATAGATCCTACAAGGAGAGTCTCCTTGTCCCCTTATCTCCTATGCTCTGGTCTAAACTACATATCACCCACTGCATTCCTTCACTTGGATTTTCGGAAGAATCAGGGCTCACAGGTAACATTGCTTGTTGCCATTCAGTTGATTTCAATTCATGGCCACCCCATTTGTGTCAGGGTAGAACTTCACAGGGTTTTCAATGGCTATAATCTTACAGAAGTAGATTGCTAAGCCTTTCTTCCAAGGTACTGCTGGGTGGATTCAAACTTCCAAACTTTTGGTTAATAGCCAAGCTCAAACGATTTGTGCCACCAGAGAGAGCTTCAGGTAACATTACACCCTGTGAAATTAAATGAAATTGTATATATAATATGTCTAGTTCATGGCAGTGGTAGTTCATTATAAGCATTTACTTAATGTTAGCTCACTTCTTTCTTTCCTTCTCTCTAAAGAAACCAGAAATTAGGGATAAGAATGGGCCACCAAACTCAGGAGAGCAGAAATGGTGAGAGACAGCTGGCTTCATCAATTTGTACCTCGATCCCTGCCTGCCATGGATTGAGCAGAGGGCAGGAGGAAAACCCAGCCATCTGCTGCTACTGAAGATGGGAATGCCTGTCTTTAAAAGCCCATGTTGCCCATCAACAAACAGATAGATGGAAAAACAAAATATGGCACATACACACAATGGAATATTATTTGGCCACAAAGAGAAATGAAAGTCTGATACATGCCATGACATGGATGAACCCTGAAGACATTATGCAAATGAAATAATGGCTTAAAATGGCGAAGCTTACAAGGTATAATTCATTTGCAAGTTTTCAAGTGGCACGTTTTTTGTTATACATATATTTTAACACAATAAAACTTCAAAAAATTAAAAAATGTTTAAAACACCTGTGTTGTGAAAAGGTCTGCCCAGATTAATAGGCCCTAATCTTTCTGACAAGTTCAGGTTATTTCTAGGCAGATGACACTCTACTGAGAGGGTTCACATGGGTGACTAGGAAATTAAACTTTGCCATCTCTTTCACAGAACATGAGGGACTTGCAATGTGATTGAGTGCTGGCAAGCCAGCCTTCCAGCAGTCACAGCTGTGCATGTGACAACCTCCAAATCACCCGCTGTGTGGTCACTCTGGTGCCCACAGCCAGGCCAGCCACACTGCTCAGACCTGGGACCAGAGCAGACTTCCAGCACACCCTTGATTGAGGAACCTTGCAGAGTTAATTAAAAATCAGAAACCATAGACTGATCTTTTCTCAAACCAATACATCGTTATTGTTTTCACCTAAAAGGTGAAACTCTGTAACCTTGGGCAAGTCAAAATACTCTCTCTGTAAATTAAGGATAATAGTGCCCGACAGCAGATATCAGGTATGTCGAGTATAAATATCTTTCCAATCTTAAGACAAAAGACCCAGTTCCCTTTGCTGATTCTGATGTTATTTTGCAGGAGGCCAAAGCTCTTCCTTCTTCCTCTTTTGTTCCGTGCTTTCCACTTCCTCTGTCGGAGGAAACAGAGCTGGCAAGGGTGCCCAGGCCGAGCCTTCGTCTCTGGTTTGCTAAGGGGGAAGGGAAAGGAGATGCTGGGTTAAGCTCTTCTGGCCGCTGAAATGTGAAGATTACTCAGAATAAGCTGTTCTCTTAAGACTCTGTGAATGCTTCAGATAACGAGCGTGTTTTAGGATGGGCTGTATCAGGACAACTTGTTGTACCTGCCATACAAACGTTAATATTTCTAATGAATGTTTTTGCTTCTTTTATTTAAGGGCCTTGAATACTTTAGGATGAAAGGCCCCAGGAGCTTGTACGGGATTAATGACAGGAGCCTGTAAGGGATTAATTAGGTGTTATTATCCCCCACAGAGACACCTGCAATCTAGAGGGCAGAGGTGAGTTTTCAGCCCGAAGCACTCCTGTGACGAGCTATTTCTGCTGCTCCAGAAAATCTCCCTGGAGTGACCAAAGAGAAAAGGAGGGCAGGAAGAATAATAGCAATCACAACAATAATAGCATGGGGTGAGAAAACTGACAACAGCATGAGTTTTCATTTTACAGTGGGTGAAACTGAGGCACAGAGAGATTTAAGTTAAACATCTTGTAAGTGGTATGAGATAGGATTTGAATCCAAGTAGTTTGATTCTGGAAATGAGCTCTTGACACAGAAAAAGGAATAACACTTAATCCTTTCCATTTTTTTACCAAACGCATTGCCATGGAGTCAATTCCAACTCATGACAACCCAATGTGTTACAGAGTAGAACTGCTCTGTAGGGTTTTCTTGGCTGTAATCCTTAAGGAAGCAGATCGCCAGGCTTGTTTTCAATGGCCGCTGGGTGAGTCTGAACCACCAACCTTTAGGTTAGTAGTAGTCTAGCACAAACCATTTGCTCCACCCAGAGACCGTCTTGGGTGTGAACAGAGCCCCCATCCTGCTGTCCTTGTTCTTTCCTCTGTACCTCTGGTCTCATCACTGATGAACGCCAATCGTATCCACCCTGCCCAAGAAGATATACAGATCACAGCTCCAGAAAATAAGGGAGTTTATCTGCTCCCAGAGTCCACCTAGGCTTAGGCTGATAGAGCTATAACAGCTTGAGAGGGAGGAGGACTGCACTGAGATGTGGTCACATGCTTTAAAATACAGACAAAATGGAGCTCCCATTCAGAAGAGGAACCAGGATGGTGAAAGGCCATGAACTGTACCAAACAAGCAACTGCTGAAGGGACTTGAAATGTTTGTCCTGGAGAAGAGAAGACTCAGAAGACAGGAGAGATGTCCTCAAATATCCAACCAGTTCTCATGTGAAGAGAGAAGAGACTCTGCCTCGTGGCCCCAAGGGGAAGCATTCATATAAAGGAAAAAACCTCATTTCAGCTAAGGTGCAGCGCTGTCCAAAGAATAGGCTGCCTGTACTCCACTACCAGGTGCTCCTTGGAAACCCTATAGGGCAGTTCTACTCTGTCCTGTAGGGTCTTTATGAGTCAGAATTGACTCAACAACCACAGGTTTAGTTTAGTTTTTTTATACTCCACCACAAGTATTTAAGTATAAGCTAGAAGACCACTGTCAGGGATTTATGTCTGATGCCCTGGAGCACTTGTTAGTAAGTAACACACACTTTCACTTTCAAAGGGATCCTGGTTTGGGATCTAAATCACTGATCACCAAAGAGAGGGAACATAGCTCTCAGATAACTTCAGTAGGTTTCAAAATATTTTCAAGCATGGAATTTTCAAATTTGCATAAACAAGGTTTGTTTGAGATAATAATCTTATTAATGATTTATAACTACATGGTTTATACTTTTTATCTACTTTCCCATCATTTCCATTGTGGTAGGTGAGCGCATTTCTTGAAAGGCTTGCTTCATTTTCCTCTGTCTGTGAGCTCCGTGCCAGCAGCAGAAAAAACCCAGGAATGTTGTACTGAATGGAAAAGGCAGGAAATCCCTGTTTGACTTGGAATTCCATGGAATGTGGCAGGCAGGGTGGAGAGTGACTGAGCTTTCTGAGCAGGGTTTTCTTTGGGGCCTAGGGAACTTGGTGAAGGGATCTAAGTTCAGAACAAACAGGTGGGAAGGGCAGAAGGGACTAGGTCTGGTGTCAGGTGGGAAGCAGTGTTCAGGGGTGTGGGGGGTCCTTTCACATTGCATCATTGTTTGGTTGTGTTAGGAAAATGCACCACAATCTAGGAACTAAGACAGTAATTAGTAATTACATTTTATGGGGAAGGGAGAAATAAGAGAAAAAGCAGGCAAAAAAGGGAGACTTATGAGACCTCAGTACAAGAAAGTCACATAAAAACATGAAGTAAACTACACGCTCATACACTCTGGAAGTGCCGGTCAGTGCTGCTTCAACTAGAAGGAGAGCAAAATCTCTCCCAAGTTTCCTTCTAGCCTGGGAGTCTTTGATTATTGCGAAGTGGAACTTCTGTCCAGTGTAGTGGGCAAGAACAGAGAGCATTTGGCTGAAAGTTCAGTTCCACTTCTTCCCCTGTCAGCTGTGGACGTTGACTAAATCACCTCACCTCTTTGAGCCTCAGTGTCCATGTGAAAGGAGGTAATATGAGTTCACCTGTCACCCTTCCTTGTGACCCACAAATGAACCTTGTGCTTAGAACCAGATTGCCAGCCTGGATTGTTGGACAAGAAGAGAATGTGGGCGGACTCTCTTTTCTGGGGCATCTTGACCCAAAATACATTTCATGGCAGCTGGTCGCCTATAAACATGTCCCTTCCCTCTTGCCCTGAGCGCATGCCAACAGTCCCAGGAACTGCTTTAGCTCAGCATGTGTGTTATACAGTCAGCTCCACTAACATATCTGTTCCCAGTGAGGAGAGAATGCAGTCCTTCTCTTGCAGCACAAGAGAGGTTCATGCAGACCATCTTCCTAGGACGGCTGCAGAGCGAGACTTGCTGTCCATGGAGGACCGACACCCATTATTGAAGCTAAACTTCGTCTTCTGTATGTGAATAAAGCTTTATGCCATCCGATGTCTGTGTGTGAGTCATGTCCTTCTCAGCCATCCTGACACCTGCAAACTATGGAGTGGGTTTCTCCTCCCCAGGAGGTGGTAACAAGTGTCACTTGCTCAATAGTCCACATGTGTCCACAAGAAGGCTAATATAGGGCAGATGTTTCAAAGGCTCCTTTCAAGACTGAAGTTCAGTGATTCTGTGATTAAAGCTTAAAGGAGCTTTTAACAACCACCCGAAAGTTCTTCCTCCTGGTGAAATAATGAATTGGAGGGAATGGCAGGAAGGAACTTTGTCCATAGGTTTCTTGAAGTACTTTGTAAAAAGGAATAGAACTTATGAGAAATGAAAGTGACGAAGCCCTAGACTTTTCCAGGGGTTCAGTTACTTCTGTCCTTCTCCATGTCTTATGGAAACCCTGGTGGTTAACTGCTATGGCTGCTAACCAAAAGGATGGCAGTTTGAAACCACCAGGCGCTCCTTGGAAACTCTATGGGGCAGTTCTACTGTGTCCTACAGGGTTGCTATGCGTCAGAATCAACTTGACGGCAATGGGTTTTGTTTTTTTGGTTCTCCATAACTGCCAATGGGAGGGAGCAAAAGCAATCTCAGATGGCCTCCCCTCTTCTGGAAGGCTCCTCAAAAAAGTGAGGCGGTGGGTGGTAACAATGACAAATGATAGTGTCCCTTCCCCTGAGAGACCTGGGGAGGCACAGGTAAGAGACCTATGTGGCATTAGCAACTGACTTTGTCATTAGCCAAGTCAAGCTTCAAGTTCCATGGACCAGATTTACCAATGGGTCAGCCCCACACCATGAGTTAAAGCAAAGAATCTGGAAGGAGA
The DNA here is from genome assembly GCF_024166365.1 of Elephas maximus indicus. Classification (NCBI taxonomy): domain Eukaryota; kingdom Metazoa; phylum Chordata; class Mammalia; order Proboscidea; family Elephantidae; genus Elephas; species Elephas maximus. The sequence continues at coordinate 71,696,332 of NC_064822.1, read as the reverse complement.
ACTTTGGTAAAATGTGGAGTGGACAGGGAAGGTATCAGGTAGAAATGTTCATAGAATATCTTGAATTAACAGGAAGCCAGGACAGTTGAGGGCTGGTTACCTTCCCACTGGGGAACTACATTCTGGGCCCTCAACAGCACCCTAAACACAGCCAGTTGCTCCCTAAATGCCTGCCCAGTGGTCACAGAGGGCTCTGAGTTAAGACAGTGAGCAGCCAGGGCAAACACAACAGTGTTGGACAGGGGACAGCTCAATGTACATCTTCTTTTGAAGGACAGCCAGTTTTGTGTCTGTGCTACTTAGGCATAAACACAAAGTGACAGCACAGTTACTGCACTCTGAAAAACTATGATTACTGAGGAGCACAGCCCCTGAAGTCCACTGTGCTGGGATCTCTGCTGGACACCAGTGAGGTTCACGATACTTTGAACTCAGCTGATTGTCATCTCTGGGGCAAGAAGCCGTGGATTAAGACCCAAGCCACTAGCTGAGTAACGTCATAATAACACCATACATGTGTACCATGCTTGACAGTTTGCACAGCTTTTAGGTATGCTATCTCATGGATGCTTACGACAATGCCATGAAGTAAATGAACGGCAATCATCACTTCCATTTCACAAGTAAGAAAACTGAGACTCACAATGGCCTAATGACATATTCAAGGCTAGGGAGTGTCAGAGCGTGGACTTTGGTGTCTACATTAATCAAAGGCAGTATTTCAGAGGAGAATGAAGGAGGCCTAACCAATCTTCTTCGCTTTGCTTCAGAATCTACTTTCATTCATGCCACCATCAATACAAGTCCCAGGGAGAGAACTGTGCGTACATTCCTCTATAAGAGGCTTTGAATCCCTGGCAAGTCATTAGCCTCTCCTCTGCCCACTCCGCATGTATGCTGCACACCACTCCCCAGAATCACTTTGGGCAGAAAAGTTAATAACAATCCCAGCTCCCCTCTGGCACCAATTAGTACTTAATGTATTAAACACCCACACAGTCCTCACCATGCCCTGTGGGGTTTTATGGCCGCGTAGAAAATGTTGTCTTTATTCTCAAGGAATTTATAGTCTTAGCAGGAAGTAGGAGGAGATGGGTATCAGACTACACATGGCATAAAATGCTTCACAAAATGCCAGCATTAGTAGGAGTACTGAAACCTAAAAATAGGTGGGCAATATCTCAACAAAAGAGAGTCATTAAGGTTTTGCTTATACTTCTATGTTGACAGCCAGTTGCTTGAACACACATATTTGCCTTGCTTACTGTCGTTAGTAAATACAAACATGCTTATGTATTTTCCAATGTATTCTTGAACTTTACGAGCCTTGTATTTACTACGACACTATACTGCACAATTCCTTATATATCAATTATTATTATTAATAAAAATAGCTTCCATTAATTAAACACTCTGTGCCTGGCACTACTAAATGTTTTATGTCTGTTATCAAATTTAATTCCCTTTAAGACTCTACGAAATGGGGGCAGTGATGGTTCAGGGGCAGAATTCACACCTTCCGTGCAGGTTTTTTTTTGTGCAGGAGACCCCAGTTTGATTCCCAGCCAATGCAATTCATGTGCAACCACCACCCATCCATCAGTGGAGGTTTGGGTGTTGCTAAAACGCTGAACAAATTTCAGCAGAAAGTCCAGACTGAGACAGACTTGGAAGAAAGGCCTGGCAATCTACTTCTGAAAATCAGACAGTGAAAACCCTTTGGATCACAGTAGTCCAATCTGCAGCCCATCATGGGAATGGCATAGAACCAGGAAGAATTTCTTTATATTGTTCATAGGTTGCCATGAGTTGGGGGCCTACACGATGGCAGCTATCAACATTTTAGCTTTATGACATTCTTATAAAGTAAGTAGGAAAGGTTTTATTAAGCCCATTTTAAAGATAAGAAAACAAACCCAAAGTTTCAGTGCCTTACCTAAGGGTTTTGGTGCTAACCCTGAATCTCCAGTCTCCTTACAGCTCATTCCATCGTCTTTCTACACTACCAGCAACTATTTGAATCAAGACAGAAGGCCAGAATATTATAATTAGTCTTGAGACTGGAGTATAAGCAGGAATACAGTCCATATATTTTTTTACACAGCCAGCATCACATCCAAATGTTGAAAATTCTTCCCAGGATCGTGAATGCAGAGGGTTTAGAATCTTCAAAACAAAGCTAGAAATGACCTGCATTTAAGAGAGCCCCTACCCTGAGCTCTTCTCAAGGGTTTATGTGCCAGCGGTAGTTGGAACCTTGAGCAGACTCCCTTGAGCATTTTACCATAGGACAGAGTAGAACTGCCCCATAAGGTTTCCAAGGCTGTAATCTTTACACTGAGCCACCAGGGCTTCTAGGAAACGGGTACCAAAACCAAAAACCAAACCCAGTGCCCTTGAGTCGATTCCGACTCATAGCGACCCTATAGGACAGAGTTGAACTGCCCCATAGAGTTTCCAAGGAGCACCTGGCAGATTCAAACTGCCAACCCTTTGGTTAGCAGCCATAGCACTTGGAGTCGCTATAATTCGGAATCCGCTAGACAGCAATGAGTACTCTTTTTCTGCTGAATTCTGCAGCCAGCTCTGTTTATAACACTTTCACCAGATCCAAGGGGGCAATTTTGGAGTTGCAGCTGACTACCCAACCCTTGTTGACTTTGAAGAGGTTTTTCTCCATATCTCTTTACAAAGGCCTGGATATTAGAACAATCTGGGTTCATTCAATCCATTTCCAGTAAGCAATGTGGGGATTTCAGAGATAAGTAGTGTATATTCTCTGTTCCCAGGAATGAACCAGGGGAACTACAGGAAACGGTTGTTCCACTGTCCTTTAGGATCAATAAAGAATAAACAAGAGAGATTAGCAGGAATAAAGACCTGGAGGCCACAATGAGACATAAGCCCTGCTCCCAAAAGGATCTAATGCCAGACACCCTGGATACATTCAGGTCTGCTCCCAGAAAATAGTTGAGAGCTGCTTGGGGGTCTCTGCACTGTTAATATGTGGTGTTTTTGGTTTTCTTTTTAAAAACAATTCCAAGCTTACAGAAAAGTTGTAAGAATAAGAATAAACCCAAAAAACCCATTGCTGTTGAGTTGATTCTGACTCATATTGACCCTATAGGACAGAGTAGAAGTGCCCCATAGGGTTTCCAAGGAGCAGCTGATAGATTCAAACTGCTGACCTTTTGGTTAGCAGCTGAGCTTTTAACCACTGTGCCACCAGGGCTCTAAGAATAGTACAAAGTATACCCATCTACCCTTTATCTATCTAGCTTTTATGCAAATTCACCTGTTTTTACAGTTTTATATCATTTACTTTATCATTTGCTCTCTCTCTCTCATATACACAGATAATTTTTTCTTTAAACCTTCTGACTGTATACATCATGGCCCTTCACCCAAAAATGATTCAGTGTGTATTTTCTAACAATGGGGATTTTTCTTACATAACCACAGTACAGTTATCAACTTTAGTAAATTTTGCACTGATGTAACACTTTTATCAAATCAACAACCCACATTCCAATTTTGTCAGTTGACTCAATAATATCTATAAATAGTATTTTTTATTCTCCTCTTACAGAATCCAGTCTAGGATCAAGTATTACATTTAGTTGTCATGTCTCTTTAATTTTACTGAATCTGGGGTATTTCGATAGTTCTTTTGCTTTCAAGATATTGGTGTGTCTGAAGAACACAGTCTAATTTTTAAAAAATAAAATGTTGCTCCTTTTGGATTTGCTTGACGTTTACTCGTGTTTAGATTGCTTCTGCAGCCTCAGCCTGAACACTACATAACTGATGTATCCTTTTCAGAGTTTCACATCGAGAGACGCTTGGTTAACTATCTCTCATGAAGATGTTAATTTTAATCACCTGGTGTCTTAGTCACCTAGTGCTGCTATAACAGATACACTACAAGCGGATGGCTTTAACAAAGAGATATTTATTCTCTCACAGTCTGGTAGGCTACAAGTCCAAATTCAGGGCGTCAGCTCCAGGGGAAGGCTTTCTGTCCTTTGGCTCTAGAGGAAGGTCCTTCTCATCAATCTTCCCCTGGACTAGGAGCTTCTCTGCACAGGAACCCTAGGTCCAAAGGACGTGCTCTGCTCCCGGTGCTTCTTTCTTGGTGGTATGAGGTCATGCCGGCCACATCCCAGGGAAACTGCCTTTACATTGGATCAGGGATGTGAACTTAGTAAGGGTCTTACAATCCCACCCTAATCCTCTTTAATATAACATTACAATTGCAAAATGGAGGACCACCACACAATACTGGGGGTCATGGCCTAACCAAATCGACATGTATTTTGGGGGGACACAATTCAATCCATGACACCTGGTGAAGGTGTTATCTGATTTCTTGACTGTGTAAGGTGTGGTCTGATTCTTTATAGTTACCTTTCTCCCTTGCAATTAATAAGTGGTCTGTGGGAAGACACTGTAAGACCGTGAAAATAGTCTACTCCTCATCTAAATTTCCCCTATGTTTAGTGTTCATTGATGACTATGCCTAAATTCATCTTTACTAGAATAGTTGCAACATGATGATTTTTCAGCTTTAGCATGCCCTTCACATTTTTTTTTTTCACATTTACCGGTAGGCTCCTTGCATTGTACAATAAGCAAGAGCCTTCCCTTCTCGTGTGTGTATGTAGGCATGTATGTACATATGTATAGCATCCCAGGATGATGCAAACAGTTAACACGCTCGGCTGCTAATAGAAATGGAGGTTTGAGTCCACCCAAAGGCACCTCAGAAGAAAGGCCTGGTGTTTACTTCCAAAAAAACAAGACATTGAAAACCCTATGGAGTACAGTTCTACTCAGACACACATGAGGTCAACTCAACGGCAACTGGTTTTTTACTGGTATGTATGTATATGCCACCACCCGTCTGTCAGTTTGTCATGCTGTGGTGGCTTGCATGTTGCTGTGATGCTGAGTGTTATGACATGGGTAATTCAAATACTAGGAAGGTCCCACAGTGGACAGGTTTCTGCAGAACTTTCAGACTAAGATAGACTAGAAAGAAAAGCCTGTTGATATACTTCCAAAAATTAGCCAACAAAAACATTATGGGTCACAACAGAATATTGTCCAGCTTAGTGCTAGAAGATGAGCCCCCTAGATTGGAGGGCACTGCATAATGGCCACACAATGGACTCATACATGCAAAGATCATGAAGATGATGCAGAACTGGGCAACATTTCATTCTGTTATACATAAGGTTGCAATGAGTCACAGTTAACTTGATAGCAACTAACAACATACTTGCGTACATATTTATGGGTACATACCGACTCGATGGCACTGGATTACTGGGTTATACTTACATATGTGTGTATATATGTGTGTGTTTGCATTTTTTAAAGAAACTGCGAGCTCACTTTGATGCCTCTAATTTCATTTCACCCCATAGTGTTCTTTCTTGCCTTCCCCTATTCCATATTTTTATGTTTCTTTTCCCCACTGAGAACTCTTGCTCCCAACAGCTTTAACACATCCTCACTTATCCAGTCCCATAATACATCTAAAATAGTTTCCAAATCACTTCACATATCTACCACAACAAGCAACACTACTAAAAAGCTGGAGAGTGGTTTGAAATCCTCCCTCCCTCAACCTTACCCAAGACTGAGGATAGATAGTCCAACACTGTGTTCATAAGTTACTTGGATTTGATCCTCCTTTTGCTTCTTTTCCTCTTCAATGTGGTTATAGTATTCGTCTGAAATACAATTGGGTGCATGTTTTTCAGTTTTAGAGTTTTTTTTTTTTTTTTCCTGACCGTCTTGTTTTAATTTTATTTTTAAATACATAGAACATTAGTATGCTTCCAAAGGTCAAAACTACACACACACACACACAAAAAAAAAAATTTATTCTCAGAGAAGTATTGCTTCCTCCTGAATCCCTTCCACCCCTTCCTCTCCCTCCAGTAAATAATCTACTTCATTCTCTTCTGCTTTATTCTTCCTCTGTTTTTCTTGGAATAAAAAGCAGACATAGGTATGTTTTATTTCTCCTTTCTTCTTCCACAAAAGATCTTTTGCACTTTCCTTTTTTTTCAGTTAATATCTCTTAAGAGTTAATCTCTATCAGTCCAAAGAAATCTCCCTCATATTGCGTACCATATTTTATTTAGCCAATCTCCTCTGTGTGGGTATTAAGATAGTTCCAATATTTTACAATTACAAATAATGTTGTAATAAGTAACTTTGTGCATATTTTTTCATATTCTTGAAGGTAAATTGTTCAGGGTAAATTCCTAGAAGTAAGATTTCTGGATCATGGATAAATGCACATGTAGTTTTATGAGATGGTTCCAAATTCTCCTCCATAGGGGTGGTGCCATTTTGCACTGCCACCAGTAATGTGTGAGAATGCCTGTCTCCCTACAGCAATGAGAATATGGTAAACTTTTCATTTTTGCCGATCTGACAGATGAGAAATGACATGTCATTGCAGTTTTAATTTGCATTACTCTTATTACAAGTGAAGGCGAACATCTTTTCATACATTTAAGGCCACCTTCACGTCTTTTTTTTTTTTTTTTTGTATGATCCTGTATTTTGCCTGTTTTTCTACAGGAATTTTGTAAAAGTTCTTTGTATATTAGGGGTATTAGCCTTTTGTCTGTGATACATGTTGCAAAATTTTTCTCCCAGTTTGTGGTTTGTTTATTTTGCTTGTAGTGATTTTTTTTTAATGTAATCAAATTTATCAGTCTTTTCTAATCTAGTATCTGGATTTTTAGTCAGAATTACAAAGCCTTTTTTTATACCCAGGTTGTAGGAGAATTACCCACGTTTTCTTCTAGTACTTGTATAGTTTTATTTTTTACATTCAGATCACCAGTCTATTCTCGAGTTTATTATTGTATATGTATCTTAGTTATGTAGGGCTGCTATAACAGAAATACAAGTAGATGGCTTTAACAAACAGAAATTCATCCTTTCACAGTTTAGGAGGCTGGAAGTCCGAATTCAGGGTGCTGGCTCCAGAGGAAGGCTTTCTCTCTCTGTCAGGTCTGGGGGAAAGTCATCCATCTTCCCCTGGTCTAGGAGCTTCTCAACACAGAGATACCGGGTCCAAAGGACACACATGTTCCTGGCTCTGCTTTCTTGGTGGCATGAGATCCCCCTGTGTCTCTGCTCACTTCTCTCTTTTATATCTCAAAAGAGATTGATTTAAGATACAACCTAATCTTGTAGTTTGAGTCCTGCCTCATTAGCGTAACTGCCTCTAATCCTGCCTCATTAACATTACAGAGGTAGGATTTACAATGCATAGGAAAATTATATCAGACCACAAAATGGTGGACAATCACACAATACTGGCCATCATGGCCTAGCTGAGTTGACACATTTTGGGGGGACACAATTCAATCCGTAACAATGTGGTATAAGAAATTAATGCTATTTATATTTTTCCAAATGGTTATTCCCTTTGCCCAAACACGATGTGTTAAAAAGATCATCTTTGTCCCAGGGATTTGAGAACTCACCTTTGTCATAAACTAGATGTTTATATGTAGTTGTGTTTATTTCCGGAGCCCTGGTGGCAAAGTGGTTAAGAGCCTGGCTGCCAACCAAAAGGTCAGCAGTTTGAATCCACCAGCCACTCCTTGGAAATGCTATGGGGCAGTTCTACTCTGTCCTGTAGGGTTACTATGAGTTGCAGTTGACTCAACACCAACGTGTTTGGGTTTTTGTTTTTTTGGGAGCAGGGGGGTTTGGTGTTTATTTCTGGACTTTCTATTCTATTCCATTAGTCAGTTTTTCTAGTCATGCACCAGTACCACATTGTTTTAATTAGAGAGCCTTTGTGTATG